>NW_024104432.1:2372500-2837500 GCF_003945595.2 Pipra filicauda
ACTGATGAGCTGTATGGTCCAGATGATAGTGCAATGTTAAATGGGCATTGACTTACACTAGTTGTGATTTTTCCCACGTGCTTGATTTGCTTCTGCCTGTTGAGTGTTAACCATTCTCACAGCCACAGACCTGTGGAAATCACATCTTTCACTAACATCTTACTGTGAGATTTGAAATTAATGTCTTATTTTCTTGTAGATGAAATTTTACACTTTACTTTCAAGAACATTTGAGAAATGCTTTAGATGACCTCATATAACATGCTATGTTCTTGGTTATGAACACGTAATACAGAATTCAGTTGGAAATTAGGATATCTAAATGTTGATATTAACTTGTGAGTGTCTGCATAGTAGTATTGGGTTTGTGGGAACAGGTTCTGCTAGCAGGGGACAAGTAGGAGTGGTTTCTGTGAGAAGACACCAGAAGCTTCCCCATGTGTGACAGCCAATGCCAGCCTGTTCCAAGATGGACCTGCCATTGGCCAAGAGTGAGCCCATCAGTGACAATGGTAGTGTCTCTGGGATAACATATTTAAGAAAGGGAAAACAATATTGCACAACAGCAGGTGGGAGAGAAGAGTGAAAATATGTGAGAGAAGCAGCCCTGCAGGCACCAAGGTCATCCAAGAAGGAGGGGGAGGAGGTGCTCCAGGTGCCAGAGCAGAGATTTCCCTGAAGCTCGTAGTCGAGACCATGGTGAGGTTGGCTGCAGATGATGGAGGTCCATAGGGGAGCAGAGATTGACCTGCAGATCCTAGAGGACTCCACACTGGGGCAGGTGAAAGCAGTGACCCTGTGGGAAGCTCGTCCTGGAGCAGGTTCCTGTCAGGTTAGGTTAGGACCCAAGTAAAGAGGAATGCATTCTAGAGCATGTTTTCTGGCAGGTACTGTGATCCCATGGGGGTCCCATACTGGAGCAGCCTGTTCTTGAAGGACTACACCCCATGGGAGTCCCCACATTGGACCAGTTTGTGAAGAATTGCAGCCTGAGGATAGGGATCACGTTGGAAAAGTTCATGGATGACTGTCTCCCATGGGAGAGACTCCACACTGAAGCAGGGGAAGAGTGTGAGAAGGAAGGAGCAGCAAAGACAAAGTGTTATGTACCAGGTATGACCTCCATCCCCTATCTCCTTGCATTGCTTAGGGTAAGAGGTAGAAAAGTCAGGAGTAAAGGAAGTTGAGCAAGGGAAGAAGGGAGTGTGGGGGAAAGGTGTTTTTGAATTTGTTCTTTTTTCCTCATTATTGTACTCTGATTAATGGGCAATAAATTAAATTAATTTTCCTAATTCAAGTCTCTTTTGCCCATGATGATAGTTGTTGAGTGATCTCCCTATACTTATGCCATCCCCATGAACTTTTGATTGTACTTTTTTCCCCCTGTCCTGAGGAAAGGGAGCAATAGAGTGGCTCAGTGGGCACTCAGCAGCCAACCAAGGTCAACCCCTTGTCTCTTCCACATTATTCCATATTTCAGCAGACATTTTGCATTGGGATTTCTGATAGGGAATATGATCATAATATATATATAGTGGTAAATTTTCCCCATCAATATTAATTTTAATGTTATTAACATTTTAATGTTAATTTTAATGTTAATTATTAGCATTATGAAACTCCAAAAATAATTCTTACCAGTTTTTGTCTCTGTAGTTATTTTTCTTTTACCATGCTTCTGCTCTGTGCAATCATTCCTCTCTCTATGACCAGTTTCCCTGCTCTTTTCTACTAATCAACTATTCCATCATGTATGTTGGACTGCTAGAGAACTATTTCTTCGTACTAGTCTGTGAGACTTCTTCAAAATTAGCCCCATTCATGTTTCACAGAACTGTATTTGTAGTCTCTTGTGTCTTCCAGGTATATCAGTCTAGAATTATGATGCCAGCAAGGACCTAATTTCCAGTGAATAAATTATTTTTTACACATTTAATATTTCTATGGTAGAGGGGGCAGTGCTTGTCACAACAGATAATCTGGAGGTGGAGCTGAGGTGCTTTGTCTAAAACTATGAACCATGAATTTTTCAGTCTGATTTCAACCCTGATCCTCTCCCAGACTTGAATTTCTGCCTTGACCTCAGCCCTGCCTTGTCACTAGAGATGCACCTGGCAGAGTGGACCATATCTGACTCTGATCACTGTTGTCAACCTTCTCTGCTCTTTGCTGCTCAATTGCTGTGACATTGTGCCCTTGACAGAGAGGGCCCTGCCTGTCCTTAAAAAGCAGCAAGTCCTTGCTGCTCCCTGATAAAGGCAATAGCTGGGCCTCTAATCCTGCAGGATCATTCCCTTCAATATGAATGTGAGGCAGAGAGAGAAAAAAAGGAATTGGAAAAAGGAGAGAGTAGGGAAGAATGAGAGTGACAGGGAGAGATGAAATAGAAATGTATCACCACTCCATGGAACCGAATGGCGTCTCGTGGGTCCTCCTCTTCTAGTATCCTTGATGGTGAGGGACCCATAAAACATTGAGTCCAATGGATTAATACATGTTCAGGAAATGCCCAGGTACCTCCCTTTTTTGGGGGGAAGCTTTACAGTTTCTTGCGATAGGCTCGTATTTGTTGCATCACTTGGATCACCTGCAGTCCTCTGGTGCCAGAAGGTCTTAGGAATGAGTCGGAGGGCACTTTGGGGGTCTTTGATGATTTATGACCCCTTCTCAGCTGCCTCTCATGTGAATGCCCCTTGTGTATGTGGCCTTGCCGGAGGCGGAGTTATTGCTTTTGTGTGGAGAGATTTTGCCATCACACACTAAAAACCCTTCTCCTCCTCCACCTGCTGGGGCCAGCTAGGGCTGATTCTTAACAGAGATACATTCTTCTTCCCTGAGCCTTGTTTACTTCTCCTCAGATCTGAGAGAATTGGACAATAGTCTTATCTCAAGTCCCCAGTTACAGTCCAAATTCCAGTCAGGAGGCATATCTGGGAGAGAGGTGAGTGCTTTGGTGGTCACAGATGGGCAGTTGCTTCTTTGCAGTTTGACAAAAAGTCTTTCTGTGATTTTGACAATGTTTAAGACATTAACAGCATTTCAGTCTCTCACACTTGGTCGTATTCTTGATATCCAGAAAGTAATAATTTCTTTAAGGATTACAGTTATCCAAATGACCAAGTGCAAGGGAACTGATTAACATCTTCAGACTATGTCTGGAAGAAAATACATGGAACATGGTATTTTCCAAGAAACAAAGCAATTAAATTCGGGTCATTCTTCGGGGTTGAAAGGAACACAAGTGACTGCTAAGCTGAGGAAAAAAAGGAAAATCTGTTCTGTAGGATAGTTTCTTAGTTTCAGCAGTTTCTCTGAGTTGACCCAGTGAAAATATGCTCTGTGCAAGACCATGTCATATTGAACAGCAAGATTCTGGGCCTTGGGTGCTCCCCTTCAAAAGAGAAATAATTTATAAGAGGGGGAAAAAAAGTTATTACACTTATGAGCCAACTTGTTTAATACTAACCACTTTAAGACCCACAGGAAAGAGGGAAACATTATTTTTTCTTCTCATGCATCCCAAGCATTAATGTATAGCTTCAACACAGTTAATCTTTCCCTTTTTTGCTCCTGTCAGTCCTACAATCTTTCTAGGGAAAGATGTATTGCAACATCAGCCAAGAAAAATGAGTAAGTTATTTCTTTTCCATGCAAGAGGAATGAGCAATCTATCTGGATGGCTCCAGAAACAAAGATGAATAATGAAATGAAAGTTAATTCACTAAAAAGTTCAGTATGGAGGTGACTGAAATGTCAGTATTTCTTTAAATGACTTTGTAATAGAGATTGTTTTGAAAAACTCACATTTTGATTTTAATGTTTTAAAACAACATTTTTCAGCTTTTTATTTCAACAATTTAAGGATTTTCTCAGTTTTCATTAAAAATGTGAGAACTTCTTATAAAAAATAACCTCGCATTAAATTAGTTTTTTTTTATTTCCAAGTTATTTAAGAAACAAACAAAAAAGTTCAATAGTGACCAGGAGTTCTGCTGAATGTATGTCAAATAAAAGTAGATGTGTAAATATTATCTTAGCAAGAAATACTGTAATACAGTTAAGTGTATAATACACTCAAAAGTTTTCATTTTTCTAAAATGCTGGCAACTTAATATAGGAAAATAATGCCTAAAATAGACAAATACATGCAAACAAATAACAATGTAAAGAGTAAATTACTTTGATTCCATCTCACTAATTTTCTCATATAGTTTTTATTAAAATTTATGTTCATGTATAGAAAAAGGGAGCAGATAAAGTCTATTAATTCAGTAGAAAATTAAGATGTCGGTACAATGATATCTTCAGCAATAAGACCTTGGACAAAAAGTTCTTATTTGGTTATACACCAGTTTCAGAATCATTGGTAAAGGCTAGAAATGCATGCATGAACATCTAGCTGATATTTCTGAAATCTAATAGGAAGATTTCCTAAGAGTGTTAAAATCCCTAAGTTTAAATCCATTTGATAAGGGTCAAACATACAAGAGAGTGAAGGCATTGTTACCTTTTTTCTGAATCCAGGACAAGTTGGATGTAAATGATCTTGTTGGCCTTAAGAGTAATCTTCTAACTAATAAAAGAGAGATTAGGTAGTCTGATGTCAGCCTAAGAAAGCCAAAGCAGAACAGAGAGAATGAGACAAGTGGTCAAGAATGTCTAGAAAATATGACTTAAAATTAAAAACACATGGGAGTTGTAAACAGAAACATACTGCAGTGTTTTTCTCTTTCAATATGAAAATCAAAATAATTTCTCTAAATTATTAGTGACAGTTTTCTAGCCTTTGAAATATAACATTCCAAGTGTGTAAGTTCTAGGCTAGTCTTCTCTTTTTTTTCTGTTTAAGAGGTACTGAAGGAACTGATTCAAGCCTAAAAAGTAATGGTGATTACTGCAAGTCATCATGATTTGATTATGCTTCTGTGGAAACCAATAATACATTCTCTGGTGCATACCAGCAGCTAGTTTCACAGGCATACAGATAATTATGGGCTTAGTCAGCTGGTAAATAGAAACTAAAGAGAAAAATGTGAATAATTATTGGGAACTACTTAAGAACACTTGCCAGTTCCTTAAAATACATGGTTCCTTGAAGCCTTGTGGATTATTTACAATTATTTTCAGAGAATGAACATCTGTACATATATTCCAATCAAAATACTGAATTGTTCACTCTAGTAATATCTTTGAACTTCAATCTAAATTTTTTCAGCTTTCACATTTTCTGCTAGAGTGGAAACTCCACTATTATGTGTGTCTTCCCTATAGATGTGATGTAATTATCCATTTTTGTTCTTGTTGAACTAATCTGTTGAGCTCCTCAGGTGTTTCATTCTAAGGCTTTGTTCAACCCTTTAATAAGCCTTGTTGCACTCCTCTGAGTCCTCCAGTCCACCAAGCTGTTCCATATGAGAAATGTAATTCCCTTGACCATGAGTAATAACAGAATTAATACATGCAGGGTTCACATTAACCCTTTAGGCTGTGGCAACAGAATGGGCACTCATATTCAGAAGATCATCCACTAGTATTTTTGTGTCTTTTCAAGTATCACTCTTTCCCATGAAAGTTTTCTGTCTGCTGCTATGAGAGATATTCCAATATTTGGCTTTATTGAAACTCATAAATCCATAAATCCATATATATATATATATATGCATACTAAGTTAATAATTTTTAAAAAAAAATCTCTGGTTTTCCACATCTGTTTGAATTCCTCCTACCCAAAACCACCTCTCTTTGATGCTATCTGTATGGTAAAACTCCCTTTTTTTGTTTGACAATGATTTTGATTTTTCAACATTAGCTAACATAAGCTTTAAATTATAGTCTGAATCACTTTTACTCCTTCACAGTTCTCCTAATTGATTAAGACTTATTATTTACAATCCTTTTTTGAAATATACTGTTTAACTAATGTTTAATCCTGATGATATGCAGCACACTAACTTTGTGTTGCTCAAGTTTCTTAACCCTAAGTTGTGTGATATCGAATACATTACAGATTTCTATTGCATTATCACTTGTGCATCTGTCAGATAAACTTGTATTCACATAGAATTGAAGTTAGTTCGGCAATACCTATTTTTCAAAACTATGTGGGAAGTAGCATTCATCACATTAACATCTTATTAGCAGCCACATACTCAGTTTCTGAAACAACACAACAACCTACGGCGGATTGAGGGGGAATTGGGGGAGATCTCCAGGCCTTAAGCTGCTTGCCCCATTACCTGCGAGGTGAATGCCCTTCCCCCCACCCCAGCACGTGGCCCGGTGACCCCGCAAGGAGCACACACAGACCACCTGGGAGGGACGGACGAAAGAGGAAGTTTATTGTGGGGTTGGGGTTTATAAGGCTTTTAGGAAGGTCAACGGGGGCCAATCACAAGTTCAGGGTCACACAGAAAAAACCATCAGGTAAGGGGTCAACAGCCAATAGGAAGGGGTTAACAAAGGACCAATGGGAAACATCTCAGGACACCTTCCCAGGACACCTTGTGTGGGAGACAATAGCTTCACAGGGGGTGTCTGGGAGAGGGAGACAGTGACACTGCAAAAAATACACAAACATGTTGAAACATGTTTAAACTACAGTAAAAACTTCTGTTTCCATAAGGTTTGAGCTGTTTTCCTCACCAGTCCATCTCTGACAGGACTTTTTCCATACTGCATATGGCAAATTCATTGCCACAACAACCATTGACATTTTCAAATTCAATCAACAGACAGGAATTGGGAGCTCATAGTTTGAAGTCTCTAACTTCTAGGTGTGAGGTTAGATTAGATGATTGGTGTGAGGTTAGATTAGATGATTGCAGTTAGTCCTCATCAGCTTAAAAGAATCAGGTTAAGAACAGTTGCTGTCAGTCTATGAACAGTTTTAAAATCATCGAGTAGACAAAAAACCCCCTCACACCAGGATGCACTGAGCATACAAATTATCATTGCTGGATCTTATCAGCAGTTAGTTACCACAAGAAAAAGACTCTTTCAGGTAACTGAGGAACTTAAAAAAAAAAAAATTAAAAAAAATCACAGTTGATTTTCAATGGGTCTTGTATCTTTATTGTATAATACATTAAATGTACTGCAGTCAAATTAAGTGATGCTTATTAAGCAATACAAGAAAGAGTCTTTAACAGGAGAGCAAAAGTGCTGTGCCACATCCCATGAAAATCCTCTGGATTTTCCCATAGCAGGATACACTGATTACAAGCATAAAACAAGGTTCATTTCACCAGCGGTCAGAGTGATTTCCAGGCATTTGTTCATCTGATGCATTCTAATGCAGTGCTATGCTATCCCTTGGTCTCAATACATTTGATAATTAGTCTATTACATTGTAGAATATTAAATCTAATATTTTAACACAAGTTTAAATTTTCCCAAGAACAAGCATCTTCTGTGCAACCTAAAAGCAACAAGCTTTCTATTCAAACTGTTCATTTGAACCTTTGATTCCAATGACCGTTTAAACATACATTTTAATCCATTTTTAAAGTTAAATTATACTTTTTGAACATATTTCTGGCTTAAAGGTTTGTTTTTTTCCCAACTGAATGCATCTGTTGGACTGGAAAAATTCACTCTTAGGGGCACTTTAGTCTTTGAATCCTTTGTCTATCAGTAAGCAAGAGAGTGTCTCCTGGATTTTCTTTAATTTCACTTTCTTACTGAAATTATACATTTCAGTGGCAATTCAGATCTAATATTTCCAGAGCTGGCTAAATCTTGATGTGACGTGAATATACACTGGTATAAGAAATTAGTCACTTTCCTCTATATATTCTTCCTGATGAATTTGTCTTTGATCCTATCAAGACTTTCAAAGCTTTAACATCAGTTAAAGATCTTCTGCAGAAAGCAATCTGAAATTACATATTAAGGAAAATTATTAGACTTTTTCCTAATTATGGTTTAAGGCTCATTTAAAAAGCATCAGGGGAATGAGGCATTTTAAAATGAGAGGAATTATAGCACTGAAAGGCTGTATTTCTGCCTGCTAGAGATTCGGTTGTGATTTCAGTGAACTCTTGTGGTAAGTTACAAGATGTTGTGTATGTATCAAAGGGACAGAGACCCCAGGTTAAACACTTAGGAGCAAAGCCTGTAGGAGGAATTGTGTATGTAGCATGAGAATGTGCCTTGACATTTAGTGCACAGTTTTAAAAAAATCAAAGTGCTTATCTAACCTGAGATTCTTCAAGGAACCACCTCTTCAGAAAAGAGACGTCTCCTGAAGGCCAGTTACGGGATGCACAGTGCCAAAAGCTGCAGGAGTAGTATCTGTAGGTGTCTGAGAGAATCATTATGGAAATATATAGTTTTATCATGTTAATTTTTTTTTTTTGCTTAAAACATATTTCATCACAAAAAAACCCCAAACCAAAACAACCATGTTTATAATTCATGGTTGACACATCATGACTCTATCCATTTTGGTTTTAGAGACTGATGTCTAACACTAGTCCAATTATTAAAAGCTAAACATAATTTTGACATGCATGCTGGCTTACATCTTCAGATCCTGAAATGACATGGATGGTGTCTAGGTAAAAATAGATTGATTTTATTTATTTTCTCAGATACAATAGAACGCTCAAGGTGTAAGCTGTATTTTCAATATTGTTTTCTTTCATCATCCTATTTTCTTTGGCATGAGAATTCTTTTTGTTGTTGAGGTTGGGTTTTTTCACGGTATAAAATTTCATTTTTATCTTCTGAGTTACTGTTTTTCCCAACTTCAACTATGTTTCTTTTCTTACATATAGTTTGCAGTTTGCAATCTCAGACTATCTTTGAAAAGAGAGTTTCAAATGGAGATGACTCAACTAAAAAGTCATTCCAATGTAGTATTTTGGCTTATCTTTTTTAAAACATTTGGAAATAATAGTGATGGTATTGGAATGGACCTGGGAAAAGGAGAAATACAGAGTTCTCCACCCACTTTGAAAGAAACAATGGATATTTTAGGACAAACACAACATACATATGAAAAAGAATTATCCAGCATAATTCATGGCAAATGTTTTTTCCTATCTTAACTACACGTAATAAATTTGCAGTCATTTTCTTATCCTAAAAGTCCTTGAAATTAAGTTCTGTTGAAGAAAAGGAGAGGGAAAATGACTTACCTTAGCTCCTTTCCTTGGTACTTAGTTGCATTTCCTTAATTTTCAAATATGTAAGGCTTATTTCAATCTCTGCAGCTGTTAGTCTAATTGGATGATTTCCTGTTTGAAATGCAGAATAATTTAAAGTGACTAGCAGTTGTTCAGGGATCCTCCCTTTCTAGGGCATAACTTAATCTGACATATTCAATGCTCATCAGAGATTCAACATCTTTTCAAACTGATTACTGCTTCCTCCATCACACTCCAAGTTCTTTGACTTCCATTTAAGTGCTACAATTTAGAGTTTGATTATTCAAATGAAACTAAGAGGAAAAATCAAGCTTCTTTTTTTTTTTTGATTGTACTTCCTCAAAATGTATACTGCATGCAGTCCTCTGTAGTATTTGCTAGATTTCTCATCCTCTGTGATGCAACAGCAAGCTCTGTATTTAGGGTTTTGCTTTTGCTGAAATTCAGAGTGATAATGTAGGAGACACTGATGTTGCATATGATTAATATCATCAGAATTTACTTGGTAGAACAAAGTTTAATTTTTTATAAAAATGGGACAACAGTTTCTTTTGAGTCACGAATTTCAATAAGGTGTGAGTTTTGTAAGAAGTGCAAATAATCAAGAAATTATATTTCTTTGAATAACCTTGAAATATAAAAGTTTGTGTCTGATTTAATAGGCCCAAAACTTAATGTTAGTCATGTCATTTTGAAATCTGAAAATGTTGAATGTGTGAGAGAGAATATTCCCTTTGTTAACACAATTATACAGGCACGTGGTCATCCAAGGAACTTAATTATATCTACCCCCTGACAAAATGCTGTTTACCATTTGACTTGTTTGATTGTTTTGTTTTATTTTTGTTTGGTTAAGTGTTTGGTTGTTTTTATTCTCTCACTGTATTATGCATGCCTACAGAACTTTCCTCTTGGTAGGGTAAAGACACCATGTTTTCTTAATATCCCCTTGAAAACATGAAGATTTTTCTCAAGTAGTTGTTCATTAATGTTAATGAAGAGTTACTCGACTTAAAACCTGTACATGCATGTCATGGTTTGAGAGCCTCGAAAAAATCTAATTCTCTAGTCAAAGCCCCCTCCCCTATCTCAACCAGTATAAGGTGTTTTTTCCAGACAAAACATGAGACTCAGAATGGGGAAAGGGAATATTTTACGATGACTATACAAATAAATATTATAATACATTATACACACTATCACAACTATCTCTACCATGACATAAGTATTTACAATGGATCAGATCTCTTCTCCCCTCCAAATAAAAGTCCAGGAGGGAAGAAGGACAGATCCTTTCCAGTCTCTGAGCAGCAGTATCTTCTAAGGCAGCAGGTTCTCCTCATCTCATGCATGCAGCAGCTGTGGCTGGATTTCTGCCAGCACTCACGAGGGGGGTATCCAAGCCCCTCTCGGCCCCTCGAAGCAGGCAAAGGGGTCTTCCGTGGGCTACGTTCACCCCAGACAAAGGTCGTTCCACCACGGTCATACCATGAAGCCCAGGGGGTCTTTGTGACGGTCTGGTATCTTCAGGGGATTCAAGCCCCTTGCAGAGCTTCTGTGCCCTGCCTCAAGATGTCTGCGAGCTTCTTTGTAGCTTGCAGCAAGGGAGGGCCCCAAGGTCACCCTCCTACACACCGTCCTGACTGAGCTCTCAGGACAACCGAGCTTCTTAGCTCGTTTACTCTCTCTGGTGCTGCAGTACTCCAAGGCTCCTCTCCTTAATAGGAGTCCATCTCCCTCCTTTCTCTGAGGTCTCAGAGGGGTATGGGGTCTTATTCCAGTTCTTACCCCAACTTCCTCTCTCCCTGCTGCTCTCTCGTCTCTCTCTCTCTTCATTAGACATCTCTGTGTCTGCTTGCCTGGTTGCAAGACGCCTCTACTGCGTTCTTATCTTTTTGGCTCTCTGCCATCGCTTCTGGATGCTGCTTCTGCCGCTGCTATCTCTACTCACTCACAGTGGAGAAAACTTTCTTAGCTCTCACCTGCAGGCACCTAGCCCAGCTTTATGCTGTTCCAGGTCCCCGCAGCCCCCGCTGGGGGCTGGGGGGCCAAAGCCCCCCAGGGGCCTCCTGCACTCTGCTCCTTGTGGCCTCAGAACATGGCTACCACTTCTACAACCAAACTACAACTCGTCTCTTCCGGTCTGGTTGTGGTATGTTTATATTTCACAGGAGAGCAGATTGGTTCAAATCTCAAGTGTCACCACACCCTGGGGGTTACCACTTTCTTAGCTTCAGGGGGAAAACCTGGTTCAAACCACTACAATGCAGAATAAGGTTTTGAATAGTAGGTAAAGGAAAAAATGTTTACCACCAGATTATGTTATAAGCTCCAAAAGAGGAAATGAAATTTCTTCTATGTGGAAAAATCTGGGAAGGCTTTTGCTGAGCCATAACGGGAACAGTTCACTTGAGGTTTCGTTTGGAAAACTTTGTCCTTTGTTTATCCTTTGTAAAATTGTCTGGGACAGGAGTAGCTCACTTAAAAAATGACTCGGAGGAGACAAGATTTTTTTGAGATGTACATTGAGTCTCTTAAATTAAAAAAAAAGAAACACAATAAAATCAAAATAAATAAATGTATTCTAATGTAAAGCTTGCATATATGCTCATAGTAAAGAAAACCAAAACACTTTTCCAAGGACAATTTCCTAGCTGTTAATATTTTCTAGCTGGCAACTTGGCAGACTTACGATGAAAACTGGCAATCCTCTCTTGTTTCAAGTTGTCATTCCCATTTTACCTTGCATTGCCATGAAGCAAGTTTTTCTTCGGAGGTAGAAATGAAAAAGGAGTTCAAAAAGTGTAAATAAAAGCTGCCTGGGGTACAAAATATTGGATGTGATTTTCTTTGTTTCTGAGGGATACAACATGTTTCAACAGTGGACCATCAGTGGACAAGTGTCCAAATCAATGTTCTTTGACACTCTGCTCAATTCCCTTCTCACCACACCCAAAATTATGAATGCTTCAGATGAACTGGATTGACAGTTTTATTGGTGACCGGGACTAGTATTTTGCCTTTCAATTTCAGTAAAGAAGATAAATGTCATTTTCTTAGGAGAAATTCTTATAAAAGAATTTTTTTTTTACATTTTCATCAGTTTCTTTTGAATCTCAGATTTTTTTATAAAGCATATTACAGAAGTGATTATGCATAGACAAATCAGTGAGAAGACCTTTCGAGTTAGTTAATGAACACTGCTTTATAGAGTTTTTATTTAGTAAAATTAGATGGTATTGCTTTAATCTGTTTAAAGAACCGATTATCTTGCAATCAAAAATTCCTCCAAGATCATGAAGTCCAACTCTTGATCCAGCACCACTGTGGTTACTTGGCCATGGCACTAAGTGCCACATCCAGTCTCATCTTAAAAACCTCCAGGGTGGAGAATGCACCACCTCACTGGACAGCCCATTCCAATGTCTGATTTATCTCTCTGTAAAAAATATCTTCCTAATATCCAACCTAAACCTCCCCTGGCACAGCTTAAGACTGTGTCCTCTTGTCCTCCTGCTGGTTGCCTGGGAGAAGAGACCAATCCCCACCTGGCTACAACCTCCTTTCAGGTAGTTGTAGAGAGTGATGAGGTCTCCCCTGAGCCTCCTCTTCTCCAGGCTAAACAACCCCAGCTCCCTCAGCCTCCCCTCCTAGGACTTGTGTTCAAGTCCCTTTACCAGCCTCGTTCCCCTTCTTTGGACACTCTCCAGTACCTCAATATCCTTCCTGAACTGAGGGGCCCAGAACTGGACACAGTACTCCAGGTGTGGCCTCACCGGCACTGAGTCCAGGGGAAGAATCACTTCCCTGGTCCTGCTGGCCACACCATTCCTGATCCAGACCAGGATGCCATTGGCCTTCTTGGCCACCTGGGCACGCTGCTGGCTCCTGTTCAGCTTCCTGTCAATCCAAACTCCCAGGTCCATTTCTGCCTGGTTGCTCTCCAGCCACTCTGTGCCCAGCCTGTAGTGCCACATGGGGTTGTTGTGGCCAAAGTGGAGGACCCAGCACTTGGCCTTGTTGCACCTCATCCTGTTGGAATCAACCCAACTCTCCAGTCTGTCCAGGTCCCTCTGCAGAGCCCTCCTACTTTCCAGCTGATTGACACTCCCCCCCCAACTTAACGTCATCTGCAAATTTGCTGATGGTGGACTCAGTCCCCTCATCCAGATCATCAGTAAAGATATTAAACAGAACTGGGCCCAACAATGATCCCTGTGGGACACCACTAGTGACCGGCTACCAACTGGATGCAGCCCCGTTCACCACCACTCTCTGGGCTCAGCCCTCCAGCCAGTTCCTAACCCAGCACAGAGGGCCCTTGTCCAAGCCATGGGCTGCCAGTTTTTTCAGGAGTATGCTGTGGGAGACGGTGTCAAAGCCTTTGCTGAAACCCAGGGAAACTACATCCAGAGCCTCCCCCTCATCACCTGATCATAAAAGGAGATTAGCTTGGTCAGGCAGGACCTGCCCTTCCTAAACCTGTGCTGGCTGGGTCTGATCCCTTGTCCATCCTGTAGGTGCTGTGTGATTGCACTTAGGATGATCTGCTCCATAACCTTGCCAGGCACTGAGGTCAGGCTGACAGGCCTGTAGTTTCCTGGGTCTTCCTTCCTGCCCTTTTTGTGGATCGGTGTGACATATGCCAACTTCCAATCATCTGGGACATTCCCAATAAACCAGGAATGCTGATAAATGATGGAGAGCAGCTTGGCGAGCTCTTCTGCCAGCTCCCTCATCACCCTTGGGTGGATCCCATATGGTCCCATAGACTTGTGAGGATCCAAATGGCTCAGCATGTTGCTAACTCTTCCCTCCTGGATTACAAGGGGGTATTCAGTTTCTTATCTCTTTCTACAGGCTCCAGAAGCCAGCTATCCTCAGGACAACCTGTCCTACTGTTGAAAATTGAGGTAAAGAAGGTGTTAAATACCTCAGCCTTTTTCTCATCTTTGATAATTATATTCCCACCCATGTCCAACAAAGAATGGAGGTTTTCCTAGCCCCCTCCTTTTGCTCTTGATGTATCTGTAGAAGGACTTTTTGTTATCCTTCACAGAAGTGGCAAGGTTAAGTTCAAGTTGTGCCTTCATCTCTCTAATTTTCTTTCTACATGACCTAAGTATATTCCTAAACTCTTCTTAAATAGCCAGCTTTTATTTTCATAATTGGTAGGCTCTCTTTTTTCTCCTAATTTCCTTCAAAATCTCCCTGTTCAGCCAGGCTGGCCATCTTCACCTCTGGCTCACCTTTTGGCACACTAGGACAGCCTGCTCCTGTCTGTTTAAAACTTGCTTCTTGAAACATGTCCATCCCTCCTGGACCTTCTTTTTTTTCAGGGGTTGTTTCCCAAAGTACCCTCTGAACCAGTCTTCTGGGTAGGCTGAAATCTGCCCTGTGTTGTAAAAACATACAAACTAATCAGAGCAGAGAGTCATGAATCAGTACCCCAAAAAAGACTGTACTGAAGATTACAATGGTGAGGAACGTTTTGGTGGAGCTCCTTGTTTGTCTGTAAGATATTGTGTGGATTTTATAAGAGCATAAATATATTGAAATATATTTGCCTTGCCAAATCAGGATGTGAGCAGCACTGATTCTGAATTGTCTCCTGTCAATAAACTTATGCATTCTTTTAGCAAGGCATGTTTCTGCGACTGTCATGCATCTTAGTGCCTGAAATGAAAAATTTAAAAATCGATTATAAAAAAAGCAAAAAGAATTTGCAAGATAATATAAATAACATTCAGGGGTGTTGAAATAAAATAAAAAAGGCATAGATAGCAAGCTAGACAAAAATGAGGCATAGTCTGTGGTGAGGTGATTATGTTTTAACAAAAGAGACTGAAATCCCTTTTTTGAATTTGATGGAGGCATTTCAAGTTTCATTAATAAATTCCCTGTTACTTTTGTGTCTGTAGTTGTTCCAGGTAGGAACTTTTCCTCAATGAAGAGATAGGCATTCAATCTAAACAAAGTAAGATAACAGATAAGCAAGAAAAACTACTCAACAACCTGAAGAACAGGTTTTCAAAGTAAAAGGCAGTAGAAGTAGAAAAACTGAATAAAAGAGGACAGTAAAAGAAGACAGATGTTGTGGGTGGACAAGACAGCAATGTTTCACCAATTAGAAAAGTTATTAAAACAAACAAACAAACTAACTAACTAACCAAAACCCACAACTTTTTTTGTCTGACGAAAAACTCCAGGAACCTTATTAATGAATTCTTGAGGAAAGAAACGAACTTCACTCTAGCAAAAACTCTGTGGTAATTTATAAGGGATGCAATTCTGCACTTCATACATGGAGTAATGTCAAAACTGTATAGTGTTCTGTTGCTAGTCCTTACTGTTAATGTAAATACTGCCTGGCTATTCTTAGGTGAAAAACATGCTGAAAAGCAGTCCCTGAAGACCACCTCTGCAAGACAGATGATCTTTTGTGCCTGAAACATATTACAGACCAAACTGAAGAACAGAAAGACTATTTCAGTAATAAGAGCTGAAGAGTACTCCTCTGGATCAGCTTTCTCTGAGCCACTTTCCCAATTAACACTATAAATTTTATAAATTATCAGAAAATTAAATATTTGTGATTTTTTTTTCATTTTGTTAGAATTGATTCAGGTTTATTTTCTTTTTCACACTAAGATTTTACAAGATCATACCAGTAAGTTCTTTTTTAAAAGAAAATTAGCAATGTTAAAACCTCTTAATTAGAACAGAATATTTATTAATTTCCTTGAAGTCTGAAATCTCCTTACATATGTATTGACTTTGACTGCAGTTGTTTTTTTCCCTAACAGACTCCTCTTGGTTTGTCATTTGCACACTTTCATTAGAAAGTCTTTAGACTTTCTCTGAAGACACTACTGAATGTTACAATGACAGTTTGCAACAGCAGGATCTTCTTTTGGTCTCTGTTTGTGGTATTGAACTTAAACTGCATTATTACCAAGTCAATGGAATTATGGAATTATTGTTAGAAATTACAGCTCCTGTGACAATTTCTGAAACTTTAAAATGCATTTGTTGAACTTTGGAGTGAAAAATTAATCCTATTTTTCTGGAAAAATGATTGGTGTAAAAATGTTTTTTTTTGTTTCAAATTTTCATGCTGACTTCTCCTTGTCTCTCCAGAAATGATCAGAAAGTCTTTCTTGAAAGGAATAAAACTTTCTATGGCTAACATCACCAAATCTGTGTGTCTGAGAAAATGCTGTCTTTGCAACCTTTCTTTTTGACAGTGAAGAGAAAAAAAAATGCTGAAGAGGAAAAAGAAATGCCTTAGCAAAAATATTGCTGCAACTCTTCCACAGTTTACTATTCTTTTTCTGGAAAGCAGATTGCTTTCAGAACTTTGCAAAAATTTCTCTGCAAGAAAGGGGGCTTGTCAATCATCTTTTCATTGAGTAAAACCAAAGGAAAAAAAGAACCAGATGAAGGTGTCTATTGCACATTCAGATACCTGTTGGGGCAGAACATAAAGGAAGTAAGACATACTAATAACAAAAACATACTAAATGATTTGCATGAAGAATGTCTCAACACACACAGAAGAAAATCTTTCTAGGATAATTTGCAAGAGTTCTTCCTTGACAAAAATACAGAAAATTAATTCTTTATGTTGTTCTCAAGAGATTAGGGCTCACTTAGAATTGGGAGCATCCCTGCAAAATCTTTACTAGTCAATAGATTTAGGCTCCAGTTTGATCACAAAATAAATCTGTCTTTAGGTCTTGTGGTATGAGATCAAAAGAAAATCCCATGAAGCAAAGTAAGAAGCCAATTTAAACTCATTCTGTATGGTCAGTTTTGCTCAAAAGATGTTGCTGTGCTGACTTTGAAGTCTCAGGCTTTCTCCTGGAACAAGTTTCAATATATTATCTTTTTTCCTACGTGGTTGAAAAAAAAGGGTTTAAATACTGGATTGTATGCTTCAGTGCTCATTTGAAGAAATTGCAGCAAGCCCTCCTTCTTGCCCTTCCCTGCCCTCAGTTTGGATAAAATTTGTATTTTGAGTTATCTGGTAGCACACAAGTACAATATCAATAGTTATTGAAGCATAGAAAAAGGTATAAAAATTCTTGCTCTATGCTCAGGCTTTTTGCAAACAGAACTAAGGAAATGCCTGTTTACGAGGTTGAGGGACTAGAGGTAATAACTCTCTACTGCCAATTTTTTTATAGTGTAGCTTGCTTTGTATTCATGAATCCTGTGACTGCTTTGCCTCCTGTTTCCTTGTTAATGAAAACTAGTATTAGAATTTTTCCAGCCTACCGATATATTTTTTGTTAGTGCTGCAGTCTATTGACTAAAAAAGGGTGCTGTGCCTGCCTTCAACATGCTGTAGAGACAGATAAAGAGAAATGCCCAGCAAATGAAGAAAGAATACATAAGCACTGCTGCCAAGCTGACTTCACCAAAAAAAAAATGATCTCTTTTAAAAACTAAGTCAGGAGAAAAGTGGTACAAGTGCTACAGCTGGGATTGTCAGAGAAAACCCACTTCAGAACGTAAAACATACTGCAGAGATAAGGCTTTTTTTTTTTTTCTAACTCATCAGAAGGAGTTCCAAAAAGAAAATGCAGACCTCACCAAATAAGTAGACAAAAAAAGATCGAGAACCATCTGTTGTATCCTTTTTCCCCCCTCCAGGAGGAAGAAAAGACCTCCATAATCTGTCAACCAGCTACAAATAGGAGATCTACGGAAGGGGCTTTTTTTCCCACTACAGTTTGGAGAATTTAAAGCAGGATGGGAAGAGAAGGCCTAAAGGTAGAGGGAGGGGATGAAAGAGGGAGAAAATGATGAGAATTTCAGAAATATTTTAGTTCTGCTTTACAGGTATTTGAGGATGCTACTTATAAAGAGCAGTACTTGCAAACCAATGTCAAAAAACATACATTAGTAGATGCATCCATTAATTCAAATTTCACAGGAAAACCTATAATTTTGCTGAAAAATAGATGTAACCATGGGTCTATTAGTTTACAGTTAACTAAAGTTATCAAATGGTGGATTTCTGCTGAGAAAACACATTGCTTGAAAAATCAGAAGACATTTGAAGATGAAGTTAATGTTATGCCATTGTTGTCTTGAACATTCTGTAACAATTAGGATAATACATATTTTCTGGAAGTGGTAGCAATGAAAAAGGGTAATATTACAGAAGCGTGAAATAATCAAGCAATCAACACTGCTGTGTGACTGTAACCTCCATTTCACCTTGAAATTCCTGTAGATGAGTTTCAGAAGATAATGAGATTAAATATTTCTCTTGAAGAGCTTTCAACTTATGTCCCAAAACTACGACCAGGTCCTACAGTGTGACCTGGTTTGAAGTTAATGAAACTGTCCAAGGATGCCAAGGTCACCCCTTGCCAAGCCTCTGGGAGAAACTCAGCCCGTGTCAGGTCTGACAACAGGAGTGATGACAGTAGACCAACTAACCCTGAGGCAATGTCTGAATCACAATCAGGTCGCATGTAAAGGAATCATTGGGGTTGCACTTTTTTTTGCATCAGCTGAGAATCTGGTCCTCAGGGAAAGAAGATTAGTGGCAGATGGTAGAGGTTCTGCGGGTAGACTTCAGAAAGGGCAGCAAAGCCATGTAGCAATGATGAAGATCTTAGGAATCAGAATGACAGAAACTGAAATACTAGGTCTTGACTTGGCATACTTTTCATTCTTCTCTTCATCTCCTTGTGCAAACCTTTTGTTTATTTTATATATTTTTGCTGGTTTTCACTCTGTGATCTATTTAAACGGAAATACTTAGATCAGTGTTATGAAAATGTGATATCTTTCACATTGAGCTCAATCAATATGTAAAGTCTTTCAGATGGTACTGCTAAAACAGCAGAAGAAAAAATAGATGCTGCTGTAAAATTACAGCTCTGCAATGTGGTAAAAATCTGTGATAAACTGAAGGTTAAAAAGTGGTAAATAGAATCTAGCTTTTTCCACAGTAGATTGGATAAATATAATATCTCCACCCTAAACTATTTAGTTTAGTACTATTAGTACTAAACTAATAGTATTCAATTAAGTAAAATCCTCTTGAACCATAGATGACTATTTGACAAGACTTATGACCAAGTGACCGGCTTCTACTGCAGATCTGCATACCTTGGTCCAAAAACTAACCTTGAATACTTGTTAAAAAAAAAAATCCAGTATTTTAAATTATATCAGTAAGAAGATAGCAAAGACACTGTCAAGGGCATAGAACCTTAGCACAGCCAAGGAAGCCGGTAAGTGGAACACATCAGGAACAACACTGAGTTGCTTCCTGACAATAAACGTACACAAGCCAAATCAAAGGGTCACTACAACTGAAACCAAAATGCCTTCCCTATCAGATTTTTACCCTGAAGAACAAAAATAAAGAATAGTAGAGGAAAACAATTTGAGGTCTGTATGGCATCCCTTGTCTGTGAAGGGTTTTCAGATTCACTTGGATAGTACTAAATAATAATCAACAATAGCTATTTAATGATGAGGCTAAGGCTGCTATCAGAGGCACCTCTGTAAGTGGGTTTTGTGTTCTTAAGACTACATTCAGATAGAGCAATGACCACTTTCTCTTCTGGGGTGTGCTATACAAGAGGTCTGAAGCACGTGAAAAGAATAGTAACATACCTTTGCAGGCATAACCAGATGCCTCTTTGTCAAGAGCATGCTATATGCAATCATACAAGAGGAAATCAAGACTTGAATGAAAAATGTAGGTCTGCCTCAGGTAAAACTATGGTACCAAAATCCCATTGTGAACATTGGAAGCCAGGACAGAATTACAATTAAGAACCAAAGAACTGTCAGGTAAGATCTTCCCTTTTATACATTTTTTTGCCTCATTCATATTAAGTCTTTATCTTTCCCTTGTGAGATTTAAACTTTAAAGACTCTTGCTTAAAGTCTGCTTCCCACACTAATTACAGACACTAAACATCTGTCAGAATGTCCTCTGGTTACCACTGGAATTTAAACTACCACCATTCCCCACAGTACAGTAGTTAAATTTTTGTGTTTTAAGTCTATATTTCCATGTACTTAGTATTCAGTGAAACAGTAGATATATCTGAAATATGCAGCTAAGTTCTAACACACTCTGATAATGAAGGAGATAAAGCAATCATTCCTGGGTCTTTTCAAATTAAATACCTCTATCTTCCTATTCAGATATGCAATTTCTAATTACTGTTTGTCTGAGAATTGTCCATACAATACAAAGTTCTCTTGAGCTTTTGATGTACAAAGGTAAAACTATAAGAGAAATTACAAATCTTTCTTCAGCACTGCAGCTTCATTTTTCACATCTGCTTGATAGTCTCTGAAAGTTGTTTGCTTTCCTTTTGGAACTGCACCGTGATTAAAAAAAAAGCCAATTTGCTCAGAAAACTCACTGGTTTGTCTTTCTGATATCTCTGCAAATTTTCTTCTCCTTGTAGCACTGCGAAATCTCAAAATATTCAATCTTGGCTTTTCTGTTTTATTCAGATAGGAAAACAATCAGAGCTCTATGAGTTTGCTGAATTCCAATTCTATTCCTCAGAGTTTATCTCCTTTACCTGCACATGCAATCTTTCAAAATAAATGTTCCCAGCTACCAAACCTATCAGGCATTAGACACTGCATTTTGGATTTGTTGTTCAGTTCTCCAGCTTCCCTGACTCCAAGTTTGATTCATTATCTTTACCCTAAGACTCATTCAAGTCCAGCCATCTCTCTAGCCCTTTCTGGTACACTGATAGCAAATGTTGTCTCTTGGTTTAATTTTGCGTGGGAGCTTGACTATTACAATGATCCTCTTCTTCTTTTTTTCTTGCAAGACATGTATTTTGATCAAAGTAATTTTATGGGGTTGAAATAGTATTTCCAACAGTGACTGCACAAACAATTCCCCTCACTGTATTCCCAAACTACTGTCTTGATGGAACACTTTCATCTTAGCTACACAGGTTCGCAGGCAAAATGGAGCTGAGGTGTTCAAAGTTGGATTTCAAAATTTTCCTACTTGAATCCAAAATCAAGATTCCCCAAGCAGTCATAAGCTTCTCTTAATGAATATGAACTTCAGTTGACACGTGATTTATGACTGACAACGTGAAATAAAAACTTTACTTTCAATTCTAACTTTCATCTAATCCTACCTGTTCAACTCATTTGGAGACTTGGTTTTTTGATCTGACAGCTACATGAGCATGGATGATTCTGTTTCTATGAAGACAAGATTTGCCTTTCTGAGGAGTTGCGTCCTTATTTTCTGTGTTACTCAATTAGAAACTAGTGGAATCCTGGCCTATTACTTTTGATGGGTTAACTCAGAAGTCACACTGCTGACATTCACATCGAGGATGTGCTCTGATAACACTACCCAAAACTTAAAGGACACCTAGAAGAAAGATAGTGAGAGTCTTTATCAGGGAATATAGCTGTAGGACGTGGAAGAATGGTTTTAAACCAAAAAAAGGGTAGACATAGATTAGATATTGTGAAGAAATTCCTTACTGTGAGGGTGGTGAGGCACTGGAACAGGTTGCCTAGAGAAGTTGTGGTTGCACCATCCCTGGAAGTGTTCAAGACCAGGTTGGACAGGGCTCTGAGCAACCTGGTCTAGTGGAACGTGTACTGCCCATGACAGGGGCCTGGACTAGACAATCGTGAAAGGTTCCTTCCAACCCAAACCATTCAATGATTCTATTATTGATGTCTTCATTCCTGGTTGGATCGTAGCTCACATTTACTTCACAGAATAGTGCATGAACAACTAGTCTATATTGTGTTGTGGGGATTACCTCTCCTGTTGAAGGCAATCCACTGTGCAATGTAAAATGAGAATGATAGGTCCAGCAGTCATCAACTCTCGTAGGTCCAGACTTAACATATGTGATGTGTTCTGCGCTGGACATAGAGCAAACAGTTGGTAGACCACCTTTGCATTTTACATATGACGGCCAATATCTGGAATTTTTTGGATAATGTCCAGTGAGTCAATTCCCAAAGCAGTAAGGTGGTACAATACAGTTTATAGCAGCATGTTACCACCTAAATTGAAGGATATGGTGGTCCAGCAGAAAATGGAGCCTGATTCAGTGTCCTAGGAATTAGCGGTTCAGCCAGGAAGGGAAAAATCTGATGTCAATTACTTTATTTCAAAGAATTTATTTCTTAGTACTCTTTTCCCCCAGTGAAAGTTTCTGAAAGTGAACCAGTTGTCATGATTATGCCATTACCTAAAGCAAACACCTATATGTAATTGCTTTAATGGAGTATAAAGTACTTCAGAATGAAGTAATTGAATTGAATGATTTTTGGTATCTGAAATAACGGCTTAGGATTGTTATAAAATTGATCCATTCTTTGAATAAAGTCCTAAACAACAGAATGCAAACAGCCTGGATGTATAATCTTAATCCTTTTAACCTGTCCATGGCAGGGGAGTTGGAACTAGATGATCTTTAAGGTCCCTTCCAACCCAAACCATTCTATGATTCTATGATAACCTCTCTTGATTTCTTAAAATGTCATCTGACCCTGAAACAAGGTCTCTCTCTCCAGAGCCATCATATCCTTGCCTGCAGGGCCTCATCTGTTTGGTGCTCCAGAGCAAGTCTGAGAACTCTGCTCTATCCAAAATGTGTCTGCACACATGCCCATCTGCCAATTGTGCTGTATCTAGGGCACTACTGAGGTTAAGGACATCTTAGATGCAGGTTGCTCCTTTGCTTGAAAGCCTGTTTTACCCAGGTCTTCCATCTTTTTGCAGTTTTTTTTGTCCCTGGGCTGTTTGGTATGTCAGGATAGAGAGAAAATAAATACATTCAGTTGCTGCTGTTAGAAATCTTTTTACTTTGTAGGAAATATCTAAATATTCAGCAGACCCAAGAGAAAATAAGCATAAAACTAACTGTAATTAAGTGTTTGGGACACATATGAGGAGGAAGAAAAACTGAAATGTTACCCTTGTTTTATTAATTCTATAATAAGTATTCGATGGACAATGGGAAGACATTTAGGCTTCCTGCCCTTTTCTAGATGAATTTTCTAATCAACACGTTTTAGATTTGTGGTTGCATTTTCTCTCTTTTCACTCATTTCTGGCACTAAACTGCTCCAAGTTGAACAATAGTTTCACAGAACGTGACTAAGAACCTTCTGCTTATATCATTCCTCACGATATCTTAATAGGATAGGTTAAGTTAGGATATCTCAATGTTTAGGTCTTTCTTGTGTAGTAAGAGATGGGTTCAAACACTATTCATACTCTGCTGTAACCGTAGGGAGACTGTAGCTTGCAATCAGAATTTTTTTAAGTTCTTCTCTGTGTATCAGAAATTTACAAGTTATATTCTGGCAGAAGTAAAGATGAAGGAAACAGAACAATCCAGGGGAAGCAGGCACAATACAGGTGGTCACCTGAAGGAGAAAGGGAGATCTCAATGTATCTCCTGCATTCCCTTTTATGCTGCAGCTCTTCCTCTTACTTTCCACAATATTAAGAGATTTCACAAGCTCCTACTCCACAAGGAGGAAAAATAGTCCCCTGAAGAAAAAAAGCAAAGCCACTATTCCTTATATGCCTTTTATTTCTAAAGTACAGAAATTGCTTTTCCTCCAGTCCAAATCCTAGAGAACATCTATCACAGCTCCAGCATCTCAATTTGCCCTTTTGCTGTTAACTTCTGCCTCAGGCTTCCTGGCTAAAACCTGTTTTGCTCATGTTTTCTAAGCCCCTTAATTCCACGTAGCCCCCATGTTTTTAGGACATTTTCTTTTGTCTCAGAGTTGTAATGACATCTTGATGTGGCTGCAATTTACAGGGTCTCCTATTAGTGATGGGCAAAAATGGCATTTTCGTGATCCTTGATTTCATCTTCGCAGAGAGGAGTATGACTCCATCTCCTAGCAAAATTTTTATCCAGCCAGGACTTAACACTTCATAAATGTTAGAGGGGTGTATATAGCTTATTTTGCATTCATCTCTTTTTATTGATTTGTTTCATAGACTTTTCATTTTTCACTTATACACAGCATGATAGAAATCATGTTTTGTGAACATGCCTTTAACAAATAACTGTGGTTCACTCATTTTATAACATCATTAAACCTCACTGATAGCTCAGCACTCCTTAAATTACCGGCTACATCACTGATATTAAGAGTATGACAATTATTTTCCATAAATGTAAGATGTCTGAAAGAAAGATTTTCCTCTCTTCTATTAAATTTTATTATAATAAAAGATAATACATTTAACAGACAGAAGTATTCTATCAAATGTTTTATTATGCCATTAAATCTTAAATGTCTTCCAGCTTTCAAGAAAGGAGGACAGATTATGCATTTACAACACTTCATAAACAAAGCTTGAAATTCATTCATCAATTAAGAAACTAAAGGGAAAATTTTTTTTATTCATATATTTTTTCCATGGGTTCTTTTTTACACCTACTTACATGTGAAATTATAGGAATCATTATAAGTGTATAAAAGTGGAAACAAACCTAACTTGTGTTCCATTATACAGGCTAGGATTCTTTCACTGGTATTATTGTCGTTCATTATCCAAAGGCCAGCACTGAAAAAAAGAAGTTCTGCCTGTAAAGAACAGGAAACAGGAACAGCAAAGCACAATTACACTTACAGCTGTATAATATAGTTAGAATATAGTTAGGCAATACCTTATCAAAGTTAGCTGCTGTGATGCATTATTTTACATTTTATAAGAGCCACTTTTGAGTGTCTAGCAGATTAATAAGTGCGAAGTTCAGGAGCTTTCAAAATGCAGGTCACTGCTTTGTTGAGGAGATTAAGTAACTTCCAAAAACACTTTAAGTAATGTTTAATTAATTCATCTTCTTTCTGATGGTTCAAGAAAGGTCTATTAAGAGCAGGATGTAATTGGGGATCACTACTCAAGGCTTAGGTATACAAATATATTGCTAAAAGCAGTCATCTCTGACAAACTCCCCCTCACTGTGTGCTGACTGTGTGCAGTGCGAGAAGCACGTGACTGCACCCAGGCACTGAGTGCCGGCAGAGCTCTGCAATGCTGGCAGGCAGACAGTGCAGGCGGGGGCCCGAATTCCACCTGGGATGGGATGACATGTGAGGCAGATGGTCATCCTTGAACAGTAACGGTCACATATGCTGAAAATGAGGTAGAAATTATTGCCAGAAGGCACTGAAGATCTAAAACCACTCTCAAGCTCTTACTGAAAAAGGGGCTAGATTAACGCATGGAGAATGGGTCCATTTGTGCCTGTTGAAGTCAGTGAGCCAGGTGTGGTCTCCATCTCAGGTGCTGAGAGCTTGCTGACTGCCAGACACCTTACCAATATCTGGAGGGCACCAGTAGTCTTAACAGCCCTGCCTGGCCTCCTTCACCTGACCCACAGCCCAGGACCCCGTGGCTGCTTCCGAGGGCTGTCAGGTCTTGCCCCAGGAAAGTCCCAGCAGGGATGGCCTCCAGCTTCTACATTCCTGCTCTGCCCAACCATTGGCCCCCATCCTGAGCTGAGCCCAGCTTGGCCTTGACTTATCCCTATCCCTATCCCTATCCCTATCCCTATCCCTATCCCTATCCCTATCCCTATCCCTATCCCTATCCCTATCCCTATCCCTATCCCTATCCCTACCACTGTCCTTTTTCCTGTCCCTATCCCCAGGTGAGTGCTATGGGCTGGGGCTGCCCAGGCTACCCCCAGCTGCCCTGCTTGGTGTCTGGGGCGGTGGGACCGACCCTGGTTGCCAGGCGCTGCCCTGTGTCATCAGGGAGCACTAGCCCCTGCGGTGCCCTGACAAGAGCTTCTGCAGATTGCTATAATTGTTCCCAGATGCTTTAGTGTGACAAGACAAAAAGTAAGAGATGGTGACTCTTGTGACTTCACAGTAACACATATTTTTTTCAAGCATAAAGCAATAAGGTAGTGGACTTTCCATGCGTGATGGGTCAGTGGGTTTACAGTCGGACTCACTGCCTTATCATCTCAACAAGGAATTATCAAGGTGTGATAGAAGGCCTCTAAAGAGGTTGACACAGAAGAGATCATAATTTACTGACAGCACTGAAATTAAACTTTCAAGTAATAAGTTGCCTGCAAATATCCTTAGAGTTCATTCTAACACTGACAAATGGAAAGTCCACAGAAATAAGAGCAAAATAGAGTGTCGATCAGCTTCTGTTCAGATGGCACAAATTAGAAAGGGTACACCAATTCTTATATCTCTGAAGCTGCTGCAGAAATACTCCTGGAGAAACATTCCACAGAATCAGGCATCACAAGGATTATGTGAGCAGCACAGGAAGCCAAGGCCATAGCCATAGACAGAAGTGTAGCAGAAAAATATTTCATTAGAAGATAAGAGGTCATAGCAATTATTAAAGTGTTGATAGAAAATTGGCTCAGACAACCATGCTGTAACATATTGGATTCTTCTTCAGCAAATCCATGTTAGAAGGCCACCAGATGATCAAGTATCTTCTGAAAGTTCACTTCAGAAAAAGGCATTAGCTTGTCTGATACTAAAATTGTTCAGTAACAAAAAAAAAAACAAAAAACCACCACCACCAAAAAACAACAACAACAAAAAACCAACAAAACCCAAAACAAACAAACAAACAAACAAACAAAAGGCAAAAACTGAAAAATAGTAAAACACCTTTTGACAAAATTATTTGGGAGTCTGGAAAATGACCTGAGACTGTAGTATAGTCTCTGATGATTTCTAATAATAACTACAATTTCTCTGCATATTGGGACTAATGAAACTTGGACTCTGGTATCTCTCTCTTTCCTGTGATCTTGGACATTATAAAGGCTTATCTGAAGAATCTTTCCTCTACCCAATATCTCATTGCATCTTGAGATCTTTGAGGCGTCTACCCTCTTCAAATTTTGGTCAAATTAGAAGAAAGAAAATAGAATAATCTGGAAAGAATCATACTTGGGGGAATATGAAGAAAACATGGTAGAATGACAGTCAAAGTCTTTCTACCTCTCCTTATACGCTTATGCTTAATAAACAAAGATTTTGGAAAGCTTTCTGCTTTTGGACTGAAATGGCAGGTGAGATTACCGTGTGTTAAATACAACTTCTGCACACTAACAGAAAGATTTTACAGGACGAATATAATAATATTTGATATCCTCAAGATGACCAGATAAGCAGAATACAAATATCTTATACACTTGAGCTGATAAATGGGTTAGAATTACTGAACTGGCCTCTCAGGTATTAGTGTTAAGTGCCAGTAGCAGAAAGGAGCATAGTAATGCAATGAACTGGAGAGCACTCAGCATTGCGTGGCTTCACACAGCTGTGCATAGGCCACAAGACAGGAAGAAAACAGTTTGTGAGCTTCGCAGGTTTTGCCTATAATACTTTGCATTACAGAATAAGGAAGTCAAATCTTCAACCAAATCCTTGATGATGAGTACTGAATAAGATTTTGTCAATAAAGGTTTGCTATTTTAGTGTGTCTAATAGGATAAAATCTTCAATGAATAAAAACAAGTTGTTTTCCATGTATTAAAGAAGAAGGGAATTTGGGTTTGAGAAATTTGCTACTATACTAACTACAGACTCCTCTTACACTTTTAAGAAGGGAACTTTCTCCTACTGCTATCTAATTCTGCCAGCATCATATACAGAAAATAATAGGAGTGTGGCCCAAGTGAATTCCATTAAGATTATAAGTGTGTTAAGGTGTTGTTTTGTTTAATAAAACGTGTTTAAAATTCCCTATTTGTGATCTTGCACTGATTTATAGCGTTTTAAGGAATCAAAGCCTTTCTTGAGAAAAAGAGAGACTGCTTGAAATAAAATGTAAAAGCTTAAGTATCCATAAATTCTTCTGCATTCAGAATCAAGGGGAGTAAGCTTTGTTGCTAGGAGACTGTGACTGGAAGGTATCAGGAGAGATTGCTTTATTTTAAAGATTAGAATCTGTAATCAAGATACTTAGCAGGTAATAAAATAGCTATATGTATGAGTTCAGTACAGACCAGGTGACACAAGAGGCAAGTTCTAGAAAGCTTATGAAAAGTGCAAATCTTCAAAGACTCTTCAGCTATCATGACATAATGGCCTGATAAAAGAAGATCATTATTTGCTTGCTTACAATTAGGAGAGAAATTCAGTTGGGATATGAATTAAGTAATAAATATTGATGCATCTGCCAAGAAGGGACTGTGATTTAATTTACTTTTGGTATTTACATGGCACTAATCTGTAGGTCTCTGAAAGTTTTTAAATTAATAGCAGTAAAACATGTTGAACCAACAGAGAAAGCAAGCTTGTTGCAGAGAAGAGATAAAATTATTTTTAAAGTATGGAACATTTTAAGCTTTTCCTACCTACAATCTAAAATGAATAGCTTTATAATATTTATATAAAGTTTTGGCTCTGTAGAAATTTAAAATAAAAATAATAGATATAAATTAAAATGTTTACAATTAATTGAGAAATAAATATATTTAATTTTGTTTTTAAAAAATCAGCTCAAAGTTTTGGAGGATTTTTTTTTTGTGTGGAAAAAGCTGTTATTTAATTAAAATGTCTCAGCTCTTCTACTTCAGTGTGAATCAATGGAGAGGCAGAGTTTTCATGGGATACATATATTAACACAGAATTAATTAACCACCCCTATTTCCTTAGTTTGGTATCTGTGTGTGGTGGGTTGACCTTGGCTGGATGCTAGGTGCTCACCAAGCCACTCTATCACTCCCTTTCCCATCCAGACAGGGGAGAGAGAATAAAATGGAAAACAACTTCTAGATTGAGATAATGCAGTTTACTAAAGTAAAAGTGAAGGTTTGTGTGCTCACAAATGAAGAGGAAAATAACAAGGTTTATTCTCTACTGACCATTAGCAAGTCAGGCCACCTCCTGGGAAGCAGGGCTTCAGCACTTCCTCCTCCTTTCCTTAGCTTTTATTTCTGAGCTGATGTCATATGGTATGGAATATCCCTTTGGTTAGTTTGGGTCAGCTGGCCTACATGTGTCCCCTCTCAGAATCTTGTCTTTGATAGCGGAGGGGGGAAGGAATATTGAGAGACAGTGCTGATGCTGTGCCAGGAGTGCCCAGCAGTAGCAAAAACACTGGTGTGTTATCAACACCTTTCTAGTTACCAATGCAAAGCACAGCACTGTGAGAGCTGCTGTGGGGAAATGAACTCCTTCTCAGCCAGACCCAATACACTGTGAAACGTCTCACTGGTGTCCATGTAGCTTCATGGCAGGAATTTTCAGATATTCAGACCTACTGAATATGTGTGGGAGACTTGGATATAGGCCATGTGTAATTAATTATTTCTAAAGTTGAAATATTTTGAATTATTAGGATATAATCAAAATAATTTAACATAAAATTGGGTTTTTTTAAGAAAAATATATTTTTCCTGAAATGTTAGAACAAATATTTTGTCTAACTGTAATTAGGTGGTATTTTTTCACTGCTACTTCATTCTCAGTTTCCATCTGACATTTCAGATATTTCACTGGGTGATATTACAGAGATGTTTGTTATAAAGAATACACTGTCAGAAAACTTGTTCATATATGAAAACGTCCCTCAAAGAGCAAAATAAAAATTCAGTGTGGCATATGACTTCCCTTGTGCAGTCATCCTAAAGAATCATGGCGGTTACTCATATTTTCTGGTGGGAGGACACCCTTCTGCAACATTTCTTCAGTGCCAAGCCAGCTTGTTCAACACATAAGGAAGTCAGCAACAGTTAGGCCCCCTCATGTAAGAGTCACCTAGAGATTTTAACTTTGCAGTGTCAAGCCCTTGTTCACAGCAAACCAGATGATTTTATAGCACCACATGGTAGTGTGGTAGCTCATTTTCAGTTGTGTTGTTGTACAGGGTGAAATCTTAGCTTCTTTTTGATTTGTTGTACTTACATACCCATCTACATTTTGGAAAAGACTTAGAGGTTCTCACTACGTTGAATGACTGAGAGAATTTAAGCCTATTGGGATTTACAATTAGTGGTCTTTAATCCTTTTCTATCCATTAATGTTATTTTTCAAATGTTAGTGATTGAACAATATCAGAATTTACAAAAACAAAACTAACAAAAATTTAAATCCTCCATATTACTGAAATTCAGAGATCTACATGTCCAAATTCACTTCTCTGGTTACTGGAGAGTTAACTATTCTATGATTCTATGATGTTCTCATCCTTCTGCTGGCTAAAAGTATTCATCAGGAAGAGACACATTCTCAATAAATTATACAAAGTCCAAAATCACTCAGTAAAGCACATACTTGCTTTACTGTAGCAACAGCACCTTATAGTAAAGTGCAGCACCTGCATTCTAGAGAGGGATGAAATGATTGAAGAATATTTTTTTTTTTTGGTTTAGGGTGGGGTTTTAGTTGATGAGGCAATTAGCAAAATGGGATCATTGTCAAGGCAATGATTTTTCGGAATGACATTTCATATATTCAAGCGTATCTTGACATTGAGATGCTCTGGCAATTTGCAGATGTATGTGCCATTAAAGAGAAACTATGTTACTTTAAGCAAAAATTGAAATCCAATTTTGAGTCAGGAAAATAATTTATTAAAATTGATTTAGAGATTTATTTCTTAAAAATTTGAATATGTTCATATCAATGTAGTGGTTGAACTGTTCCATGTTAAAATCTCATTTGTATAAAAATGAGAGAAGACCTTATCTTGGGAATATATGGTCTACATAAACTCAGAAAAAGCAAACAACCGTAAAAGTAGCATAGTTTTCCTTAATTTCTATGCAGAAAATAAGGCACAAATACACAAGGGGCAGGGATCATTTGAACAGTTATAGTTGTCCATGGTGTAGGTATCCATATGTAAGCCAGTGACTTTAGAGTCTCTTTTAAATCAGGATTTAAAACCAGGCACTTTCAGGCTATAATTCTCCTTGACATCAACCAAGTATCTAAAGATCAGAGAAATTGCACACTAAAACTAGATTTTTCTCTCTACCAACTATAAAGACAGCTTAATGTCTTTATCTCTGTTAACAATGCTTCTTCACAGCTAGGTTTCATCCAATTAATTGCTTCAATGAGTAAAGTCACATAGTAAAGGTATGACAGACTTGGAGATTGAGTCAACTTCCTTGGAAGTCCTTATATCATCTCTGTATCAAAACACTCTTTTTCTTTGCAAAGGATTCTTGATCATTTGAAAAAGAAATTAGGATAAAATGGGCAAATTCTTGTGAATTTCATCTTTCACAAACTCATTTAAAGATTCCTTGCCATTTATACTAATTTATTACCATTTAATTTTGTTCTTCATCAGTAGGTAGCTACCAGAGCAAAGATTACTCTTCCTAAGGAAAACAAACAAAAAGCTTTTCTAGATTCATTGTGTTTGGTAGAAATATTTCGTGCTCTCTGCTCAATGCTGTTGGGCACTCAAAATGAGTGCATTCATTACATATCACATATATATACTACAATATGTTTTTCAGAAATTGCATCTAGACATAGAGCTGCAGTACAGTTTGTCTTTAAATGTATTTACTTGACAAGACATGCTGAATTCAATCCTTACCATACAAGGCAAAATTTCCTGTCATTTTCATTTTTCATTGACTTTGGTGAAGACTTTAGCGTTTTGATGAAGAATTAGAACCACTGACTTGTGTAGATCGATATCAAGAGTGGTTTTTGGGTTTCACTGAAGTGTAACACTCAGAAATCTTTCTGTCTTAGCCACAAAAGCTTTATGCTGTGATCAGAGGATAAAGCCAGCCTATAATAGATGTCAGTCTCAGACTGTTAGTGTTACTGTCATATATGCATTTTGAGTCTGTATAAGGACAAGTGCAACAGCTAGAATTTCAGCGTAGCTTATATTTTTTTACTTTCCCAGAAATCTGATATAAAGCCCACCAAACAATCAGATATCTTTATTAGTTAGCAGGAACTTAAAAATCTGCTAATTCTTTTCAGTCACTTTCAGGGAGAAACAATGCCAGAGCAATTACAATTCTGTAGGAGTGAATTTGCTTCATTACCTTCAGTGAACCCTTATGTCAAGAAGGTAGTCTATGGTAAACAAACTTCTGTGAATCAGACCAGAACTGACTCCAAATGTTGCCAAAACGTGATTGTGCCTATCTGTGAAAGGCAGAGTGTATATACTAAGAGAGGTTTTCTTGCTTTCTGAATAGAGAAATGAATTGCTTTGGTTTGCTTCTTCATTTTCTTGTTTGTTTAGGTAAGCATAAGAATGATTCACCTTGATTAAAAAAAAAAAAAAGTGAAAAGAAAAAGTAAAAAGATAGGACTTGACTCCAGCTATGGATTGTATAGTAAAAAAAATTTACCAGTATTATTGCTGTAACTGATGGATACTGATAGTCAGCATTTATCAGAGCACAATGTCCACATTACTGCTTTTGTAAAATGTGCTATTAATGGCCCTAGGACAAGGATGTATGGGTTACTACACTGAGCTAATAAAATAACAGTTGTATGACCTGAAAGCAGCATGGAGGCTGCTGTGAAAAAGGTTGCAATGGGTACGCACAACACAAGATTATAAGGCCCTGAAAGTACAAGCACTGGATGATAGCAAAGGCCACAGAGCTCTAAATGCAAGGCACAAATGATTGATCATTCCCTGATTATTAAAGGAATGTAACCTGGAAATGAGGTAAAACTGGATTTAGGGATAATCAATCAAAAAAGAACAAATTAAGGTGATTTTTTGCAAAAATATAAAAAAATACCCAAGATGAAGGAAACATCAGTATCACACTTCTTTAATGAGTGAGGTAAGAATTTGGGTCAGAGACGACTCACTCCCTCTACAGTTCTTGAGGAAAACCTTTCATCAAGCTTATGATCTGAAGCAGAAATGAAGGGGCGAGCATAGTATCACAGAAAGGGGGGACATCAGGAAGTTTCTATCAATTTAGGCTAAATTATTATTGAGAAAGAGAGGTGAAAGCCAGATAATTGGAATGGTAAGTTTTACTGTCATTATAACCAGTCTAATAATTATTTTATAGATCGTTTGGATATGAATTAAACTAATGCCTTTATGTCTAAGGTTTATTACTGTAGCCCGTATAAATTGTATGAAGTGTTTGGTAGGGTACCCTATCCTTGAGGACTGACTGTTAAATCTAAATGCAGAAATAAATGGAGAATATAAGTGATCCAGGCTTTAATTTGCTTGTAACAGCTGGTGGAGGATATAGGCATCTTCAGTCGATGAAGTTTGGATGACTGTCAGGAAGAATCTCTCTTTGGCCCAGTGCTAATCAAATACTTTACTGGAAGCAAACATAAAGCTGTAATGAAATTTGCAGATGAGTGAAACCAGTTGAGACAAAAGGAATAATCATGTAAAAATTGGTTCCTGAGAGCCCTTTGATGTGCTTTTCTCATTTAAAGCCAAACAAAAGTCCATATGCCTAGGAACCAGGAATATAGGTCATACTGGCCCGGTATGCACTTTCCCCAGTTGCGGATGAGGTAATAGGTGGCGTAGAAGGAGAAGGTTGGGTGCAGAGTTGCTAAGCCATTTACTGTGCCATGTAAACCAATTAAGTCAGTGCTTCAACAACCCTACTAAATGAGGTCAGAACAAAGGTGGAAAAAAAGTGAGAAATTTTTTGAAATCCTTGTAGAATCTCTCTCCATTTAATTTATCAAAGAAGAGGTTTAGTGATCACAGAATGATGACAGTAGTGTTGAGGAAAGAATCCTTATAGCAGAGAGCTATCTGATAAAATAAAGGCATACTGACATCCAAAGGCTGGCAGAGAATGCCAGGTAAATCAACCACATCTATGACACAATCAATGTGATTAACCACTAGAACTACTATCAGGGATTCAGACAGAGTATCTGCCACTGAAGTTTAAAGTAAAGCTGTTTGTCTTTTTAGAAGAGCGTTAGCTAATCCAGAGATCAGGATATTACTGGGTGAAAAGTTATAGTCTATGCAATGTAGGAGATCAGAATAAATTACATAATAGGCCCCTTTGTCCTGTGATTTATCAGATTTTTCATTATCTGAGATCAGTGTGTTAATAGACTTGAATTCTGTATGCCGATTCTAAGGTCTTTGGTTCCTTTTATAAATTTTCATGAGAGTTTTGCACTACTGCAAATCCCTTTGGGCATATACTTTTGAATGAAAGCTTTTTCATGCATTTTGACCTATAAATAAGAAAGTGAATGCGAGGTATTGCATGCCAAAAGAGACATAAAATCCCCCAAAGATTTCAGCAGTAGTCAGAATTAAAGACTGTGAATTTCAGATAGGACCCCAAACTCATCATACCACATTTAAAACAGACTTCTTTCAACTACCAGTAATAGTTAACCATTAGATCCCCATGTCCATTTGCCTTTGTGTTTAGTTATTGCCCAGAAATTGTGTGCAAGTTCCCATATTAGTAGCCTAACAATGCAAGCCACCAACCATTCATGTGATGCACACAAGAGTTTTGCTGCTGAACTGTGGAAGATTTTTTAGTTATATGTGAAAAATTTTCTAGACAAAGGTTTAAAACTAAACTGTAGTGATAATAGATGGCCAACAAGTAGGAAGATTGTGAAGAGATTCATGAGAAAAAGAAATTAATTAAAGTCTGTGTAGAGAGTAGTGATTCCCCTGCAAAGTTTCTAGCTATTTAAGTGAAAGCTAATGCAATATAAATGTACCTCTATTCAGTATGACATTATATCATATTATGCTGATATATTTCTATTAAATTGAAAAGTAGGCATGTGAATTTCTTTGTGGAAATCCATACTCTTATGTTCAAAGATACTGTAGTAATCTTACAATGAATTCCCTTTGTCCTCAGATTACTATATTTTTCCATGTCTGTTGAAGGCCTTAAATGAATACCCAAACCAATAAAGTCAGAAAGAAAAGAGACTCTTTACAGTCAAACATAAAGATTTGGCCAGCTTTCACTGAGCAGAATTTACAGGAGCAAAAAACCCACAAACAATAAACTGTCTGTCTGTTGCCCTTCATACGTATATTTATTAGTTTCAATTAAATTGACAGTTTGCCACATTTAAACTGAGCTCTGTCATTCAGTCTCCCCTCTTCAAATGAATAGGTTGTGTTTGTACAGCTGAATCCATTTAGGCATTTTTAGTCAGATATTCCCTTTCTTCTGTCTTCTGGAGGGAGTGAATGTAAAAGATGCTGATGCACACTCCACTCTTCACATGTGGTGCTAAAAATCCATTAGCTGAAGAACAGTGAAGACACTGGTTGATCAGAGAGAAGAATTGAAGGTCAGGTTTAAATAGATGTATAACATTAGCCAGGCTTGGTTGACCATGGCTTTAGCATGTATCTCTGAAAGACTATTCAAATATTGATGTTGAGTAAACATAGAAACTGAATACACTGCATGAAATTAAAAGCAAATACAAAATAGTAAAATATTAGCTTTAGACAATACTTTGAATATATTTATTAGAAAACTGCGGGATAAAAAAAATAGTAACATTTTCTAACAAAAAGAGAATCCTTCAATATAGAGGATGGGCTCCTGTTCCAATAAGGTTTTACAGGTAAGACCCTTTTGCTGTGCTCCTAGGTGTTAGCAGTCAGACTTCTTGTACCATTTATAACACTGGATCAAAGTCCCTGAGGGAAATGAGGAGAAGCTGACTAAGGAGATCTCTTCATTACACTTTAGACTACTTAAATCTGACTGAGATCCATGTTAAATGGAGGCTGGTAGGGGATCATGAAGGAATCCCTTCACAACTGGCTTTTTAAAAACTAATTCGCTGGTTAGTATTTCTTAAGCATAATCAACATACTGGGGAAAGACTTCAGACACAGGTGAACTGTGAATAGTGAGAAACTGCTCAAAAATCCTAAAAGGGTTATTCAGCTCTCCTTGAGGAGCTGAAATCTTTTATAACATCTGAAATCTTTTAGTGAAGAAAAGTATTTTTTTCTTGTTCTTGTCTAATTTTCTGCACCATCCAGGTCATGGGCTGGGCCCTGGTTTCTGCAATTTATATAATTATTTTGATATGATGGTCTTCAGTTTTTTAGTGTCATGTTGACGAACTGGGTTTCTTTGCCTATTGTCTCATTTAGGTTTTCTTAGCTCTCATTCATCTTCTTCTTCTGAATGGTGTTTGACAGAAAGGTCACACTGATATTACTCTTAAAGCTTATTCTGAATATGTTGATCTCCATTCTTCCTTCATGTCTGATTAATGACTTTGGCTTCTTTCCTTAGAAATTACAGTATAATGAACTTCCCAATAAGTTTTGATAAACTCTTTCAATCAAAGCTTTTGAGTTAGTTAATAGTTCTTCCTAACCACTACTAAATATCTTTATGACTGTTTCATAAAGATGACAATTTTGAGAAATCACTTTTGGGACAATGCTAATCATGCTATTTTTCCAAATCTTTTCAAAGTTATAAAAGCCATTAGCAGCATTTGGTCATCATTGCTGGATGTCTACCACAGTATCATTTTCATTGCAAGGCTCCAATCTGGATAGAAAAAGTGACTTATTTCTTTTAATATTTCTCTTTCTGAAGTTATGCTCCTTTTGGGATGTTAATAACCATATTTTTTGTTTTCCTTTTATTGATGAAACCATCAAACTGTTTTGTTTTGATTTTCTTGTTGTTTGGTGGATCTTTTGTTTACCATCAATACACAGAGCTGAGCCAAGTAATGTCATCAGAAAAATCAGCATTGTAATTTCCTGATAAATCCTCATGTTAGCTTCTTTATCATCTAGTACTCAAACTGCATGAACAATAGTGAGATGGAGAAAAGCCCTAAACTGCATTAGTTTCCACTACAAACCACTAAAGGATATTTTCCACCATCTCCATTCACAGTGTTGTTCTATTTGTTACAGCAGATTATTTCTCTGTCTAGTCTTCAGCATATCGTGAATTGCCAAAGATCATCTCTCATATTCCATAAAAATGCTTGAGAAATGCAGATATTTTGTCAAAAAAAGTGCCTGTTGATCTATATCCCTTTCAGTCTATAATGCTGAAAAATAATTTGCTCTGCATACATGAACTTGATATTTTAAAAACCTCTGCTGTTAGCTAAAGATCTATTTCTTTCTGTATGTTCTGTGCTGCTCCACACATTTGAAACACACTGAGACTTGTTACAGTAGGTACAGTCATCCACCCTTCAAAATATACTCTAAAGTGTTTTTTTTTTATTTTTTCCCCTTCATTCCACATTCTGTTTAAAAACGTATGGGAAGTCTAGAGTGTTGTTTTTGTGACTTCCTTTAAGCTTTTCTCCAGTTAAATCTCTAGTATGAAAAATTCAGTATGATCATCTGATTTGAGTAATGTTGCTACACATTTTTGCTTCATTTTACTTTTTGATCTAAGGAAACTATAATTCAACTGTTCAAAAAATGCATGCACTGTATGTATCAAGTGTCTGTTATCTTGGGTGATATGGCAGTATTACTACAGTATAAATATAGGATACATTATATTGAGCTTCATTATATATCTGACACCAGTTTTGGAGAAGGGAAAGAAAGGTAAGAGGAAAGCAAACTTGGTAGCAGCCCATGCCTGCTGACATTGCTCAGATTTTCTGTCAGGAAATCAAGGAAATGTTGTGAGAATGGACCATGGAGAGAGCCCTGAACTCTGCAGAGCCTTTTAAACACTGTTTTCTCACTCTGCTCTTAAAGATAGTAAAGTATTGCTCACTCAGCTCTTAAAGTATTGCTTCTTGCCAGGTCTTCCACTAGAGTAGTCAGTTAAGGTTTAAGGAAAGCCAGTTTCTAAAAAGAGAACGTGATGATATGTATATGTCAAGCTGCATTACAAGATCTGACAGGAGTCACAGGAAAGGAGAGACAACATGAAGGTTTTTATGTGTGCAATATTAAGTATATATTAGGGGCCTCTGGTGGTCTAGTGGTTAGAGTGTCTGACTCTCACCGCTGCGACCCGGGTTCGATTCCCGGCCCCCTGGGCAGGTGGAGCTCGTCAGCCGTGGAAGGCAATCCACCTAAGAGAAGGTCACTCTAAACAAACCTACATCCTGGGGACCTCACTGCCACTGTCCAAGCTTTGCTCGGCCCCGGCAGATGAACCTCAGGACTAAAGGGTGGGCTCAGTTCAGCGCACGCTGTGTCTCACCTAAAAATCCACTGCGCAGGCTGGAAGGGTTAATGACCTTTCCCAAATCTTCGCTCGCGAAGACTGGCCATTATTATTAAGTATATGAAAAATAAGTGTTATAGTAATTGAAATAATCTGCTGAGATGCTCTTCTAAGGTCATAGATGAACATACTACAGTTTTTTTTACATCCAATTCTGATGTGGAGAAGAGCCATGTCTTGATAGGAAGACAGTTGAAACAAACCTTAGTTTCTCTGTTCAATGACTGCATGGATTTATACAGATATACAACCCCCCACCCTCCAAATATATCAGCATAAAATAATCTTAACCTTTACAGAAATGAAGCTGAGATTAATCTATTTTAAATTAAAACCAAGGTGTCTGTTCAGCTGAATCTCCTTTTGTAAATAAAAAAGAATCAGGTCCCTCTGGTGGGCTATGTAAGTAATTTTTCTTGCTTTTACCCTTCTGATTGTCTCCCTCATTCTGCTGGGGTTTAGCTACCAACTGTGATTAATCTGCAGCAGTCCTTTTTAACCTGTGGGGGTAAATTCCATTCAATTTCAGATTTCAGGAACTTCAGAAGTATTATTTGAAAAGCCAACAGCCCTATGATTACATTAATGGACTGCAGGAACCAGGTACAAGCAGAACTGTGGTGGAAAGTCTGTTTGCCTACAAAAATGATAAGTCCAGCACCTTATTGGCTGATTTTCCTTCTTCTCCCACATATAACCTATTTTAAACCTGAGCTGATTTTGTTTTCAGAGACACTCAGTGGATTTCATCTGATCAAATACAGTCATCCACAGTGTAGATTTTAACTTGCTTCTTAAACTATCTCCACTCCATCTATTATAGTCAGTGTTTGAGCATAATAGAACCATATTTAGGCTGACCAGGGATCCACCTACCTCAGGGGAGGGTGAGCATATATATGGTACTTTTCCTTATTACTCTTCTGGTCTCTGGCTATTTCAACTCGAAAGATTTTCATGCTGTGTATGTAATTTTGAGATTTTAGCAATTTGAAAATTATTTATTTTACATCTCCTTGTACAATCTTCTTTTAACACCCACATGCACTTTAAGCAGTCTTTTGGCATGGAGTTCCATAGGTCTGTTTTTCACTCTACTTCCTCTCGTTCATTTTTAGTGTGGTTGATTTAATGAAGCTACAGTCATCTCTATTTAGTGTCTTCTATTTCTCTTTTTTTTTTTTTTTTCAGAAACACTGGGCAGTTGACTCATTTTACCTTTTTGCAGGCCATTCATGATTCTGTAACCCCTTTGCATTTCACATCCTTTCTCCCAGTCGTCTGTTTTCCGGACTGAAGGAAAAATGATTCCCATCCTCAAGTGTACATCTACAGCAGATCAGACGAATCACACTTCCGAAGTGCTAATTTCTCTTTACTGATTTCTGAGGGAGCCTAGGATGACTAAACCAAAAAACAGACTTTTGTGCTGTGTACTTTTAAATTTAGATGAAATCAGTTTCATCCTCTGTTTCTGGGAGTTGTCTCATTGTAAATGAGAGATAAATATATGGAAATTAGTGAAGTGTTTCCAGCATACGAGAAATGAATAGAGATGGTAAAAGAAAGAAGTGATTATTAAACAATAAAATTGACTCATGCATAGTGTACAGAGATATGGAAATGAAAAACCCAGTCTCAGACACTCTATCAGCTATAACTATGTCTTCTTCCTTTATGGTTTCTCTGGTTTTCACTGCAGAGTTATTAATAAAGTTTCCAGCTAAAAATTCAAAATAAATACCAGTGTTAGAATATGAATAAATTTGATAAGCAGTGTTCATAACTACTAGATATTTATTTATAAGTATGTTGCTATATATGTGTTCATTTTTGTTCTTCCAATTCTCTCCCCATCCCACCCAAGGGAGTGAGCAAATGGCTGTGTGGGGCTTAGTTGCTGGCTGGGGTTAAACCATGACAATAATTTAAAAAAACCCAAAACCTACAATTCTCAATTAGCAAATCCTATTATTAAATTTTGGAAGAGATGAAAATAGAGAAAATTGAATTTTCTTTTGTTTCTTTAAAAGAATCACTTTCCTAGTAGCTTAGTGCCTTCCTTGTCTTCTCTAGTCATTAGCTTTGCTGCATGTGATGTGCACAACAACCTGAAATTCCAGATGTCAGTTGTGAAATGTGTCCTATCAGTGCCAGTGTCTGGCCACTTGGCAAAGCCCTACATTATCAGCAGTCGGTCATGCTAGCAACTCTCAAAATTGCCTCTGGGTCAGTCATGTGCTTTTGGCTTTTATTAAATCTGTGAGGGGATTTGAGTTCTCCTGGTGCTGTGTTCCACTTAGATTCATAGAAGTTAAGGCCAGAAGGGACCATTGTGATCATCTAGTCTGACCCCCTGCTTAACACAAGCCACAGGATGCTCCCAATTTAATTCCTGTTTGAAGTAGAGTATATATTTTAGGGGATAAAGCATTCAGTCTTGTTTAATATTTCCAGAATAATGTGCCATGACCTCAGGCAGGTTATTTGAAACATTATTTATCTCCAGTGTTAAAAGTTTGCACCTTATTTCTGGCACGACATGACATGGTTTCACCATTCAGCCCTGGGCTTTTGTTGTGCTCTGCTAGATCGAAGAAGACATCCATATTTTGTCCTCCTGTTATCAGATCCTTTGTTAAATTATGCAGATAGCTCTGTCAGCTTTTGGCTATGAGGTTGTTTTGTGTTAAATTAACATGATTGTCCACAGATATTATGATAGGTGCCACCAAAATCCTTAATGAAAATCTGTGAATATGATGCTCTTGTGTTTAAGCAAAATGGCTATTTATTATGTTCAAAATACAAAAATGTTTATTGCAATACAAATACCCAACTCCTTGAACCAGAACTTCAAGGAAGTATTGAGAAGAAGGAGCCAGGCAATACAGAGCAGAACGTGGCACCAGGACAAGGAACAAACAGTGTGACTTCAAAATTCAGTTCAGGCTGGATGGAGAAGATTTTTCCCATGAGGACAGTCAGACAGTGGCAAAGGCTGTCCAGATTTTGAAGTTGCTGAACTTGAGGGCTTTCAAGCCCCACCTAGATCAGCCTGTTCTGGCTGAATAGCTGACCCTGCTGTGAGTGGGAGATTGGACCAGGGCCCTCCTGAGATCCCTTCCAGTCTGAATGACTTTATGATTCTACACTGTCATAAGATGTTTCAAAACACAATGACTTAAAAGTTACTTTGGCTTTTTATATACTTTTAAAAGCACAAAAATAGTATAAATACCAAAACTAGATGGCTTTTAGAATTATATTTCATTAAATTTTTATTGCTTTTGATAGCATTGATACTTTAGTTTAGGAATAAATAACACAATATTTTCTTACTTAGATTTCTGAATATAAAACAAAAAATGTTATTTTTAATAGATGTAATGCTAGTAAAAGGATGTGTGCTGTTTTCTTATGTGCAATGTACTCTCTGTAAATTGTTATTGGTATGATTAATACAGTTAATAGGATGATAAAAAGACATTGTTTCCTAAAACATTAAGGGGACATGTTGATTAGAATAGAATAGAAATAGAGTAGTTCCATTTGGAAAGGATCTACAACGATCATTTAGTCCATTTGTCTGACTATTTCAGGGCTGACCAAAAGTTGATGCGTGTTGTTACTAAGGGTATTGTCCAAATGCCTCTTAAACATTGACAGACTTGGGGCACCAAACACCTCTCTAGAAAGCCTGTTACAGTGTTTGACCACTCAGTAAAGAAATGTTCCATAATATTAAGACTGAAGCATGCCTGATGCAGCTTTGAACCATTCCTGTATGTCCTGTCACTGAACACCAGGGTTAGCACCTTATATTACATACAACTGTATAGAAATGAAAAACTCCATGAAAAGAAAAATCCCAGAACGAAGTTCAAAAGTACAAGGTTCTGAAAATTTACTAAGCTTGTATTCATTCAAATGTGAATATCATTGTACATTTTAAAATATTTGTATTTCTGTAGCTAAAGGTATGAAAATATCTCCAGAGGTGTGTATTGTAGCTTTCTTCCACTTGTCTTGATTACAACAAATCAGGATTGGAATCCCTATGCTGAATATGTCTGCTTTTCTTGATATTTTGCTGTTTAGTTGGCCAAGGACATAGAAGTACGAAAGAAGCAGAGCAGAGGTTTACCATCAGCTGGTCATCTGCTGTACCAGGTAAATCCCCTTTAAAGTCTTTTGGGGGTCAAAATGCTTTTCAGAACAGACAGTGATACTTTCATGTTTAACTGCATTAGATTACATCCAGGCAAACAAATAATCCCGATTTTTCTACAGTGATGACCCTTTGCTTTTTACCTCTCCCCTAAATTGTTTAATCTGTAAATTTCACCCATAGTTGCACTGTCTTTTCTTTAATGTTGATTTGAAAGAATTCATTGCTTGGACCAAGAATCCTTGTGTGTCCTGTTGGAAACCTATGCCCTCAGACAGGGAAACCTATTCCCTCTTTACAATTAGAAACAAGTCAGCAGTTTATTTCATATTCATAATCTGACTCTCTTAATTTTCTTATGTTTTGTTTTGTCAATCAAGATGTCATGCTAACTCAAGTAAAATTCCTTGCAGATGTTTATATATAAACGCTTGTATTCTATCAGGACTGCTACCTTTCCCAGTCAAACTCGTAATCTCATTAAATAGGTATTGTATTAGTTTCATAACACCTATTTTGCACAAACTTTTGACTGGCATAAATTACCCTCCTTAATTCTTTATTAATAGTGTCTAATATCACTTTTCTATTATTTTTCCTGGAATCAAGGGTCATTGCATTTAAATATTGGCACAAAATTCTCTCTCTCCCCCTCCTGAGCTTCCTCCTTTCCCTCATGGCTATCGAAAACTAGTATAAATTATCCATGGATCAACACAGCAATCTTTGAAACAATTTCGGTTTGCCTGTAAATGTCTAACTTCAGAAACTATTTCATATCTCTCTTAGTTACTAATCAAATGTAAGATATTTCATATTCGCAGAAACATGTGGTTTTTGTTGATGTGTTTAAAGACATGCAAAAAATAATCGTCTAGTATCTCCATACTACAATCCTTCATGTATATCTTTTTTTTTCTTTGCATTCCTGTAAAGCACTAGAATTCTAAGCCATTTTTTTCTGAAACAAATGTTAGTTGACTTCACTGGCTTTCTTGCCTGAGTATGACCTTTAAGATATGAACTAATTTTATGGGTCATGACCATATGATGCTTGCAAAAATTTTTCCTCTATATGGGGAAAAAATTAAAGGATTTTGTAAAGCTTTTCCAATGATTGTTACATCATATATGTCTATAATTTTATTTAGTGGTTAGGGTTTGCTACACATTCTATACTGAAACTTCCTCATGCAGGCCTCGATCCTGGTAATGATGAATTCTCTTGGGGTGACTGTGTGTGCCTCCTAGTGTGCAGTGCCTGCCAGGGGTGCAGGAGATGGTGGGAGGAAGACATAGATATAGACATCACTATCTCACACCACTGATATCAAGATGAAGTACTAGTGATGACTTAGTACATGCTGAGCACTTCTCTGGTGTATACATATTTTTTTCAATTGTAGCTGTTTCAGAGCTGTTCACACTTGTGTATTTGACATCCCCTTAAGAATTTTTTATATTTCATTTTGCAAGCAAGTTTTTATATTCTTAAATGCATTTTGTGGAAATAATATCTACCAACTATGCAACTCTTACTTGCAGCTGGCTTTGAGGGAGAAAGAGTGACAGAAAGGAAAGAGCAAAGACAGGGTTTATTCTCTACTTTGGACTTAGACTGGAATTGATTCTTCGGATCCTCTGTGAGCAACCACTGAATTAGAAATCTTAAAAGACATAACTGCAGTAACTGACCATACACTGATGTCCATATCAAGGCTGGCACACATGTGAAAACACACATACGAAAGCACAGATCTGAAAAATGTTGTAATTCATGTTTCCATGTCTTCTACTACATTTTTCAGTAGGTTTGACTAGCCAGAGACTTAGCTAGGAAGAGGATCAAAAGTGGTACCAGGATGGTACAGTGAGGTAGAGAGAAAAGAAAACAATACTCAGTTACCTACTAAAAGCTCTTTAATTTCTCTCAGAATTATGTAGGAGTACAATTGAATGTTTTTTGAAGGGAAATAAAGACTGCCTAGAGTAGAGAAAAGGACAGCTAAATAATACAAATCACTCTATTTGCAAGGTGTGGAAACCTGGTTTTAATTGCATAGAATGTTTCAAAGATTTGAAATAAATTCTGAGAAGTTTTGGTAGTTGGAGTTACAATCTCAAGGACATTATTGTAAAAAACTTTAAAAGTACCACAGTTGACTAATTATAAACTTCATTTCTGTGTTTGAACCTGATCCAAAATAATGCTTAAATACCAGTATTGATCTGTCAGATCTGAGAGTCTTGAAAATTAGCCTGTTTAAGGATACCCTATTCACTTATCACATTTTATCCAAATAGTTTTTAAATTTCCTAAAATATTTTCCATTTGAAATCTTTGCAGTGGTGACATAGGAAGTTGAAATATATAACGTATGAAGGAAACTGAAGGAATCTGTGCCCCACAAAATATAATAGGGTTTTTTTTTGTTTTCTTTTCCCATGTATAGTAAAATGGGTATAAATTTTTAACCTTTAAAAGAGAGTTTAAGCATTTTTTTTCTGCCTTTGACTAATAATAAATCAAGAGAAAATGTCCCATTTACCATAATGGTACCTGATTCTGGTAATGCTTCTGAACTGAATGATTTTGAAATTGAGAGACTATTCCTTCCAAAGACATTCTAAAGTAATTTTTACAGGCATTTCTGGTTTTTTTCTTATTAGTTGCTTTTAGAATAGCATTGTTAGTATTCCAATACAAGCTGCTTGTGACTTCCAACGGGCTTGCAAGCAGGCACATTTGTTGAATAGGGGAACAAGGATATTAAGATAATTTTATAATCTGTGTTTGAATCATTGTTAAAAGTCTATAAAATGGAATGATTAAATTTCATACATGTTATTCAAGAATGATATGAATAATTTTTAATCCTTGGAATTTCTTTTCAACAACAATAATGACAAAAAATATCTTCAGAAATAAACAGTAACACTATTGATTTAAATCCTAAAGGATGTCTGTTATTCAGACCACTTACTTTCAAAACTCCATGGTAGAGATTAATTTTGTATAACTTTAGGACCTTGTACTGTAGATGTGTACTGGGGGTGGAGGGTATAAGTGGAGAAGGGGGAGCGGGAAGAGAGAAACACTTTAGATTTAGTTGAAAGAAACAGGTACTGTCATAGACAGCTGACCCATCCCTTGCCCTGGACTTATCAAAGCTCCAGTACCTGCAGGCTAGATGTAGCATTGCATGTCTGCAGCCTGTAGCCAAGCAAGAGGCACTTCTGTAGTCTTCAATATACTAATTATTATCTTTATTTTTGAAAAAATGGATCTGCTGCTCCAAAAAAACCCCTCCAAGACCTCCTCTCTTGGACTCTGCTTCCTCTCTTAACCACCTCCAACACAGTAGCAGCACAAGGAGGACTCTAAACCCAAACAAGAGGAGTCAAATCGGTCTCTGCAACTGTAACCAGGTGTCATTGGCAGCCTCTTCTCCATTTGCTTAAGCTGTGTTCTTGACAAGCTTGTTGATCTGCTGGTCATCCTGGCTTGGTAGAAGAGATCATAAATTGTAAGAGCACTCTGCTTCTTAACCTTTACTTTGCATAGGCTAGACTGATATTTATGAGTGTGTCAATACAAGGAAATTTTCCAGAGTTCAAATAAGTGCCAATTATTTGACATCCTGAACTTTTTCCAGTTCAAAAAATTATATTTTTTTGAAACTCAGAAATCATGATATTCCAACAGTATAATTGACACTAGTAATACTAATATCACCATCTAAGTCTTCTTGCTATTTTCTTCTTGTTACAGCTGCAATTTGAACATTTGTGGATGCTAAGCAAAATAAATTCCACAAAGCTACCATTTCATTTGATAACTTATTAGACTGCTGTTTGATTTACGTCAGGTTGTGGTGCTAACTGAAAATCAAAGGTTCCCCTACAAACAATAAGGAAAAATAGGTGTCTCCAGAGCCTGGCGGTTTCATCTTACTATAAGACCTAGAACTTTCTGGAAATACCTATATATGAGAGCTTGTATAACTAGCTCACATACTCAGAGATGTAATTGTTTTTAATTAAAAGCAGATTAAATTAAGAAATGCTGAATATCAGTAAAACATTCAATGGTATTGGAATATGTTCAATGCTGGAAATTATGCCCCGCTTTGGTCTCCCCAGATCAGCACGTTAACATTTAGCTCATTTCACCATCAAAAACATTTAGTAGCATTAGTCACAGCACAGCCTTCACAGTTTAGTTAAAAGCAAATATGTATGTTTTACCTTTTACAGAAACAATGTCAAAATACTATATTATTAAGACCTTTGCAAATGCTTACTATGATTACAGTGTGAAAAATGGAGACTCAGCATCTGAGATCAATATTATCCAGGATGTAGGACTGTACTATATCTATCTGTTCTGGCAACAAATCCTACAATTGATTTTTTTAATACCTTTGGGGCTGGGGGTGGGCAGAATAGAAAATCCTCTGTTTCAACTTCAGCTCAAAATCGCTTGTTCTGTGTCTCAAAGACCTTTTACTGTCCTATAAATCAGTGGAATGAATGCTTCAATGACTGTGTGTAAATAAGCCTTACTCTGCTTATTTGTTATGCAGCTGTCTAAAATAATACCCTAAAGGAATGACTTGGCCCATATTGTCTGTTTCAGAGGGCTATTTTTTCTAATCTTAAGAGGGTTCACAAAATAGAGGTAAAATATTCAACATCAAGAACTAGGACATTTTTTGAAATAGATATCTGTAACAGAACAAAAAAGAATTGAGGTTAGAACATTTCATCACAGGAAACATCTAGAAGAAATGTTGCAGGTTTGAGGAATATTTACATAGTCACTGATATAAATCAGAGACGATCAGCTATTCTAAAGACACACAGCAAAGACATTATTCATTTAAATTTCTCTATCAAATAGCTATTACAAGAAAGTGAATTGTTACAGTATCAATGGTTTTGCTTAAACACATATGAAAGCTCATCCACATTCAAAATAACTATACATACTAATTTCTTCAGAAGGAAAAAATCCTGCCAATGAGCAGGTCTTCTGAATATCAGAAACCTCTTAGGCATCCTTTAAAATAACATTATTAAGGTACAACAGACTGTGGATCATATGAAAGAGAATCAAATTGGGGCTAATCCTGGAAATCAAGTGGGATACTATTACTTGTAAAAAAAAATAACTGTGAAAGAAATGACTGCCAAGGTACCTTGAAGAGTCTTCATACCAATATTCAAGAAGCAATTATGGAACAGAATTTTCCAGTACATGAAGGGTAGGTACTGGAAATAAAGTAAAAGTTGCCATCAGGAGAAATTGTTCCCTTCATAATGCATTCCTTTTATTTTTAAGCTCTCTGTGGTAGTTCCAGGAATTAATTTTACTGCTGTAAAAATTTTACTGCTATTCTACTCAGAGGTAGTCAATATTTGTTTAGTATTTACAGCACAAACACATGCTGAAAAAAAATGAGGTGATGTTCTAATGAAGATTCTGCAAACCCAACTCTTAGTTAATAACTTTGCTTAAAATTAGAATGCTGTAATTTTTTATTATTATTATTCCTAGAGACCTATTAGTATCTAACATTAATTGGTAATTTTGTGTTCAATATTTATAGTTTAGATTACATAACATTGACTTATTCTTTACTTTATAAAGAGCTGAAGTTGAAGCATTCAGCTCTTTCATAGACTGCCAGTAAAAGTGATTACAGATGTACTAATTATCCTTGCTTATGTAAACAATTGTGACATTGAATATGATTTAACAAGGACAAGTTTCAGAGCTGAGAGTCTTCTAAATTCATTGCTAAAATCTAAATTCTTCTAGTCTTTCTAATAAAGATAATACTGATTTTTCCCAAAATTTCCCCACCATATTTTTTAACATTTTACATGTATGAAAAATTACAAACATGGTCTCTCATATTCACAATTATTCTTTCCCTGATATCCAACAAAACACCATGTCAAACTCACAACAAAACAGGACTCCTCTGTACAACGGCAACCCCCTTTTGGCTGTATCTCTACACTATTTTTTGGAAAAAACACTTTGCAAGGTATGTAGTGTGAGATTTCAGTGAGTTTAGTAGAAATTAGAAAGAATTATAATGATATAAGAAAGCATGACCAGTGGGAAAAGATTAAAAGAGTTGAGTTTATCTTAGAGTAGACATAAAGGTCTCTTCTAATCTATATAAAGGATTTGAAAACAAGACAGTGATCAGTTATTCCCTATGTCTGTGAGGGACAGTACAACTAGCAAACATCATAACATGTGACAAAGGAGATCTGGGTTAAATATTAGGGAAAATGTTCTCACTATCAGGATCATGACACACTATAATAGATGATGCCAAAGTACAATGGAGCTTCTCAAGTAGGTCATTTTAAAGAAAAGTTTAGAGCAAAGTACTTCCAGATGGCCTATTCAAAATCCAATCAAGTGATAGCCACAGTAAGAAGTGAACCATCTTTCAAGGGGTCTTTGCCAGCCTGTATTTTCATTTCCCAAATAATAGGCTAATTGAGCTGACAGAAATTCAGAGGAAGCCAGGAGACCGTATTACACAAAGGTGAATAGATGCTGGCCACATTTTGTTGCTGCATAAGGCACCCGTTTCAGACCTTATTCTGAGTCAGCAGCTCAGGTTGGAGCCAGCAAATGGAAAGAGTCATCTCTCACACATTTTTCTTTTGCTGACTCTTGGAGCTTGCCCTGAGCCCTGGTGCATACTGTGCAAAATCTGGTCTACTTGTGTTGTGCACCCAGAATGGAAGGAAATGACACTTGGAGTGAAAGACCTCATGAGGTCTCTTGTCTTCCTCCACTTCTGTAAGTCAGTGATTATACCAAACAGGAAAAGGAATAAGTGCTCTGCAGATGTACACACTGTTCAGGTGCATTAATGCTTTTTTGAGGTCCTCAGCTTAGAGACCTCTGAATCAAATCAACTCACCTATGGCTAAAGACTCCATCTTACAATCAGCAAGTCTGACCAGTCCCACTAAGCATTTTCTGGGACTTTCACTCAGATTTGGTGAATATCCACTGAATCTAAGACATTTCAAGCAGATGTTTTAAAATCATTAAAAGAATTTTAGCAAAACAGCATTTTCTCATGCAATGACATTTTGATAAAAAATTCCCATCAAGATGCAACAGTAGAAATAAAATGCTCTTTGCCTCTGAAGTGTTTAATGGAGCCATCTGTACCTATATAGACACATTTGCACCAGCACTGGCTCTAAGGTACAAGGTTGTATTTTGTTTTGTTACAAAGGGTCCATTTAACCACTGCTGTAAAACTCGTGGAAGGTTTTCTACTGTTCCAATGTCTGGTTGAATTTTGTGTAGATGAAGGCTATGCTACCTTGACTGCAAATTATGGCACTTAAAACCATCTCATAAGGTATTTGTTCTATTACATTCTTTTAATGTTGTCTTACATTTGAATTTATTTTATTTTTACTTCTGACTTTTGTTCACCTGTTTAAAGGCATGAAGCTCATCTCACTGTGATGTAGGTGTTTAATGCTCTTAATATAATGCTCAAATTTACAAAAATAATTCTCAAAACTTCCAGGTGAGAAGAAGAACTGTGATTCCTCTGCAGCTTGAGAATTCCCAGTAGGGCTAAAAATAAGATTCAAAAAGTGATTTTTTTTCTCTTTTACAGTAGTTTTATGAACAAAAGCAGAGCAGAAATTACTCAGCAAGATAGCATGTAGTTTAACAGACCTGGAACTACACAGCAAGGAACCTAAAGACAATCTGGGAAAGAGATTTGTTTTCTGGTCACTGTTCTTCTGTCTTAATAGGTTATATTTGATAATCTTCCCTGAAATAATTTTTCTCAATGAAAGAACAACTACTTTTACATGACTGTTTCTATAGTTAACATTTTCTATCAGTATTACTCTGCTTTAATGGCACAGAAACTTCCTCAACAGAAGAATTACTGGTGGACCGTTTTCACTGTATCTTGGATCCCACTGTGGAAAGGCCAAAACAGAGAACCACATGTCAGCTGTAAAGTGAAGGCAACTCAGCTATCTTGTCCTTACTGGATAAGGTCACTGGTCACATATAGTTACATAGATGTAAAGGTTTTCTGTAACAGCAGTAGTCCCAAACTACCTCATAACTTCACCTCCATTACAACCACAGACGTTGTAAGTTCCGTCACACACGTTTGGAGTCATTTACCCATTCCCAAAGTTTTCTTGGCAAACACATCTTTTCTTACTGTTACCTGACTACATTTCAACTGGCTTTAAAGAGGTGATTCCTCACTGTTCTCTACCCTGTTAGGAAGAGTAATCAGTGAGGGACCTGCTACCTCATCCCTTAGCTGTCTTAACACTGGCATGGTCAAGACCAAAGATCTACCTGAGTGTACACAACTGCAGAGTCCACACCTTCCTTCTAAAATTGTCCTAAGCAATAATACTACAATTCTTACTCATTTGCATTTCTCTTGTACTTCAAAATCTTGACCATGTACTGAACCCCATTTGGACAGGGTCTGTGCAAGTGTAGAACAAAAGGCAGTATTAGCACCAAAGATTATCAACCATCCCAGAACTTAGAGAGTTATTGAGCCCTGTGAGATAAAGTTTGTTTTCCATTCCACAAGTCTCACAGAGCGTCATAATCAGATCCCAAGTCCACAAGGGATCTAGATCAAGGAAAGCACCACTCCACTTCTCTTCCTCATCTCTAGTTCCCCAGAAGGACGTACGGATCCAAAGGCTAGGAGAGAGTTTCAGCATGTTCAGTCTGAGTACTGACCTGTTTAGGCTTTTCACCTACCAGGGCACTGCAGTGGGGGAGAGTCTTGCAGGTGGGTCAGTCTCTTGTTCTTGACACAATCACACAGAACTCCCTCATTATGATGTATCACCTAAGATATTCAAAACTCAGCTCTAGCACTGCTACAGGTTCAGCCTCATTTTCTGCAGCCCTGATCCGTCCCAAATCATGATGAAATTATTACAGTATAAGCAATTTGGCAACTTCTGGATATATTAAAGAAAAAAAAAATGGGTGCAAGAAGGATGTGCACTATATAAGGTATAGCTAGCCATGCAACGGATAAAGCTGCAACATCAAATCCTTTCCTGTCACTTTAGGTTTCCAGGCAGGGATTAACTTGAGTCCTGTGTCAAACAATAAAAATTTTTTTGATGTGGAAAATATTAGGTGTGTTGCCAGGGCCACAGAAAGATACTTTCCTGTAGCAACTTCTAGTTAGCATGCATTCCCCTCCCCCTTCCTGTTTTCCAGACTCAGTTCACATCACTAAGAAATCAGGAAAAGATAGGAGCTAGTGGACCCTTGGGGCTTTGGAGATTTGCTCCTATTAATCTAAAGCAACAGCGGACAGCTGGGGTAGGGCATTGATAAGGGAAATGGTGCAACTCAGGTGTGGGCTGGACCCTCTCTCCCCTCTAGCACACTTTGCAGAGACCTGCTGCTTCAAGCAGGACATATCCCCCTATTTCAGACGAAGTTTACTGTACTGACATGCAGATTCCTGTAGGATTACTTTGCCTAAGTGGTAACAAATATTTTTGATTTACTGGATATACAGACTAATTAGTCAGCTGTTAGAAACAGCTGGTTCACAAAGTTTCAGTATTAGTGCTTTCCATGATTTTGATTTGATTTCAAGGGTAGACCATGGAGAACAAAGTTGTAGAAGGAGGATTTTTGTTGTTGCTGCTGTTGGCTCACTTATTTGTTTTACTTCTTTTGCAAGCCTTTATTTCATGCCTTTTCATAAATTATATTGCTATATTATGGTATCTCATTATCCTTTATTAGCAGAACACCTCTAAATTGAAGTTGGAATTGTACATCATGTCCTGCATATGGAACAGAGCAGCATATGGAGACTATGCCTACTGCAGTTTTCAAGCATAAAAAGCAGGAAATTATACAGGAAATTATACATATTTCAAAGACACTTTGCCAAGAGCTTCTATGCTGTATCCTGTAATTCGGTGTCATGCTTATCTTTACTGTGTCATTTGAAATTCATATAGTAGAAATATAGTCAGGTCATAATCCATACAGTAAGGAAGGAAAGCAAATTATTTTCCTGAACTTGTTTAAAATACAATTCCCAGCAGAGCTGGTTATTACCTCCCCAGTATCACATCAATGGGAATGGATTCAGAGGGTAGGTTCCAACTAGTGGGACAGATAATTTCTTTAGCATCAAAGCAGTCTGAGCAAGTTAGCCTGACTGATATAATATAAAGGTGGAATGATGCATCCTGTATATTCTTATGAATCTGATCAGAAATTTTTCCTTTAAAATGAGTGTTCTCTTGGTAAAAGCATATGCAATTCTTAAAATGAAAACATTTAAAAGTGTTTACATGCTGGTGATCTTGATTAAAACATGAAATGAATCATATCCTAAGTATTTTGGAAAGGAATGGGATTTTTTCTTTGAAAAAAAGCAGTTTTGCCAAACAACAAAACTCAGATTTAAGCAAAATATTTCAGCTGTTTAGACATTTAAATAAGACAATTTTCACTCATAATATAATTTTGTTGGTAATTTTAACATCTTAGAATTTTATTTCATTGTGTATCACAGAAAATGTGTATCGACATCTTTCAACTTCCTGTGAAAAATAATTTTCTTTCTATGTCACCTCTTTTTGCACAGAGAATAATTTTTTACTAACTCTCAGAGAGAAAATACTTACTTTTAAGCCAAATATCACCATAATAAACAGTATATACTGATTTCACTATGTCCTATTTTGTCTAAATTCAGTAGCATAAAGAGAAGGGTAAAATAAATACAGAAAAAAACCCCTCTCAGTAAATTAAAATCAGAAACATCTAATCCATAGTGACAAGATCTGGTTAATGAATAATGTCAGATCAAATTTTACTGTGAAATGGACTGGGGTAATAGACTCATGGTGAAATCATGCAGCACATTCAGATTATCACACTTTTTCTGAGATGAGTATTTGGTGTCTCTTAAAATAATTGGTAGGGGAAAAAAATATATATATATATAAGCAAAAGAAGTAGAAAAAGAAAATGACATATACAGAGCTTTCCTCTGACACTATGCTGAAAAGAAACCTTAGAAATTGAGCACAGCCTTCCTGTACTGAAGATTTCTGCAAGATTATCGTCTAGGTAACCCTTATGTTACTGGAAAGCATCTCAAAAAAGATGCATATGGAAAACGCAGACAGTAAAATGATCTCTGTGCTATTCTCAAGGTCCTGGGAGATTTCACATTTTGGGACCCAGCCTTTCCCTTGTCCCATGACAGTCATACAGACATTTCTTCTTGCAAAGCCTCCTATGGGCATCTCAGGGAGAAAGAGTTGTCCTACCAGCTATGATTCCTCTCCAAATGTTTAGGTTTGGATTGGCACTCACATCCCCAGACAGCCAGTCCAAATGCCACATTTACTTTCTTTTTGTCTCAGAAGCCACACTTCCACCTCAGAAGCCTTCCACAAACGATTTTTTTGTTCAGTTTAACTATCTGCCAAGAACATGAATTTAAAAGCAAAGTGCATTATAGGCATACTAGGACAGGAGTATTTCTACTTATGTCTCTAAAGAGTGTGAAGAAAACATGCCTTCCTGACTTGCTCCAGATGATCACACAATGATCTGCTCTGCAAAATGGTGGAGAGCTTCTGTCGCTTTGACCAGTTATCAGACTACTAACCATTTTATACTCAGGGAGGAAGGTCACCAAGGTCTGCGGAAGAAAAAGCTTTGTGGTTGAACAAAAATGTAGCTCATGGGACTGCACTGGGACTCTACTGTGGTGTCACTTGGAGTTCATTAGAGCATATCATGCGAACATTATCGCATGGTAATATGAGGATCTTATATAAAATAACTCCAAAATGTATGTTGCCTCCTCTAACTGCAGTCTTTTTCTGAAGCCTACTGCACAATGATGATGGACTTCACTCCAGTGCTTTCCCTCATAAAGGTTAATCAACATTTCCCACCTTTACAGGTTTGGGCTGTTTCCTTATGACAATGGAACAAGTAATTTTTCTCATAACGGTCATGGCATATTTAGGATTCTGGAAACTACAGATCACAGAATTGTCACTGGCCATTATTTCCTCAGCTAATAATTTTTTTTTTTTTTTTTTTTTGTGACTGGGGAAAGGGCCGAGAGTTCCACAGTGATGAAAGAATTAACAACTTTTTGGCAAGTTTCAGCTCTGCCTTCAAGAACCTTGCCTGGGACTGTTTTGTCCATTATGATAACAGAAGCGGACAGGGTGTTTCCTTTTCTCTCAACAGCTAAATATATTCGGGGAGAAAAGAAAGAGAGAAAGTCAACATCAGTTTTACAATAAAGAAGGAATGCAAAAGTGACCAGCAATTTAGCCTATTGCACACTCTGCTCTTGTGATTAATGTGTGAAATAGCTATATGAAGCCCTCTTCTCTCTTCCACAAACCAGTGCCCGACCTCATAAAGGAGAGGGCCTGGAAATATCATGTTCCCAAGTCCAGAAAAAGGGTCTTACTGAAAATGCCTCTTGTGCCATTCAAATAGTTAAATGTTAGTAGTTAGAGTGTGGTGATGGGATGTTCTGAGATTAGGATTGTGATTTCAGGTGAGGCATGATTGCTAGGCACTAAAATGGGCTAATATGAGGCTTAGGGACCCAGAAGTTATTGGCATTTGGAGGAAGAGTGAGAAACTGAAAGCTGTGCACCTTGAGGCACCTATGTATACTGTGTCAAGACACAGTATGTCCTTTTTCGTTTGCACTGGACAGTGACAGCTAAGCACTGCATACACACCAAGAGCAAGATGCAGAGATAAAATGAAGGTCAAGGAAGGAAATGGAAAAAAATCCAGAGACAAAAATTATTACACAGCACTTTCATGAAAAAAAATCATAATTTTCATGGGAATTTCTCTGTGTATGATCTTATAGACTGAGGGGAAAACCAGAAAGCCTCTGGATGTCCATGTGACCTTTTTTGAATTGGTTTTCATATTGACTTTGAGCATGAGATTGATCTATCATATGCTAGACAAATATAATAGTGCATCTGCTGTGTATATGACAAGAGGATCAGTAAACGAATAAAGTACTTTAGAGCTAGATAAGGAGGATGGATTGTGTGAGATTCATCAACCTTTGCCTTTCTACAAGTACAACCCTTATGATGCATGGCTTGCATCTGCATGTGCCATTTGGACCTTTGGCCTTCTGATGTCACTGCTTATGCAACAGCAAGAAACAAGGAGGAAAAATAATGTAGTATGGGGAAAGTTACAAAGTAGCTTCTGCTTATCAGAGGAGCCAAAGACAGTAATTTCAAGGTCAACATTTCCCTTGATTCCATTCTATATAATTTTTTATTAATGAGTTCTGGGCAAGTAAATGCTGAGCTTTTGGGTTTAGATTTATTTTTGGGGTAAGGGCTGGGGATAGCTTCCAGTTAATTCTTTCCTGGCATCACATATATTTAGATTTAATTGGAATATCTGTCCATTCCCACTCTATTTGTTAAGACTGAAGAATCCACTGAATTTCTCTTTGTTTTCTCATCTGCTTTTTTATACCCCCTCTAACAGCAAGCAGTATTCTTATTTTAGGTAAGCAAGCAACAGCATTTTCATTGGGTAGGTTCTACGGGTGATACATTTGGCAAAGCTCAAGGCCTTATTGCAGTTCCCACATCCTAGGGCTACTAACTATACAGTCTGCCTTTATTTTCTCCATTAGGGCTGTGTACTGACTTCCTTATCATCAAGGATACACCCAAAAGTTTGCCCAGTCGATATCTTCATCCTGGGAGCTAATAGACCCGCTATTAACCCCCTCATTACTCCAATGCCTAATGACTCTTTCAGAGAAAAAATCATTTCTGATATCTAACCTGAATTTCTCCTGATGCAACTTGAGGCCATTTCCTCTTGTTCTTTCACTTGAGACATGGTAGAAGAGACTGACCCCCACCTCACTGCTGCCTCCTTTCAGGTAGTTGTAGAGCACAATGAGATCTAACCTGAGCTTCCTCAGTCCTCTCCAGACAAAACAACTCCAGTTCCCTCAGACACTCCTTAAAGGTATGTTTTCTAGACCCTTCACCTTGATGTCCATTTTGAAGTGAGGGGCCCAGAACTAAACACAATACTTGAGGTGCAGCCTCACTGGTGCCAAATACAGCAGAAGAATCACTTCCCTAGTCCTGCTGGAAACACTATTCTTGATACAGGCCAAGATGTCATTCGCCTTCTTGGTCACCTGGGGACGCTGCCAGTTCATATTCATCTGGCTGTCAACCAGCACCCTCAAGTCCCTTTCTGCTGAGTAGGTCTGAAGTCACTCTGCCCTCAGTCTGTAGCAATGCATGAGGTTGTTGCGACCCAACTGCAGGGCCTCGTACTTGGCTTTGTTGATCCCCATACTGTTGTCCTCAGCTCATCAATCCTGTCTGTCAAAATCCCTTTGTAGAGCCTTCCTACCCTCCAGCAGGTCGACACTTCCACCTGACTTGGTGTTGTCTGCAAACTTACTGAGTATGTACTGAATGCCCTCATCCAAAACATCAATAAAGATATTGAACAGGACTGGCCCCAGTACTGAATGCTGGGGTTCAGTAGCAGCCAATTTCTTCAGGAGAATGCTGTGGGAAAAGGTGACAAATTTGAATCTGAGAAACAATCTGAGGCTTTAAGGTTAGGGCTATACTAATAAATTAAGCAGGCTCAGGGCATAGGTCCAAGCACTGGCGTTGCAACATATTGTTGCAACTGTTAACACAAGTCCCAACATAATTTTAGACTGAGACAAGTGGTAGCGTCTCAGCCAAATGCCCAGAATCATCTCAGCAGCTAATTGTTGGAGAAGGCTTAGCAGTAAGATGACACACTGGTGAAATGGCAGATGGGGTTTCTACAGAAGCACTCTCGTCCAAACTTTATTTCTGTATATCCAGTCCTCAGTCCAGTAAAAATCTCTTTAGTGTGATTGTATAGAATAATGCAGCAATCAAGACACTTTTGCTAAAATGACTTCTATGTGTTTACAATTTCTTCTCTGAATAGACAGATATAGAAATTGGATGAGCCACTTTTTACAGCTTAAATGTTGAGTCTGTGGATGGAACTATAGTGAGACCCACCACTGAGGGACCTTGTGAGTTTAATGATTATTGTGTATGTAAGGTTACATACACCCATTGTGTATGTAGGGGTACTGCAATGCCTGTTGCTATCTATAACAGCCTATCTCAGTTCTCCACACATGAGCCATGCAAACACAAAAGCCTGTTACTAGAATACCACTAGTCTGATGTCATTCAACTTCATCCTCTTTCTCATCACAACACAATGCATCCTTTAGTGCTTAATTCTTACATTTCATAAAGATTTACAGAGTTACGCGTTTCACGGTTTTCTTTGAAATCTTTATTTAAAATTGAATCCCTTACAGTCTATTTTTGAGGAAGAAAAAAAAGGGTTTTATAAAGCAACCTCTAAAAGAGACTCTTCTCCTTTTGTCTATTCTTCTATCCTTTTTAACTTCCCTACCTTTCTAATCTGTAAGAAAAATGGCTCTTACTTTCAGCAATTCTAGCTATCTTGTAACTGAGTGATTGTAACTGAGCTATCTTGTAACTGAGCTATCTTGTAACTAAGTGATTGTAACTGATTATGAAGTAAGTTTTTAGAAAGACTTCTTAATAAGAATTAAAAAGATTTTATAATTAAAAATATTTCCCTTCTTTTTAAAGGTTTTAATTTTCTCAAGTCATTTCCAATAAATGTTTTTCTTTTATCATCTGAAGAGTTTTGAAATATAATCTACAGCACAGGTATTAATGAAAACAAGTCAATAACAGGTTCAGGAATGTTAGTCAACTATAGATATATATATATACATCTGCATAAACTATTCCATCATCTCTGTGCCTACTGGCAACATCTTTAGCTAAGATTGTTGAGTCTTTGTTGAATTTTAATTCTTTGTATTTAATTTTCTAGTCTGCTTTTTTTTTTTGTTTTTTGGTTTCAGCAAAATCACTCAACCGTTCCTTAGAATCAAAACTAGGAATGAGATTGTCATATAACTTTCAAATATCATGCTTTGTGACTGAGAACAAGCAGGCAAAGATCTCAGGTTTGACTTTGTTCAGCAACAAAACAGTTTTACTGTGGGAAGAATGAATGAGAGTGACTCTTCCTTGTTGCTCTAGTTTCCACCAAAACTATTTCACTATTACTTATTTTCATTGAAAAAGTAGGAAATGCTCTTTTTTCTTTATTTTGTTTTGTGATTGATTGTTTGTTTGTTCCAAGGAATTAGCACTAACTATAACTACTATATCAAATTCTTTACTTTTATTCTGTTTTCTGAATGGAAAACAGGAAATTTTAGGCATTTTTTAATTTCGTCTGCTTATAGTTTCCCTTCCCTTCTACAATTATGTAAAGTGAAAGTTTAGCCTCTGGGATAACATACCATAGGGGCTACAACATAAATAAAACACCAATTGTATGCTTATCTCTGTCACAATCAGACTGTCAGAAAGGAACAGGGAGCTGTTACTCAGGAGGATTTGTCCTGGGATAGCTTCATAAGAAGGAATGTGTTTGGGAGCTTTGTGAGGCACTACAGACTATTTTTTAACATTTATAATCCATTCTCAGTTTTGACATATATTGAGAAGAAGGGGTACGAGAAGGTAGTAATAGTGCCTGAGTCCAGTTCTCCTATTGCTGTGCAGGCCTTGACCTGTTTAGTCAGAGAGCCTAACCCTTGGTCTCATCCCAGTGGCAGACCCTGCATCAGGATCCTTCAGTAATCACAGCAGATCTTGTGCTCCATCATGACAGATGAGGGATGAAAATGTATGCTTCCACCAGAACTGAAAAAAACCACAAAAGCCCATTATAGAACCAAAAAACAATGGTTAAGTTTCCAAAAATCCTTTTTTCTCTGTGGAGCACTGTGGAACCCGTGGTAGCCCTCTGATGATCTCCTGCAAGCATGGTCAGGATGAACTTTTTTATGTAAAGTAGAATGGCACAGACTAACTTCCTTAGGAAAAAACCAAAACCAAAACCAAAACCAAAACTAAAATCAAAATCAAAACAATCAAGTGCTGGACAAAGTAATCTGCTATGTAGGCTAACACTTTTTTTCAATCAGCTGAACTTACTGAGGTATCAGACTTAAGTTTAAAACCTTGATCTAAACCAGGCAGAGTAGGGATTATTCCTGGCTGCACTGTTTCCCAGAGAAGTTGCCTAAGTGCTGCATTGTAGGATTTCAGAGGTACCGCCACTATTACTCAGTAATTCTATGAGTGATTCCCAGATTTTATGTGATTCTAAAAACAAAGGAAATTATATAAATATTAATTGAATTTATGACTTTATTTATTTATGGTGTACAGGCTTTAGGGAGACTGTGAGCCTCAGTGCCCTCTAGCTGGAACTAGAAATGAAAAAGATATAATATCCCTCTACAGGCTTTGCTACTGTGCAGAAGAATTGGCTGCAGGTCTATGACAAATAAGTGAATAGGAGATAGCAGTAACTGCAAGTATCAAAAGTAGGAAACTATGGAAGACCTGTGGACCAGGAAAGAAAGGGAAGTGACAAAAGAGAGGCAGCAGATAGCATATTTTTATTATTTTTATTTCACTGAAACAACTTCCATAGTAAATTTTAATTCACAGGCAATTTGCGAAAAAAACCAGAATTCTTTATTTGATGCTTAGTTTATTCACTCCCTAAACTTTTAACATTCAGCCAGGCTTAGTGGCATTGGAAAGTGGATTTTATTTGTTTGTTTTCCTGAGGCTGAAGCTGTTTTCAAGCCAAAATAATACACTATGAAGCTTCTTCATACTGAGAATTCTGCTGGAGAAATTCCATGTGCTGAAGGTTTTACTGATGTACCAGTTGTACTTTGGGGTTTTACCAGGTTTGTTTAGGGCTGGTTTAGTGCTCTTCTCCTTATTCCATTAGTCTGACAAAAAATCAGTGATGCGTTTGATATATATTTTTTTAAATGAGAAGCACGAGCTGCAGTAGACGACTGAGCTCTGTCTACGGACTTTGGGTGAACAATTATGCAGCCGGTTGTTCCTTCCAATTTCAGCATCTCAAAGGGGGAAGGGAGGAACTTGGTTACAATGTTCTTGATCCAGAAGAATAAGTCAGCTTGCCACAGGCTGAGAGGCCTCTGAGGAAGAGCAGTTGACATCAGTGCTTTTGGCAGTAAGGGCTAGGCTGCAGAATTTAGCATATGTTGCAGATTTTTGATTTCATGAATTTGCAGGCTGACATCAGCCTCACATTGATAGAGAAACTGGTGAATGGAATTTGTCTATGTATCTGTCTCTTTTGTGAATTTCTAGTACCACTTCAGTTCACAAAACCTATAAGTTTCTTGTCATTGCTGTCATGGCAAATATTTCACAGTATCAAGGTCAATGTTCTTGGAGATGCCATTTTCAAATTCCTTTGCCTCCTAAATTATCTGTGCTGTAGAAAGAAAATTTCTTTTTACAAAATATTTTTATTTCAAGGGATATAATGTTCAAGGAGTATAGATGTCATACAGGTATATTAAGTCTACAGTATATAAAAAGTTGGAAAAAAAATTGTGCACCAAAAATTTTCACTGAAAAAAAAAAGGCTTAGACAAGGAATTACACATGTGTCCAAGAGGATATACAAGGGTGCTAACATTTAACAGATTCGACTGCAGCTGCATTTAGGTTTTTGGATTTAAAGGTTATTTGTTATCACTCTCTTTTTTCTAGAAGCTAGGTAACTGCTTTCACTGAAGTTCCACAGCAGAGCAGGTGTGGTTTTGAGTCTCTGACTCTCTTATTTGACAGAGCAGGGGGAGAAGTATGTGTTTGAGAAGCTCCATGAAATATGCTACTGTGTACATATATTTTACAGAGATGTTCATGACCTGGAACTTCTGTTGCATCGAAGCATTTTAAGCACCAAAGTGCCTTTGCCCCTAGAAGACCCATTGTAAGTTGTCATTGCATTATGAGGACCAGTTTTCAACTTATGTTACAGCTTTGGGGGTCTAATTACATTCAAGTTCCACTAGAGAAGATATCTAAAAATGGTGCGTGAAATTTAAAGAATCATAGGAAATTAAACTTAGAGGAGACCTGAAAGACCATTCATCCATCCTAAAACATCATATGAGTCCAAAGACTAATACAGCTGGTAAATTTTCTCTGTGGTCTTCCCCATCATCAAGCTTTTGCATTTCAAGAGCAAGTACTGTAGTTCTTACCTCACACAAACTCACTTTCTTATCTGCTGTAGTAGCAGGGAAATTGTGTAGTGAATTACGGTGAATCAACTAGGAATTACATTCAAAATAGTTTCTTTACTTCCTATATTCTTTAAGAGCAATAGTAAGGCTGAGTTGCAAGTATGCCCTGACATATGACAACTACGCAGTGTGTATTGTCTTCTTGCATTTTGCCTGACAACTTTGCTATGACCTTGCAAACTAAGGCACCCATCTGTCATTTATAATTCATGTATCACCATCAATTTATAGAGAACTAGGCAGCTTGCCCTGTGTATCTAGTTAGGAAGAAATGAATAACACAGCAAAATCCTTCTTGACTTTTTTCAGTAGAATTGTTACAGAAGATAGTGATACTGTTAGTTATTTCTTGTAAGACATTAACCAGACATTCAAGAAAGACAATTTTCTTCTCTGCAGCTTATTTGAAATGAAAACAGGCTTCTTGTGGTGCTCTAGCAAATAATTTCTTTCCTACAGGACAGGATGGTTGATGTGGTAAAATATATCAGTGAATGATTGGTTATCTATGGGGACCTGGCATTCTAAGCAAAATTTTCTGAACATACTTCTAAAAATGTCAACATATGAAGAAGATGGAGCTGTCAGTAACTTTAGAAATCTGTCATTAAATTTTCTAAATGAAAAGAACTGCGGTAAGAACTACTTTTCCTTCTTGTTGTTTCTTAGCTATTTTTTTGCTTTTCTTTTGAAAGTATTTGTGTGAATTGCAGCTCTGAAGTTTATATTTTCCAACTAAAATAACTATCAATGTTGGAAAATAGTTTCCAATTAAATATATCTTTAGTATTTCACAGTTACAATGAGGACAAATCTTGTCTCTGCTTTAAATTTGGTTCTTTTTTCCTAGGGACAAAACTAGTAGCAGAAACAACGGTGTCAAAAAGCCTAAATCCACCTCAAAGCTCCTTTGGACCAAATGCTACTCAGAACAAAAGAGAGGATAAAAGAAACAGGAAGAAAACAAAGAGAAAAGAGAAAACTTATTTCCCATTACTCAGCAGATCAATGGCAGATCCAAGAAGGAAATTCATGTCATTTAGTTCCTAATATATTGTTTCATGTAATAGATGAGGTATTAACATAAGCCAATCAGCACTTTCTGTTCCAAGGGAAGAAAGTAGAATTTACTTTGCTAAGACAATACCTGCCCACTAAAATTGTGTGCAACATCCCAAAAAGTATGTTTCCCATTAATCCATAACCAATGTACCACAACCGAGTTGATGAAGATTCATCCAGAGGACACTCAAGCAGACTCTTCTGATTTAATGTGAGGATGAAGAGGCTGCTCACTTTCAACAGTCTTGCCAATAGATGGATTTTTTTCAATAGTAAAAGTCTACTTGGAGTTTGCTCCTGGAATATAATGGCATCCTTGACAACATTCATTAGAACATACTTGAGCCTCCTTCCTACCAGAATTCATCCCTTAAAACATTTACTTCTAAAGCGGGATCAAGGAGGAGATAAGACTTAAACACCAAAGCCAAAAATACTGAAGCAATATTGTCCTGAATGAAATAAAAAAATTAGGTCAGGTCAGTAAATTTTATAAACATTTGACCCTTTCTTCTGGTTTCATTTCTGAGATACAGCTTCTATGCAAATTCCAAGAAGAGAATGAATCTGATGAATATTTTAAGACCTTCTCACATGCTTTCAGAGAACATTACAACTTCACTAGGAAGTTCTATTATGAAAACACACAGTATAAAATTGCTTCTGCTAGAAAAGACCAATACATCTCAGACACTTTTCAACTTCATGCTGAAAAAAATTGGTTACAGCACATATCTGAGGTAAGAATATGAATAAGTAACTGAAACCCAACTAAATGCACAGGCAAAACCTAAAGAACAAGCGTTGATGTGAGTGCCCACCGACTCTCCAAGCAGTCCAATAGAATTCCCCAAGTGCCCACTGCAGATATATGTCTAGGCACCTACATGAGGAATAGCTGGCTGAGAACATTGTATATGGCAATATCAGAGAGGCTTGAGATGTATGCTGCTCTGTGGGCTGCTGCTAAAGGAACAGGAAGTGCCAGCTGCAGATCCTAGGCTGCTGGCATTGATGTTACTGCCAACGAAACACTGAAGCCAGTCTACATCAGCAAAACCATAAAGAAATATTATAATTTTCTCTGGAATTTTGTCAAACCAACTAGTGCAAAACCAAAATTCAGGATGTTTATCTAAAAATAAGGGACAACTGAATAAAACTCTTTCATTTCCCTTACATAATAACAGGAAAACCCTGAGAGGTGGTGTTTTTAATTTGGTAAAGCTTATTGAATCTTTCCAGCCCTACCCTTCACTTTCATAAATTTGAATTAAAGATGTTTAAAATCTGGATTCCTCTTTATTCCTCTGAAGTGTTTTATTGCATCTATGTCTAGGAAGGAACATCAGAGAGATGGTTGTGATGTGGCCCCAAAATGAAATTTAATATAGTAGAAATACAGATGGGTTTGTTGTTTTTTAATTTAATGTACATTTTCATTACTGAAATCAGTTTTAGAATTTTTAAAATTGTTCCTGCAGATTCTTCTAGAAGTCCAAAAAAAATTATTTAGAAGGAGTACACAGTTCAAAGTGAACATCATTGGTCAAGGAAAGATAAAAAATGACAGACACTCCAGATTGCTATGGCTATATATTTAAAAGAATCACAAAAGTAAAGTTTTCTACATAAATTATATGAAACCCACCATACTTTATCTAGTTTATAATTGAAATGTGTTTCTACACCTCTGGAAAACTCCATATAGGAATAGCCTATAGGATGAAGGATATCTGCAGCTATATGTGTATGTCTTTTATCTTGACTGGTTCTAAATGGCTTTATCAAACTAAAAATATAAAAAAATGTTTAATATTAATTGTCAAATGAGTTTAATATGTAAATTTAGATAAGTTGAATCCAATTTCCTATAATACAGTTTATAGACATGTTACCTCTTGTTGATAATTATAATTGGTTTAATTCTGAACTTTATACAGTACATGAAAAATATCACATCCAGATCGAGACAACCCTGGTCCTTAAAAACTAAATAGGATGAATCTCTGCTCAAACTCTCACTAAGAAAGGAATGACTCTTAATATCCTGTTCTTCCTGGATACATTTTTTTTTAAAATGGTGACTTTTCACTCTGAGTTGCTGCTCATTTCCATGCATTCCTGTGTGCCACATTTTCACAAGACCTTTCTTATGAAACAAAACCTTCATAATAAAATTGCATAGACTCAGGAGGTTTTTTTGCATTTGGAGATGGGAATGGTATTTTGGTAAGGGCAACAGATGTTGCACATATGAGGGTAAAGTGAAATTTGTACACACAAGAAAATAAAAGTATAGAAGTTGAACTGTATTTCAGTCAAACTTGAAATAGATCGTTGTTGTTCAACTGACAAGAAGATCAGTTAATTTTGGATAAAAAGTTTTTCTTCCTAATGCTTATGATGCCCTTTGCCTTCACGTCCCTCTTTTAGAAAGACTTTCCCTTTTTCATAGCATAAGTTGTACTTGAGTAACCACCTTTAAAGCTCCACAGTGACAAAACTTCCTATCCTAACCCTAACTCTATCTCTAATATTTCACTTCACAGGAAGTTTGGAAATTGTTGCTGAACATGCTGTTCTTGCCTAAACTGACTGCACAATGCAGATTTATTTCCAGTGTTTCTTTCCAAGTCATCCTTGGCTCCTCTCCTCTCTGATCTTTTCCCCGTGAGCCTTCCCCTGCCTTACCTTCTCTCTGTCATGGCGAAGCTGCCCATCACTGTCATTTAACACTAGTTTCTCTGAACCATATTGTGGAGTATCAGAAAGTCAAGTCCAAGGTGACTCAGCAGAAAAGGCCTGCATCACCTTTCCAGACCTTAGTGTCATTTATTATGTCATGTATTCCAGTGGCACTGAGCAAAGATGCTGAATGGTGACATCTCAATAAGAGCAGCTAATTAAATATTTACTTGGAAGAAAATTTGCACGCAACGATTCACCTCCACGAAGATGATCTATCTGATTTTGCATACCTGTCAAGTGTATTCTCATCTCAGTGTACAGTGGAGATAAACATAAAAATCCCCATGCAGCAAGAAAAGATTACATCTGTACATCCAAGGCCAAGTTCATCACCTTGATTCTTGTAAGGAGTAGTGGACTTCTCTGATGTTTCTGTCTGCTTAGAGACTTGTTTTATTATATCTTCAAAGGCAACACAAGCATGCACTTTCATTTAAAATGATACCATTAAAAAACTGCTCTATTAGTCAAAAGACTTTCACTGTGTCGCTCCCTCATAGTTTGAAAAGAGCATTCAGTTCTCAGCGCAATATGTAATTATAATAGACTGTGACATAAAAACAGTGCAGATGGAAATATTTATGCTGGTTTTGAGGGTTAGTTAGTTTTTCACACGTTCTCAGAAGAGTCCAAAATGTTTGCCTGCCCTTAACCAAAAATATTCAATAAAATCCTAAATCTGCTAGCTCTGCCTCTGAAAATAGCAGCAGCATTGAAATATCTATTATTTAGAAATCTTGTCAGAATATTATTCTAAGAAAGCTGGGATTAAATACAGAGTTTAAATTACATTTACTAAGATACCTTTCAGGTCATGATTGCAAGGCACTCTGTTCACCAGAACAAAAAAAAAAGAGATATAACCTCCACCCTGTTTTACTTGACAAAAATATAAAGGGATAATTTTAGTTTTTAAAGGAAAAGGTCTTATAGTTGTCTTTTCAACAATTCATTGGCAGTTTTAAGAAAACAGAAATTCAGGAAAAGTGGTTTTCACAATGGAACCACTGTGCCTTGTTCTACATAAGCAAGGCTTTTGTGGGAAATGACAGCTTTATAGCTTCATTTGCCCTAAGCTGAGTGTTCACCTGGCAAAACCACCTCTGTATAAATATGATCTCTGATTCAGTGTTGTATGAAGTCAGTGGCCACACCACACCTTGGATTTTGTGTTGACTTATCTGACCCATGCAAAAGTCTTCCAAATTCAAATTGCAAATGTAGCTTACAGGTTTCAGTTTGCAAGTTGGAAAGTAAAATAGCAACTCAGAAAATCCAAGATAATAAACATTGTAAATAGTGAAGTAGTTGGTATGTAAGATAAAAAGTCAACATTCCTTTAAATTATAGCTAGTCTCATACATGCCAATAATTTTTGAAGCCTTCATAATACCAGGTGATTTATAAATATTTGTTCAAAATATAATATTCATGGTTTGCATCTAAGTATATTATTCAGACTAGATGTACTATAATGTACAATTCTAGTGTTGCCTCTGAAGCAGCTTATGATCCTGCAGTCAGAACAGTTTATTAGTTTATGCTTCTTAACATCTTGTTTTCATCATAGTTTGATGACAATGTCCTAGTCCTTACTCAGTTATTGGCTGACATGAGGAGTGAAAATGAACAGTCTGTGAATCATCAGATGTAGAGTGTGCTGAAGTTATTAAGACACTAGTTTATAGCAACCATGAAATCGTGGAGTTGAAGATCTCAAGGGAAGTGAGTAAGGTTGGAGCAGAGCACTGCCCCTGGACTTCAGGCAAGTAGACTTAAGTTGGAGCAGGGAACCCTTAGGTGTGATCCCATAGGAAGCAGATCAGGGGAGTGGAGTTGCTCAGGAAACTTGATAGTTCTTTAAAGACAGACTACAGCTGAGGGCACAAATGATCCATTCCAATACACAGAAAAACAAACAGACATAGCAGCAAACTGGCATGACTAAGCAGGGAGTTGGTGGCAGAGCCACACGTGGAACAGGGAAGCAGGGACAAGCTACAAAGGAGGAATTTAGAAATTTTTCTCAGACATACAGGGGTGCTTTCAAAAAAATCAAAACTCAGCTGGAGATGATGTTCACAGGGGACAGAAAGAGCAACTAGAAGAGCTAATTCTAGTAAGAAAAGGCCAAACAAGTGGGACTGTGGCTGAATAGGATGATTGATTTAGTGACAGTGAACACAGATTAGGATGAAATCAATGCCTTCTCTCCCTCAGCCTTCATCACAAGGTCTCACAGGACTCTAGTTTTTGAAGGGGCTCAAGAAAGAGGATAGAAACTGGCTGTGGCTGAGAGGTGATGAAAAGGTTGCTTGAGAAAAATCACAGAATCACAGAATGGCTGTGGCTGTAAGGTACCTCTGAAGATGGTCCAACCTAACTTCCCTGCTCAAAACAGAGTCACTTACAGAAGGTTACCCAGAACTGTGTCCAGTCAGGTTTTTGTTATCTCCAAGAATAGATATTCCACAACTTGTCTGGGCAACCTGTTCCAGTGTTTGACCAACCTCACGCAAAAAAAGGTGGGGTTTTATTTATTCTTAAGTGGAATTTTCTGTATGTCAGTTTGTGGCTGCTGCCTCTTATCCTATCACTGAACGTCACTGAGAAGAGCCTGGCTCCATCTTCTTTACTTCCTCCCATCAGGTGTTTATACACATTAGTAAAACCACAGAATACTGGGAGCGTGAAGGGGATCAGAAATGGACAGAACTGATTTATCAAATTCAAATCATACCTGACCAAACTGTTTGCCTTCTGCAGTAAAATAGACAACCTCATTGCTTTTCATAATAAAATGAATGGATTTGTGGACAAGGGAAGAGCACTCAACATAATTTAGCTTGACTTCAACAATGTTTTCAACCCTGTTTTCCACAATATCCTTATACCCGTTTTAAGATGCTGTGGTCTGAATGGATGGACGAGAAGATGAATAAAGACACAGTTGAGTGGTTAGAGGGCAGTGGTTAAATATCTTACCTGGAGGACAGTAACAACAGGAGTACCACAGGGGTCTGTCCTAGGACCTACCTTGTTTAACACCCCTAACAATGACCTAGAGGAGCTTACAGATTATCTGCTTGTCATGTTTGCTGTTGACTCCAAACTGGGCGTGGAGGCAGCTCCTAGGCTTAAGAACAGGGCTGCCATCCAGAGTAATTCAAAGTGTCTGGGGGAATGGTATACTGGGAACTTAACGAATCTCAACAAGGACAAATGCAAAAACCTGTATGTGTGGCAGATGAACCCTTCCAAATGATTTGAGCTGGGGACCAACTGCTTGGGGAGCAGGTCTGTGGGAAAAGTCCTAGGATTCTTGGGGGCAGTAAGGTGGACATTGGCCAGCAGTGTGTCCTAGAAGCAGAGACAGCCAATGGCATCCTTCACTATATGTGCAGGTGTCGCTGATAAGTGTCGGAACGGCCAAAGCGACACAAAAAAAGGTTCCAGCAAAGTTTATTCCAAGAAAAAAGCAGGGACAGCCGGGGCTGCTGCGCAGCCCCTTAAGTACAGTTTTTGAACACACGTAATGCACATGGATAGGACAGTTCAAACTTTCACACCAGAATTCTTACAGCTAATAGGTGCATTTTCTAACCTCTACTTTCTCACAACAACTTTGCTCTTTCTCAAAACAGCCCAGTTCTTTCCCACAACAGTCCCGAGCACCTGCTCTTATTTTTCTCTCATGTTGATGTTCTTCCCAACCACTCTCGTTCAAAACAGGTCCTTGTTCTCATGAGACAGTACTCCTGTTCTCATGAGACAGTGTTCTCTGTTCCCACGGGACAGCTTCTTCAGGGTGCATCAGTATGTTGTCAGGATCAGGGCCTCCATTTTCAGTCCTCTCTTTTCAGTCCATCTCAGGGGTATACTTTGATCTGGTCAACATCTATTGCTTCGTCAGTATGTGCCAAGGTGCCGACAGACCCGCTGTCACCCGTGACAATTCACCCTTTTTTGTATTTGTGCGACAAAGATGGCCTTAACAGTCTGTTGCAGGGCCCTTTGCAACAGGCTGATCAAGCAAGGCATCAGTATCGACAACCCCTGATTCAAAGCTAAGAAGAAATGCAGCATTTCCCAATGAGGATGGATAACAACACTTCACCAAGAAAAAAGAGAGTTCATCTACCATCTAGAATAAGGACGCACTATGGTCCGACAGATTCATGTAACACATTCCTTTAAAATCTTGACACTCATGTAAAGTATTTTTTAAGTCTACACACATATATATCTACACAGTTTCTCTCTCTCACACAATCTCTCTTCAGTCATTCATTGGTGGCCACCTCAGTCACACTTCACTCACACATAGCTGGAATTTCTATTATACTTTTACATTTTAATTACACACTTTATATTTTAAGTAGTTATTGACTGTGTACTTCTCAGTTTGTCATCTTTGGCAGTCACGTCCAACAACTGTACCTGGCCTGAAAAGGAATACATACAAGGAACATAAGGCCTAACAAATTTAAATGAGATCTACTCCGATTTAACATCTGTTTATGCACCTGCATGGTCTCATTTCCCCCTTTTTATATTTTAAAATGTTCATTTGATGTGTAAAATGTTTTCTTGACAACAATTTGTCCTATAAGTGAGTTAGGAATCTCTGTATAATTGTTTTAGCTCTGGAAAACCAGCAAATTACAACATTACTTGTCTTTACAGTTTTTCAAAACTTCCTAAATTGTGGAGAATTAAAGCAATGTCTGAGTTGCATGAGTAATGTGTGATTGGCAGCAACACATGATTTCTGTCTATAGTCGGTACCTAGAAAAATGAATAGATAAATCATTATTACAGTCTGCTAATACAGCTTGAAATTCAGGGTCTTCTGTGAGAAGTCAGTCCAAGTCGTCTCTGATGTCTGGGACGTAATTGACTCTCAGTTCTTGTTCATCTGCTTCTTTTAGTTGTTCTTCACCTTTAATAAAAAACTCACAAATTTGTTATTAATAGTTCAGTCAGTTTTAAGTGGGTATCATGGGTAATTTTGCAGTTTTTCTTTGAAACTGAAGGCCTAGTGATGATTCTTTGCAGTATAATTCTCTCTGTAGGAGATAGGTTATATGGCTTGGTTTTATGAATTTTTTCCTGGAGCATTCTTCAATCCTGCTTCTCAAAGAACATTGGTTAGAACAATCACATTTAGTTTTTGCTCATCTTTTTAGGTCTCTAACTTCTGTATTTACTTTTACTTTGCTTTTAACATTTTGAGCAGCATTTTATCATATTGTACTGCAGAAAAATTCTCTCCTATTGTAAAGGAAAACACTGAATTTCAGGAAGGTCACTGTAACTTCAATAAAAGCAAATAGCAGCTTTCATTATGAAGAAACAATTGACCGTTCAAAATCCCAGCATATGGAAATCTTTCAGAGGATGGGATTACTGATTTTTATAAGGTCTCAGTTGCATAATTGGATTAAATATAGTTTTGTATCTTTTACTTTTCTATTATCAAGCCACACATGGCTTGTGATTTGAACAGGATTCACAAATTCATAGGGCAGATTCCTGCCTCTCTGAATGTAAAAATGAAACTGGAGAACAATCATGTCCTTTTAAAACTTAAGCAGTCTCACCCAGCCTCTGAAACGATATGATCAGTTAGGATTTATAAGCAGCTAATTCTGAATTTTTGCTGATATTTATATATTTTTCTGGGATATGCATGAAAACTTTAAACATCTTATTTAAACAAAATAGGTGTAACAGTTTAACTTACATCGATGTATTTAAGAAGTTAACACTCTTAAAGTAGCTCTCAACTTTAGCAATTTACATAAAGCCACAGTAAAACTCACTCAGGTTGCTTTAAACTAGGGTTTTGCTCATAAGAGTATACCAGGGGATCCAGAATGCACACCTTGCAAAGCAGCAACAGTTCTGGTTTAAGCTTGTCACCTGATAACAGGGACACACCTCTGCTGCTTAGCATAAGAGACTAGGACAGATGCAGTTTAAACTTGAAACACTGTCTGTTGTTAGGCAGTTTCCTGTATTATATCTTTAGATTTTATCTCTCTTTCCACAAAGGTGGAAACTTCCAGCTAGAAACAGTTTATTTATTTTTCCCTTTTTGCTCCGGCAAAAACTGCCCCTGTCAAATAAGATATTTTTGAGCTAGGTATTCCACCAAATAAGTCTACCTTAAAGCTAACTGTAAAATACAGAAGCAACAAAAGAATGTTTACAGAGCTGTTTGAGCAGGGGGGGGGAGAGGGAAGGTAGAGCAGCTGTGCTTAGAGCTCTGCCGGAGAACGCTCCCCCCACATGCATTGGAATTTTCTTATCACAGACAGTTGTCAGCAGTTACTTTAAAAACTCTATTTCTCCATTACATTTATGTATGTATTTTAAAACAAGTTTGCTTATTTTAATGAACAACTTCAGAAAACAGTTAGTGAGACTATGTTATGAAATTGTAAGACAATTTCTTTCTCCAATCAGAAGGTTACAAAGTTGCAATTTCTACAAAGTAGGATATTTGATTCTCCTCCCAGCTCTGAGGGAGTGAATAAAGTTTCTGCTTAGTTACCAAGAAACAGACCATCTCTATCATGTGAAATACACTCTGTTTCTTTCCCTGGTAAGGCTGAATCTTTTCAAGGGAAGGCTTTTTACTTTCCTTTTTCCTTTTTCTCCTGGCAAAAAACTTTGTTTCTTCACATACACACACACAGTAACAATAATATTGTGAGCTCACAAAAACACATTCAACAAACACTACAGTTAACATGAGAATTAACAGAAATATCAGAAGGCAGTTTTTTGCCCCCCTTTTTCTTCCCCCCCCAGTAGGGATCGTCGTCTTCAGGCTTCCATGACACCAAACTTGATTTGTTGCATATTTTTCTGTGTTTTATCTTACACACATTGTGAGACCGAAACAGCCAATTAGTACATGAACAAAAAATAGGTAACTCAGGCTGCGAAGAAGCAAGAAAAGGAGGTAGATGCTGACTTTTAAGTTCAAAGGCTTATACAGGGACGGGCTTTGCTGTCTTGTTTTCTGTCCAGCTCCCATTGTTCTAATTTATCTCTGTCCCTCTTCATTCGCTTATATATCTTGATTTGAATTTCTTTTCTTAGTTGTTTTCTTGGTGGAGTTATCTGGTGGGAAAACTGCTTTTTCTGCAGCAGTGGCAATGGAGAGGGGGGGTCCTTACTTCTTTTCTGTCTCTGGGAGTGAATTATTAAATTTTTCTGCATTTTTTTGCTTGGAGGTGTAGTTCAAGGACAATTTGTTACATCGGCAACCTGCTTATCTTTCTGGGCAACTGCGTTTCAGAGTTTTAGTTCTTATATGAATTATTGCATAGACTGTTGCCTCCCATACTCTTCTAAATCTTTCAAAGTCTCACGGAGCAAGTGTTAGGCAAACACATGAAATGCAACTTAACGTAGTAGCTTCAAAGCCTTATTTTCAGTACTATAACAGCACACGTCGTAAATTAAATTCAACAACCTTGACATTCTTTCGGTTTAAGAGGGATTTCCATGTGGATAGAACCACACTTTCCTCCTTCGTTATGTGCTGTCCCCTTGTTAAAATATAGTCCCCGGTGGCACCCCCGTTAGCTTACCTAATGAGGGTCAAAAAGTTCAGGTCCGGACCATTTCGCGGGAACGCCCCGCTCTCAAGCTTCACCGGGCTCCGTTCCCCCTGTGCCTCGCCCCACAGGTCCAATCTCTCTCTAGGAGAGAAAATCCTCTGCTCTTTCCCCCTCTAGGAGGGAAGTCACGGCAGCTCCGCAATTGGAGATAAATCCGTCTTCAACGTTGCAATCACGTCGGGGTCACCAGATGTCGCTGATAAGTGTCGGAACGGCCAAAGCGACACAAAAAAAGGTTCCAGCAAAGTTTATTCCAAGAAAAAAGCAGGGACTACGGGGCTGCTGCACAGCCCCTTAAGTACAGTTTTTGAACACACGTAATGCACATGGATAGGACAGTTCAAACTTTCACACCAGAATTCTTACAGCTAATAGGTGCATTTTCTAACCTCTACTTTCTCACAACAACTTTGCTCTTTCTCAAAACAGCCCAGTTCTTTCCCACAACAGTCCCGAGCACCTGCTCTTATTTTTCTCTCATGTTGATGTTCTTCCCAACCACTCTCGTTCAAAACAGGTCCTTGTTCTCATGAGACAGTACTCCTGTTCTCATGAGACAGTGTTCTCTGTTCCCACAGGACAGCTTCTTCAGGATGCATCAGTATGTTGTCAGGATCAGGGCCTCCATTTTCAGTCCTCTCTTTTCAGTCCATCTCAGGGGTATACTTTGATCTGGTCAACATCTATTGCTTCATCAGTATGTGCCAAGGTGCTGACAGACCCGCTGTCACCCCCGACAGGTACCAAATCCTGGCTCTGCTGGCTGGCATTAAGTAAAATTCATTGCCTCTGTTTTTCACATCTCAGTCCAAGTTGTCTTGACTCTACAGCATGACAACCTCTTTGAAGAAGGAATTGACTCCCATTCTGGATGGGACACCTCCTACCTAAATTTAGATACCCATAACATAGATGTAACTCCAGCTTCCCTTGCAGTTGAAGAATAGAAAGAGACTTTCTCAGGAGATCTGCTTTTGGTGACTGTTTAATGATATCCCACTCTCAACAGAAACTGTATTTTCTGTACTGTTTTCATTGCCTGCAGCTCTGATATAGGTACCCACACTGTAAACTTCAACTCTTGGCCACCTAAATCCCAGCCTGTGTGTCTCTGTCTCTACTCCAAGGAGCCCAGATTCCACTCAGGACTCCAGTATATACATCAATAACACAAGTTATGTTAAATACATTTGAGCACACTGAGACACTGGGCTCACAGCCACCAGTTATTTAGGGACTCACCTCCTAACTTGTACCATAGCTAGGAAACCACTGGGAGTCAGGGACATAAATGCCTCTGTGGATCAAGATCCAAATTCCAGACTTACTGGAAGTGGAAGGGCAATGACCTTTACTCACCTTCCAAGGGCTTCAGCAGAGTTGTTGTGGTTTCATGCTCCCTCTAACATCCACTGCTGCTGATCTGCTGACCTCAGGGGTCCTGGGATGCAGCCCACACTTGGGGCAGGATGACAATTGGTCTGTTTCTTGTTCCCAAGAACCAGCCTATAATCAGAAACTGGCAAACCTCAGGAAGTTTGGTGTGCCATCCAAAAAGGTCACATGAAAACATTAGGGACAGGAACTGGGATCCAAATGTGCTGAGAGCAAACAGGGCTTCTTACCATGGAGGGGCAGAAAGTGCTGGTAACAATAGGCATTTTGTGGTGTTTCACTTTGAGCCCCAACTGGAGCCAAGGAGCACACACCATCTGCAGATATATTTTAGACTGCAATTAACCTTTTTTTTCCTACCGGAGTGAAAAAAAAAAAAAAGGCTGGGAAAAGGCTCTGGATTGTCACTTGCATCTATTCAGATATAGCTAGCCAGTCACTAATGACAACCTACATTGAGACATGTCCAAAACACAAACCAGCCCTTTGATGGAGGTTTATACAAGTCTGAATAATAGGGGTTTGGTTTTTTTTTTCCCTCTCCTCTTCTTTCTTTTCCCGTCAGTTCTTCAGGGTCCCCAGATCAGAACTAGGAGTGCCAAAATACGAGGGGAACTGCCCATCCTGCCAGGTTCCCTCAAAGCAATGAATACTGCTATTCTTTATGTCCCACAGCTTTCATCAAGGCCTCTGCTTGCTTTAATTCCTCACTGTCCAACAGGGACTGTGAGCACAAGCACCTCCCTGGTGATCATGTCAGTCTGCCATGGGCAAACTTCTAACAGGTAACAACTAGTAAAGCTGGATTAAACATCAGCTTGCAGGGCACACAACCCTTCTTGTGCAGCTGACCTGACATCTTGGGGAAATTTAAGTCCTTCAGATCTGCTCTGAAGAGGGACCTGTGTGTCCAACGAGTTGCTGAAATATTTCTGTCTAGATATAGTAATCTAATTTAATTTGCCCTACTAACTTGTCTCTTCTTTTGACACCTATGCTACCACATCTCAAACTCCCAGCACATAGAGACTTTTATTTTGGACCTTGAAAGCTGTTGAGGCACTGCAGGTTGGGACACTCTGCTGTATGCAGGCATGGTTTCTTGTCTCTGCTGCCAGATCTTCAGTCCAGTGAGAGAGACACCAGCACGTGTCTAGAAATATTCAAGGATTTCTTGTTTTACTTTTCATAGTTGCACTCACATTTTGTTGCAGGTACAATTCAGAGAAACACAGAATTGCCACATTTTATGAGAGGGTCCTGGATGTGAGGGGAGCACCAAAGTTGTGCTCCTGATGATGGATCCAAAAGTTCCCCCCCCCCCCCGAAGTCAGAGGAAGCCAAAAGCTTCCCCTCCATGGACCTCTAGAGAATAAGGATCACCTTCAAATTCCACCTGAATTTGAGGGTGAAAACCAGAAGCCCAGCAGAGGGGAACTGCCAGCTCAGCCATGGACTGTTCTGGTAGGATCACCTCAGAATTTCCACCATTCTGTAGTTGTGTAAGGGAGCACAAAGACAGCAGGCACTCTGACTGGCCTGATAAGATTAAGTAAATCTTTAAACACCATTTCAAGAAAGACACCAAAATGCTAATGTAAGTTTGTCTTCTCCTTATACCCTCTTCCTGAGTACGAGTAGGAAAAGCAAAACAGAAAGCCTCTGCTATTTCTGGATGTTTCTGTTTTAAACCTTTCCACTACACTAGCTAGGAAATGCTGCAAAGCTGCACTAGCTACTCAGAGCTAATTGAGCCACTGAGTGCAGGACAGTTCATTGAACCAGGCTGAGCCAAGCAACCAATTACATTCTGCATGACCTACTGAAGAGTCTTTTCATCTCTATCATTTTAATTCCACTCTTCCTTTTAATTAAACAGTTTATTTTCCAGGATAAAGAGGAAATCCAAAATGCCATTAGTTGGGAATTTTCAAGTAATTATTGTCTTGCAAAGTCTATCCCTAGACCCTCAAGGATTTGTAATAGCTCAATACTAACTAATGAATGTTTGTAGACCCATTTGTAGAACAAATGTAGATTTGTAGGAAGGTCCTATGGAACTGAAGGAAGGCTACATCTATGCCAGATTATTTTAAATCAATAATAAGTGGGCTTCAGCAGGATCAGGATTAATCCTGCTGGGTTTTTTCCTAAAAGTAGGGAGTTTTTCTCCTCCAGTTTTCCATGGCTGTCAATATCTCATCAAAGATATCATGTTATCTCAGCAGTTAGAATGGCATTTGGGTAGCCACAATTAACAAGAATAACACAAATAATTCTGATAGACATCAAATTACTCACAGACTCATAAAAACAACTTTGCGTCAGCCAGGTTAAGACTCAGAAATGTTGTCCATCCAGCAGACATTCATTGATTCTGATAAACATGAAAAATGTGCCTTCTCATCCCATCATGATCTGGGTAAAGGCCATAAGCTCAGACAAGAAGAGCTTTGGCATAAAAACACACAGGAGTCCTGACAATTCAATGAGAGGATTTCCCTTCCATTCTCTATTGCTTCTATGTCTGTTGCTTTTTCTCCTCACTTATATTTAGCACGCTTAAAAGAACTGCAGAATAAGCTTCATTTGTATCCACAAAATAAACCCAGAGGCTGTCAAAGGGCTGATGAAGAAAACTGTGCAAGGGTGCAAAGGCAGCAGATCTCCTTGAACACTGTGAAACAAAATCAAGACTCAATAAGTTTTTTGGGAACAAGTGATGCATGGCATGAATGAACTCCAAAGAAAGAGTACAGTGGAACATCTATGTATTAGTTTATTACAATTAAGATGGTGAAACAGCAGAACAGATTGCCCCAGAAGCAGATGATGCCCCATCCCTGAAAATATTCAAGGTCAGGTTGGACGGGGCTCTGAGCAATATGACATAGTTGAAGGTGCCTCTGCTCATTGCAAGGGAATTGGACCAGATGACCTTTAATGGTCCCTACTACCCCAAAGCGTTCTATGATTCTATGCAGACAAGATCTAAATCTGTTCCCACAGAGCTCCATGGCAGATCTCACAGCTAACACTGTCAGTGCTTCACTGCCTTTCTATTATTCCCAGCGTCTAAATGGCTTTTCTCCTGTAATTTATGTTCATTGCTTCCTGTCTTAGCTTCATATATAGGAAATGTATAATTAAGAAACCAAAACTTGAGGTCTTCATAGTTCTGAATTCTGGAGTGTCAGCCAGCCTAGATCTGATTTTTTGGGTTTTTTTGTTAGCCACAAGTCAAGCTAAACATGGGATCTAAATGTCTCTACTTGCCCTCAAGGGAATGCAGATCTGGGATCTCAGACTAGGAGCAAGCAGTCAAGCAACAGGGCAAACCTTACTTCTCTTTATTCTCACAGGAACCACTGTGGAAACTTAATTGCACCTTTGATTTTATATTGCCTAAGAGAAGAGGAAATATGGACTGGCTCAGCAGTAAATGGCTTCGGAGGAATATTGCTGGACTATGGAGCAAAGTCATGAGAAAATATAACCCAGGACTTGAAGCGAGGGATTGCTCACAGGAGGGAGGAAAGGTGGGCAGAAGAGGAGATGAAGACTCCTCTGTGAGGCCTGGGACTTTTCCCAGCTCAGCCAGAACACCCATTCGGCAAATATTTCAGGGCCTCAGAAAATGCTGGATGATATTTGCTTAGCCCTCCAGAAACAGAGCTGAAGCAAGGGGTGGGGAAGAGAGGTTACTGCTCTGTTCACCTTTGCCTCTTGTTACCTGGCAGAGTTCTGGCCTGACCCTTCTTAGTCTGTTCTATGATTTGGATAATGCTCCTTGGATAATGACAACAAATGACATTTTTGAAATATTCCTTATTTTATCTTCTTCCAAAGGTCTCTTACAGAAATCTACCTTTTTGCTGCTTCACTGGTTTAACTTCCTGGTGAACTCTGAATCCCCAAATTATGAAACTGTAGACAATACAAGAGGAAGGTTATGAACCAGTGGTATTTTGGCTGCTCCAGCAGACATGCTTTTGGACCAGCAGCTAATCCTCTTAATAATTTCTCACCACTTCATCTACTGGTGAGAGCAGAGTGTCTGTCTGATCCTTGTAGCAGGATCTCTCAGGCTGTGCACTTCAGAGAGCTTGTAAAAACACAGGGGTTTAACATTCTTAAATCCCCCCCAGATGAAAAGAGAGCGAGAGAGAGACATCCATGTCACCACCAAGCCCATCTATTTTGACTGAGACGAGAGCAGTGGCTGTGATGCTTGAGTGCTCATCAGTGCCTGTCCAAGGAGGGTTAGTAATGATTTTTAACTCATGTAAAAACATTATTCATCTGTTTTGGTGATTGAAGCCCAGCACAGGGGTCAAGGAGAAGGTTTACTTTGCTTGTGCAATCCAAATCTCTCAACTTTCCCCTTAATATATTTCATCCTCCAAGCTGGAGATGCTCCTTCGGGAATGTGATTAGACTTGAAATGGGGACAATGGCCCCAGGGCTGCAAGGCTGAGGCTGAGTTGGTCAGATAGGGTGAGCTCACTCAGCTCTTGAGTTGAAGTCTGCAACATGGAGCATCATTCACCGAGCCCAGGCAGAGCACAAGTGCCAGATTGATTTCAGTGCGCATCCAGGCTGGGAGAAGTGAATCAGGAGGGTTTGGAAAGGAGTAAGTTGATAGAAGTAAAGATAGAATCATCTCATCTCTCCACCTCTGTTTACAAATGTTGCCACTTCAGTTGATTAATCAGGTACCAAAGTATCTCTCTGGTGTTTACTCATCCCTTGCCATCACCCTGGACTCAAGTTTATAAATTGCATCAGCCAGTTTTTCCCTCCAACTCCTTGCTGCTAATGTCAGCAAGATGTCACACCTTTCCACCAGGATCTCAGGTATCTCATCTGGAAGAAGGGACAGGACTCTGGGCAGGCATCACTCACTAATTTATTGATTCCTCAGTTTCATTCTTGCTTTGACACTCCCACCCATGAAACTAGTTTGGACAGTATGCAGATGGGGTTTATTTCACAGTGTCCCAGCAGCTGCCTCTCTATCCACCTGGCCAATGGTGATAGGCAATTTGGGGTGCTTATTACCCAGAGTTTCTGCCCCAGCTGAGAAGCTGCTATGATGACGGGACAGTATGAGCATGGCCCTTCAAGAACACTGTCTGGAAGATGTGATGTTCCCTTCAACCTCTGAAATAGGAAAGAAATTTTTGAGCTTCTCTACAGTGGTCTGCATACCAACCCCCTTCACTCCCAGGGCAGTAAAACAGAGCAATCTGCACCTTTCACCTCAGCCGTCTGCTTTTCATTTTCTCCTTTAATCGCAAGCAGATTTCAGCTATCAAGTGTGAAAGTTTAGCAGACCCAGAGACCCCTGCAGAGGAGGAGATCCAAGCTCAATGCGAAATTCATTTTGTGCCTGCTGATATACCTGATCCCTGTTTTGAAAAAGGGGATTTGCTGAATGTTTTATCCCCATAGAGAGAAAGAAAGAGGGAAGATTTACACTCTCAGGAAGGTAGTTAAGCAAATACCAGCAGTACTATAGACAGTCTCCCCCTGCTTCAGGAACAAAACCCACCTTCTCTGTGATAAAAAGAAGCACAAACCACAAAGAAAAATGTGCGTGGTGACTGATTCACCCAGCTCAGTGCCAGCTGACCTCTGCTCATTCTCCTACGTGTTCTCCATTTGCACAGCTCCTTGCACTGTGGAAAAATAACAACTTCACTCCAGCTCCTACAGGATGAGTCCCAATGGCCTAAAGCCCACCAGCAGGAGAAGGTGAGGGAGAAACAGGGATGCATGCTAACTGCAGGGGCAGGCATGGTCCAGGTATGCATTCACATGGAGGTTTCTCACAGGGGGATCTGTGAAGGTGGGAAGTGTCTCCAGCTGGTGGATAGTCAGTGCAACCTTTAAAAGGCAGTGGGTGGCTTCTCAAAGCCAAATCTAACACAAGGAATAATGCAGAGCCCAGCAGGAACAGCTCCCCAGGTGGGATAGTCTGTCCTGGAGTTGTTTTCTTCATCCCATGGACTGCTCAGTCTGACAGGTTGGAGTAGGGTGAGGTGTACGTGGAGGGACAGGTCTGCTCTGAATCATGCACCAGAGCACATCAGGGAAGCTAATGAAGCTGGGGGGAAATTCCTCAGTGCCTGAGGGAGAGAGGAACAGATATATTAAATGCCTTTTTTTTTCAAAAGTTTCTTTCACAGCCATCAGTGTCAGCTTTGCTTTCTCCACTCTTATTTATTTTAGTGAGTTTATACAGCTCCAATCACTGTTCAGCTGAGCTTGTCCATACACAGGGGAGGAAACCACATTGTCAGGGCCATGCATTTGAGCACAACCCTTGACACTCACACCCTGTGCCCGTGAGAGTGGGGGGAGCAGAGGGGCCATCCTCCTGGGAAAGGTTTGTGTGACACAAGACTTTGGGGACTCACCGTTCACCTCCCAACCATCTGGTTCCCCTGGGAAAATCTCGCAGACAGCAAAGCTGCTGCTACTACTTGTTTTGTCTCACCGTGCCTGGCAGCATCCCACACATTCACCTTTTGAAGTATGTTCCCAAGGCTGTGTTGGCCATATCAGTCATCCCCCACCCCTGAACTCTTTGAATTTGCTGGCGAGTTTTTCATGCTCAGCATACCAATATCTCACCACCTGCATCCAGCTAAAAAGTCACCTCTCCATTCATCTTATTCTTGTAATGTGTATGTTGTTCTGATGCTTAAACTATTTACTATTTTCATGTGTGACGAGCACAGTGAAATTCAAATCGCAGCAGTCTCAAGAAAATCATGAAAACAAATCTTCAGTATCTGTGTGATTTCTAATCATCTCCTCTGCAATGTGTCCCTTCTCTGAACCATTAGTTAGCATTATCTCTCCAGAAGTCAATCAAGATTAGGGTCTGAGTTTTGCACAAAACAGCAACTAGTTCTTGGGCACTGAATAAAAAAATATGGGAAAAAAAGTGAAATGACTTGAAAGGGATTTGGCACAGCCACTTTTCTCACTGGCTGGACCATGGCAGCAATGAGCTCAGGATGTGTGTGAAGGTGCTGCCAGAAGACACAAGATCAGTCATTGATCAGATCTGCCCTCCTGGCCCTACCACACCTAAGCTGGGGGTGAAATCTCCCCATGCACACAGAATTTCAGAGCAGCTTAATTATTCTATGGAGAAGTTTTAATTATTTTGTGCTTACTCCAGCATTAAGGCACTTTCGTACCATAATATTGACAGCATGGCTACTGTGGGACTGTAGCACATGTTGTATTAAAATAACACCACACAGTGCATTTTAATGGAGATCAAGGGTGAAAAAAGTCTTAGCAGTTTGGTATGTCTGTGCCTCAAGTTATTTTGCCATGCAGTGAAATAATCCCACATGACTCAATATTTTTTGCTGCCTGACATTTCCTACAGGTAACTGCTCCCGAGAACAGAAAGAAGTTGAAACAGGCAGGTATAAACTAATCCAAGGTGTAGACAAGAAGGATTATTCTAGGAAGCTGAAGCAGCAATGGGGAGGGGGGCTTTTATACTGAATTTGCTGTCCTAGCTAATAAAAGAGCTGAGGCTTCATGTCAGTTGTTGTCAAACTTGCACTGGCCCTGTGTGCTGTGCACTTCCCAAACTAGCACACAATGGCATTCATAGAAACTGTGCTGGTTTGCTCTTCTGCAGAGACAAGACAAATGGCTTGCCTGCAACTGAACAGCTTTGTTGCCTGCTGACACGATGGTCCTGAGGGGACACTGCTGCGACCACTTCAGGAAAACAGACTGCAGTTTGCTGGGGAGGGAGGATGCTGTTGAGATCTAGAGATCTGAATGGTAGGCATCACCATGAGCCACACACTCCTGTGCTACCAGCAGAGGCCCCGGCTTGCAGCAGGTGTTGCCCCTCCAAAAGAGACTCTCTGGTTTGTCTTCCGGACTTGGACACATCACTTTCCCAGCTTTTCCCCTAAACAACTTGTCTTTGCAATGGTCAGTTTGTCAGCAGCAATAGACACCTGAGGAGTGGCTGATCCCTGTCAGTCTGCAGAGGAGGGCTCAGAGGCAGCTGTGCCTTCTGGAGCCACCCTAGATCCTGCAGAGGGACTACGCCCAAAATCACTTGCTCAGATTACCACAATATTGGCACACTAATCCCAAATTGGATACACAGGAAACACAGTAATTTTCAAGAGTATCTGTGTGTGGGGGTGGATTCAAAGTCACTTGTGAATGTCACCTCTCTGGACCTGTGCTGGTGTGGGGCCACAGCCTCACCAAACAGACAAAGAGCCTTAAGTTCGTGTCCTTCTGCTCCTCCCCATGCTCACCCTGTTGTAAATATTGTGCTTATACTTTGCAGCTATTATGAATTTGGGACTTTGTTCTTATATGTAATATTTTCCTTTCAAAGGGCAAACATAATAAGCAGGTTTCTAGTGAGCTGGAAATGCGAGGGAATACTTTGTGCTCCGGTGTTGAGTGTGTTGGGTGTGTTGAGTGCCAACCATCCTAAATTGCTCCCTTGGCTCTGGGTTGGGAAACACTGGTACTGGATAGCTCTAATGCTGGAAGAGTGGCAAAAGCAGGGAAACCGTGTGACATCAATCCACCTTGATACAACAGACACCCCCAGACTTCATAGGACAACCTGCAAATTCCAAACACGGCAAAGATGCAGAAGTTGAAGCAGGATATCAAGAGATGGAAATGCAATGCCAGAAACCTCACTCATGTGGCTGTTTAGTAAATATGTAATCAGCAGCTCAGAGCATCTTGTGTATGCAGCCAGAAACAGCCAAGATCCAGCTGTCAGATAGTCATACACTGCCAGTCGTGACATGGCCATGACATACCTGTGTTATACACTTTGATATTTGCTGTACAGAGTAAAAGGAGTAATGATCTTGCTGCTGAGTTTCAGAGAGGTTGATGGTCCTTGCCTGGTGGGAAAGGCATATTCTGGAGAAAACGGTCACATCACAACTTAGAAATATTTGTTGACACCGAAGCAGAACAAAAATTAAAGTTTGGGCCTCAAACTAGGAATCTCAGGAGGCAGACAGGCTAAGCCTGCCAAAAATGCCATTTGCTTGTAAAACCCCAGTCTGGTGTTAAACTCCAGCTAAACAAGGTAGCAATAAATTTACCAGCCATTGTCACTGGAGCTGGGGATCAGGGAGGAGAAGGAAGAGGCCCACAGATGAGTGCCAGGGCTGGTAAGCACCTTGCTGGCCAAAGGCAGCCTTCCCCCTCAGACCTTACTGGATGTGAATTCTGCCTTGTGCAAGGCTTGAAATCTGAATGTTTCCTGACGTCCCACGCTCCTATTAAAAATAAAACCCAAAGGTTTCCAACAAAGCAGCATATTTTATATACGCCAGGAAGAAAATGAATTAAAAATGCATATCTTTGTTTCTTTCTGACAATATCACATTGATTCAAAGCAGTGAGCAAACCAGAGCAACAATCAGAACTCTGCAAAGAGTTGCCTATAGCCTCACAAGGAGGAGGTTTTGTTCCCCACCCTTGGATTTTGCTTACTAGTAATCTGGATTTCCACATGCATCTCCCTCCTCACCATGGGGAAATCTCAAGGCCTATTTGAGTGCAATGGCTCTTGAAGGGAGTAAGCTCTTTAAACCATCCCTGGCACTGTGGAAAAATCAGGAAACTTTAATTAGGGGAGCAAAAACAGAAAACCACCCACAAGGCATTTTTTTATTTACTTTCGCTAAGTGCAGAAATGAACTTCACAGGAATTTCGTCCCACAGGAATTTCCAATATTTTAGTATTTGTTTCCGTTGAGACTGGGGACGAAATGTTGAAATATCAAAGCATTTCCATAGAATGAAGTGTTCTGGGAAGCAGTATTTTGTACGTCACTTTGACGTGTTTCAGACTTGAACTTGCACCTGGCCGAGCTGCTGAGCGGCCGCTGTGCGGGCGCCTCGTGGCTCCAGCCTCCTTTATAGACCAGGCTCGGAACACCCAGGACTTCCCACCCAAAATACATCACCAAGTCCCACAACACCACGCAGAAATGCAACAAGGCAGGAGGCAGTAGTTCACCACGGAATTCATCGTCCAGCCAATGGCTTGGGCTGCGTGAGAGGAGGGGCCATCAGATCTCCATCCTGTGTGAGCTGAGTGTGCATAAATGCTGGACACAGCTGAGCCCAACTGTTCCATTCCAGTGTTGTTGGCTTTGTTTATTTTCTAGAATAAAAGATGGACAATTTTCAGCCAGCTGTAAGAGTGTATTGGTCTGTCAGCACTCCAGAGATATCCCCACCTCCCACTGCACAGCAGAACTGCACCCCTGTTGTCTTCTCCATGACGCAGATGGGCAGGAGAGAAGGGTTGTAGTGTCTAATGCTGGGGACACCTGTTCACACCAGCATGTCCTTGGTCTGGATCTTTTCTGGGGGTGGATAGGTCCATCTATTCCCTCCAACACCATCCTCAAGAGATCAAGCTCTCTCACTGAATCTTCTGTCCACCTTTTGTGGTCATTTGCCCCAGCCCTGCCCCAAGAGTTTTCCAGAGGAGATAAAGGTCAGGGAGCAGAGCAGCAAGTAGGGCCATTAGGAAGGAAGTCATCTTTGGAGGAAAGGGGAAAAAAGCTTGTTCTCAACACAGCTGTAACAAAAATTCCCAGCAGTACAAGGTCCCTTATGCCTTTTTTGTGTTGGCCACTCTCAGCATCAGGTTTCACATCACCTGTCAGAACAGGATGGCGGAACTGATTGTGAGTTTTAATTTTTCAAATGTGTCTGGCCCAAGAACTGCTATTGTACAGTTTCCACTTTTGATAGTTTCTCATATATTGTTTTGTGCTCTCCAACCATTGCCTTTCTGGGAATTCAGGTGATGTGTGGCTTTTGAAGGCATTTCCTTTCCTAACTTCATTTTTCCAGACATTTTTGGTATCAAGAAAAATAAGTCCCACTCCACACACACACTTTTTCACTGAAACCTCAATTTCTCCTGGAGCAAGCATGGATCAGGAACTAGCCAGGACCACACACAGCTCTTCTAATATCCCAGCCTGATGAACAAGAAGGGAATGGAGGAGGCAACCAGTACACTGTACAGAAAGGAAGGAGATGAAATCCAGCCATTAATAGGAATAGACCATGAAGCCCTTGTTCAGATCAAAAAAATCTGTGGACATCAGTGGATGTTTTGATGGAGTAAGGACAGAGGGACATGATCTGAATCCTAGAACTGTACATGAGAGATCCCTCCTGGCATGAGCCACATTTTGGACAGGCTGGCATTCTCATTGCTTTCTCTCAGATCCCTTGCAGGTCTTTCCATGGGCCAAAGTCTTATGGGCAGCCAGGGCCAAAGGTGGGCTCCTCTGCCAGCTCAAGCCCAAGGCTGCTCCCAACCCCTTGCAGAACTCCTGGTGGGGGGGGGCTGTCCCTGGGGTAGAAATCAGTAAGTGTTGCATTCCTGTGGGTTTCCTGGCAGGCTGAGCAATCACTTCCAGCTGAGTTAGGGTCACAACCATTCATTTACAGTGGACTCACCTTGTGATGTACCAGAAGCTTTGATTTCCACCAGAACTCATAAGTCACTACATCACAGGCTGGGAGGATGCATGTCAACAAGGGCTGGAAACAATGCCTTGGACAGAGCTGTTGCAGAAGGGAATTTTTTGTGGGCTTTTGTGCTAAAAGCAGATCTTCACCCGGCAAAAGTTGTTGCCAGCAAATGCAGTTCCTTGGTGAATCCCACAGCCCTCCATGCATCTCTTGCAGTAATCCTATTTACTTTGAGACAAGTCTTGCTCTTCCCAGTATTTTCAGGGTGTAGGGAGGTTTTTGATACACAGTCTTCATGGGCACAGATATTCCGTGCTTTTTACGGGCTTAATGAACAAAGAGAGTTTGTTATGTGTTCCATCAGATCATTTCTACCAAGTTATGACACATTCTCAGGTCCAAACAGTTGAAGATTTTACTTATTTAAAGACTGGGGAAGGTGTCTGTTGGAGCAAATATCAGTTGATATAAATTGAGAGGAGGCCTTTATCTCCCATACTACTAAACTAGTTCAAACCAGATCAGACTTCCTTGGATACCATGGTGGCAAGCTCAAGTTGCTACAAGAACCGAGGGTGTTCATAAAAGCAGTCTCATTTGACCACATCTAAATCCTAGAAATACTGTAACCTGGCCAGAAGGCACCTGACTTATTGGTGGGGTAGGTTCAACTGGTCTCACTGCTGTGTTGTCTGCCATTCAGATGCCTGATCCCATGTCAGGCCAAGACTTCAACTCTTTTCCCTTGTCGCAGTGCCAAGAACACTCAGTCCCCTGTGCTGAAAAAGGCTGAAGCACGTGCCTTTTTTTCCAGCCAAGCATCAAGGAAATCACGAATTCTCAACCTTTCAGTGACCTTTAAATAATACACAACTTATCTAACTTAGGACAGATCCTGCTATTTTGCATCTTCAAATCCGTCCTACAGCTGCCCAGTGGGAATTGATGGGGAGTCACTCCATGTGGGGAGTAATTTGCTGGTGACAGGGCAATAGAATTGACTACTTCCCGCTCCTGCAGTAGCACAAAAAAAATGTATTTGCAGTATAAGGTTCTAGGTTTTGGGGTCAAAAAACCTCTTGTTTTGCTTGAGACACAGGGAGTGAGCAAAGACATGAGAGTCAAACAATGCTTCTCAAAGTATGTGATTCCTCAGGAATGTAGGAACAAGAATTTCCAGATGCAAAGTGCTGTCACAAACTCCAATACAAAATGTCCAAACACACTTACAGGCAGGGACAACTGCAGCCTGAGCCACCCTGTCTGCTGACTGCTGGCCTCAGCTTTAAGTGATGGTTCCCTTTGGTATCCAGTCATGCAGAGAAGGGTACCGTGTTGGCTGACAAATGAGGTAAAAGCACTCTTGTGATCTGCTCCCTATTTACACTTTCCCAGCATAATTTTACCTCTCACCTTTTTCACTCTTACCCTAACTAATTTGTTTGCTACACAGTTGTTTCCTACTTCTGCTCTTGGATCTTACCATAGCCTCTCCTCCAGTGATGCTGAGTGCCTTATGTGACACTGAGTGCTAAATGAGTTCTTTCCCTGGAGACCTACATGACACTAGAAAAAATATGTACTCATATTGTTTTGGGGGATTGCCACTTCTCATATGTGCTGGCTCCACCACCATAGGAAAGGTCAGCCTGGAACAAGAACACCTTGTTTGCAGAGGCAGTGCTGGGAAGGAAGAAGAGGTAAAGGACTGGAGAGACCTCACAGAAATGCTGTCTGATGGTTAAAGGTGGCACCAATACCTCGCAGCAGCAACTTCCACAGGTAGCATTTGTAAGAAAACTCTGTTTCCAATGCATTCATCAGCTCTGAGTTCAGATCTGTTAAAGATGGCCGGAGTATTACAGCTGATCAGAACAGAACATTCTCCAACAACTTTAAAATTGGAGCCCTTTGACTCAAATATCTCTTTATCTGTTGCGTCTTCCTATATCATCTACAAAACTGCAAGTCAGTACACAAGAGCATCTCCTCACAGGTGGGTTTGCTCTCTCTTCTTCTTCAATAATGAAAATAAAAAAATAAGTTCCCAGCCCAGGTACAGAAGTACCAGAACTAATTTTCCGGCAGATGTAAGAGACCGTCAACTAATGTAGGAAATTAAATGTTTAAGGAAATTATAGAACGAAAATATAAACTCTTGAATGGGAGCCAAGAAATACAAATTCCATCATTTATCAAAAAAACTCCAAAATGAGCCTGAAACAGTGTGGGGACAGCTGAATGAAAGGCTATATTCAGGCAGCAGCACTGTTTAGCTTACTTTTTGGACCTTTTCCCTTTATTGATGCTGTTGGGAGGCTCTCGTTCCAAAACCTCTAATGCTGTGTTCTAGGATGAGTTACTAAAAGCAGCCATTCTTCCACATATGAAAACATTCAATTATTTGCATGTTCGGTGTCTTTAATGCCTCTTTTGTGCCTCTGTTTTTTGTGGGGGGAGGCAGATGAGGGATCTTGGATTTCAGCAGTATTCTGATATAAATTTCCTCTAAGAGAGGGAAGGCAAAGAAGAAAAAGTCTCTACAAGCCTGAAATGGAGTTGAGGCGGGCTGGCTTTCTTGATTTACTTGAAGGATCCGATGAAGGTGTTTATTCAGGACTTGTGGAGTGCTGCCAGCCCTTAAGTAAAGACTCAGCTCTGAAGTTTCAGCATTACCTAGCATTCCTTGAGCCATGTGACACAAAACACCCGATCTGAACCATCCCAAACTGTTGCTGTAGTGCTACTAACATCAGCACTGCGCACAGGACAGATAAAGGGCTCAGGAAGCTGTTCCATAAGCATCTCCACACAGAAAGGGGTGAGGGTATGCAGTGTTAGGCATGTATTTTGGGACAGAAAACTTCCTGGCAGCTCACAGCAGACAAGTGTAAGCTTCTATGTGGTCATCTTGGCCCTTTTTTGCATGGGCTAGAAGGTTACAGGAAAGCTGGAGGCACCTGGCCAGCCACAGACATGTTACCAACATTAGGAAATACTTTAAATACCATCCAACTGACCTGTGAAACTCACTGCTACAGGCCATTACCAAGATTCTGGGAATAAGCAGATCATGGCTTGCTTCTTAGCACACTGGATGATGTTGAAAGAGTCTGTTTATTGGAGAGATCCTACACTTGCAGGCTAAATCTTGGTTAAAACTGCTGCTGAAATTTGCTGTGCAAAGGGCTAAAAGCCCACAAATGGCCAGTGACCACAGCTCAGTGGAGAAATGGTAATTCATCACGCCATGATAATTCAATCCCTTATGATTTCTTCCCATACCCAACAAATCTAGCAGGAATCTAAAAGAGAATTGCTTGCACTTATGGCTGACAAGATTTGCTAGTCATAAGAGCCAGTATTAAACAAACAAAAAATAAGAGGTTTGGAAGAAATAAAAGTCCTCAGGGTTTAAACCAGTGAATGGGGATTAGGAAGATATTTCTCTGAAGTTCAGTTATTCCTAATCTCTTGTGGCATGCCACACCTCCTGCCAGAGCCTCCAGCCCTTGCCTAAGAAGTACTGGCCTGGGCAAAGCACTATCCTGCTTCACTGTAGGCAGGCACGGGTGTGCAGAGGACAGACAAAGCAGCTTTGTTCAGCCTTGTCCCGGTGAATCACACAGTGGTCCACGATCACCCGATGCAGTCCCTCTCCATCCCGTTTTTCACTGACCAGCATTTGGCACCGGAGTTCGAGATTTACCCACCAAGGTGCTCCCACAGCTCTGAGCCGCCCTGGTCTTCTCAGTCCCTCTGACTTGCTCGTTTTGCACTACTTTCATTGGAGCTTTTATTATCGACGAATAACGATCCCAGATTTGCTTTCCTGGGCCAACAGCACCATCTACAGCTTCCTCCGACAAGTGCAGGTCCCCTTTTGCCTGCGGGAACGCGCCTCCTCCTTCCATCGACATCTGTGAAAAACAAGAGACAAGAATAATGTACAGGTGTTAGGGTGGAAAAGAGAAGGTGGCAGACTGAACAGCACCTCTGGGGCTACAAAAGCTAATATACAGTCATATACAGCTGGTGTATTGTACTAAAACAGGGAGGTAGGCTTTGTACAGCAGGAGGATAAAGGCATGTGATTTGTAGGTGTGTTCTCATTCTCAGGTAGCAATGTGTGTGTTTGGAGAAAAAAGCTCTTCAGAGGTGTATGATCCTTGTGTACTGTTTCCATGACGTAAAACACAGGAAATAACTTGGGCAGAGTTATAAAAGCAGATGGTGACAAATGCAGGACTGCAGCCTGTGGCCACCGCTCACAGTTTCCCAGCTAACAGTGGGGCCACTGCTGCTTTTCTAAAGGCAAATGAAGAGGGTCACTGCCTCCAATGCCCTAAAAACATCCACCCAGTTCAGATGAAGTCCCTCCATGCACCTTGACACGCAGTGGTGCTGTGCTTCCAAGGGCCACTTGTAGGACCAACCTATAACACGCAGCAGAAAATCATGGGAAATCACTCTAATCTGCCAGTGGAAGAGAGTGGGAGAAAACTCTCTGCAATAGGAAGGAATCTGTAAGGAAAAGCTCTGAGATAATGCTGGCAAGCAGACCATGCCCCATGCTCACAAAGAGCAAAAGTGAAAAAAAACCTAATTCCCTATTTCTTCTGCCTTGTGACCCATCACTTCAGACTCCCCAAGCTGGCCTGTAAAGGACTCAACTGGATACCTTAGACATGAGTGTGGGACAGTGTGTGCTTTCCCCAAAATGATGTGGAAATGTGATATCCTCAAGAATGGGTTAGCCAGACAGTGAGGTTTGCACAGGAAAGGACAAGCCTGCATGGCCCTGGTGCTACACACGCCCAGTGAGGAGGTCACAGCAGCTGTGCACATCTGCCCCGTGGTACACACAGAAACGTGGGAGGAGGAGCTGGATGTGCAAAAAACAAATGGAACAAAATGTTCTAATCTAGCCTGTCTGGTTTTGCAACAAATCTGTGCCTTGCTTTGCTGTTACAGGAGCCATGGACCAGTGAACCCAAGGGGACAGGCAGATTTGTCCCTCGTCTCCTCTTCCTCCCTCTTCTCCACAGAAAGCAGGACCTGCTGTACCGGCAGCAGCTGAGCCAGACTCCACAGGCGCTCATTAGACAAAGCTCCTGGAGAACAGATTGCACCTTGAGGCTACTTCCATGCTGGTATCCTAGATGGAAAAAGACCCTGTCTAGGCTCCCACGGGTATCCTTGGCCTCCCACAAGATGCTGGGGCAAAACAAAGCAACATGGCCCAGGAAATGCTTTCCCAATAGGTAGTGTGGGTGGAACCCTTTGCCACTCCTGAGGAATTGCTTTAAACACTTCAAGGAAAGGAGCTATATGCAGTAGGACACCACAGTTTCGAGTGCCCAGGAGCAGCAACAACCAGGTCCCAGAGCCACAGCTACAAAAGTTCCTGTCAGGAGGGAGCAGAGATTTCCCAGGAGATGCTGAAGTGCCAGGACCACGTGCCTTTGATCTTCTTCACTGCCTCGCTCTCTGAGTAACCAGGGACTGTATGGGAATAAATCAGCATATTAATAGGAATGCTAATTGCAGCTGAATCTTGGATGGACTAAAATATGCACATTCCTTTTAATTATGAATTCTACAGCCCAGTTTGAACCACACTTGGAAGAGTTAATGAGAGCAACTATTATTTTAAAGATCAACCATCCTTGCAATAGTTTTGATTCTTAGTTTAAAATACAAAGGCCTCTAACAGGACAGATCCACATCTCAGTATCACAGCATAACCAAACTACCTCACTTACAGTGTAGAGGCCACTCAGAGTAATTGAGGTCAGGATAGGGCCCTGTAATTGAAAGTGTGTCTTGTTAATAAGAGGCAAAAATACACCTCTGTTCCCATTTCTCCTGAGCTGAACAGCACTGCAGTGATAAGTAATTGGCATTTCAATGTCTGTGTACAGTGACCACATTCTTGAGTGAGGGCATACCTATGAAGTGTCTGTTACTACAAGCCCTACACACCAGTATACATATATATTTTTGTATATGTATTTTTATATATTATGTATATTATATATGGACTGCTTTGTTGCCAATCCTCCTTGTGCAAAGGAGTCAGGGTGTTACCTGTTTTCCCACTCCAGTTCCCGCAGCCCAGAAGGGCTTCACAATGCGGTTTAAGCACCTTTAGCTCTTTTTTTTTCTTTTTAGGCAGCTTAATGAAGGAAGTCTAAAAGAACTGAAACACTCCCTCACACCCACTGTGTTATACATGGTCCACAGCCTTGCCTTGCGTCTGCCTCCACTCAAAACAGCATGAGTAAAGCAGTACCAAAGACCTCTCCCTCACGGGAGCCTGTCTCAGGAGGGAATGATCTACAGACACAGTTATGAAGGTTAATGTGCCTTGCAGAACTCTCTTGAGAGCAAGAGGAGAGGTGAGAAACCACGTTCTGGATCTTCCCTACCTCATTCCAAGGTCTGCTCATTTGTTACCTCAGAATGAGCTTCCAGCCCTGCAGTGTCCTGCAGCAGTGAGTTCCACAACTCACACCAGCACTTCTCACTCAGCCCACTACTTTGTCTGAATTATTGCCAGGTTTTGGTTATTTAGTGTAGTCCAAGTGTCCAGTCTGCCTTCTCTTGTCAGAGAAAACGAACGGGAGTAAATGCCTCTCTTTGGTGCTCTCACACCAGAAGAATTTCACATTCAAAACCTCATGATACATGCCTCCAGACAGTAGCTTTTCCCTCCCCTTTATTTTATATATAGCTACAGTTGCCATTCTCCAGGGTGAGGGTGCACCCCACTAGAGACCAGTCAAGCCACCTGAACCTCATCTGTCAATGCATAATATCCGAGTCTGCATTGGCTGAGTATTCCTTGAGCTTGAGATATTTCCAGTGACAGAGAAACTGTGACAGACCTTGCAAATAATTTTAATTACTCACACTGTTTCCTATTTTCCTACTGTCTTCCCATTAAACCTTCTGTAGGTCTCTTGGCTCAAGGTTGGAATTGATGATCTCAGAGGTCCCCTCCAACCCAGCTGATTCTATGATTCTATGATTCTATGATTCTATGATTCTATCATCTTCAGCCTTTGGCTGCCTGAGGTCTTAGTCCCAAGACCAGATGCTTATCTCAATGGCACAAGAGCAGCATCCAAAGCTACTCTCTCCAATCTCTCCAGAATGCCAATGGCAAGAGGCTGCTCAAAAATCCCTCCTTCCCCCACCCACACATGGCAGTTTCTTCATGGCTTTCTGTGTTTGTCCCAGACACTTCACACCTTTACCCATCCCGGAACATTTGCCTGACAAGTAAGGCAGTTGGCCAGTTTCCCCATTATAGCCTATTCTCATTTCTTTATGGGGCTCTGGCAAACCCCAGAGCTCTAATAGCATCTTAATTCGGGATATTGCTCTACTCCTAACAGAAAGTCTCAGAAACTAAGCCCAGGCATGCAAATACTTCCTTCTATACTGAATTTAATTTATGGTGTGTTGTCATAGAAAGAGCTGTTAAATGGAGTGTTAATCTTCTTCTTTAAGGGGGAGCTGTAATAACACAGGGGTATGAACAGGCTGATGCACTTGAACCAGCTAAGTCACATCTCTGCAGGCCTCCTGCCCCATAGAGAGTCAGGGTGGGAAGTTATAGCACTGCAGATGTCAGCGTATGAAATACATATTTTCTGATACTTTACCTATGCATACACAGGAAAACTTGCTATTCACTTGTGTGTTATGCAGGTATGTGCAGAATCTTGCTTTGTTTTTTTGGCAGAAATTTTGTGGTTGGTTGAAACATCCAGGTGGGAGAGTTCCTAAAGACCCTGGGACAGTGGTGCGCAGTGACACTGGTGCAGGTACATGGTGTGCAGCCCTATGGGGACATAAGAAGGAAAAGGCCAGAGGATACGAGGAGTGCTGGGATGGCTCTGGATTTCCCATCACCAGCTCCTCCAAGAACTCTTTGCGGGGATATTTCAGATGATTATGAGAGTCAGCCGTGCCTTGGAGTATGGGATTGCAAAAACCAGCTTTGAGTTCCCCCTCAGCCCTTCTGGGGTTATGATTCATCCCATCCTAAAAAAGGATGCTGAGCAGGTTGAGCTACCCCCCAGAAATGTCTTTTTCTTCCCAGTGCCCAGGCAAAAGGTAAGACCACTGCTATAAAAGGGAGCGGCAAGGTGGGTAAACACACCAGCTTTTCAGTCTTGCATGTTTATGTTCAGTTCACAGCCATGCACTGATTCCAGCTCTCCCTAGTTTAACGTACCCTTGGTGTAGGGCTCTGTTTCTCAAGCTGCAAGCCCTGCAGTCAAGTACACGGGTGAGATTCTCAGCTCCTGACAAACAGCACAAGCTTCAAGATATCAGAGTAGGGCAGAAAAACTCAAAAGAAAATGCACAGTGAGAACACCAAATTGATTATTTCTTTAGACTCCAGGAGTTTTTAGGTGTATCTGGAAATTTTCTGAACCACAATATGAGTTTAAACAAGTGGAAAATCTCTGCTGCAACAAATCACACCAGTGTGCCCAGCAGTCTCTTTGGGGAGAGGGTGAGACAGGGATCAAGACATGCAAGGCAGATGCTGGTTGCAGCAATGGGAAATGCATGCATGCAAGGAGGGCACTTTTTCCATAGATTGCAGTTTGAAATATCGATGGGTTGGCAGTTTTGGATTCCTCAAAGCCAGAGATCTGACCACGTGCTGCTTACGTTTAACAAAATAAACAGCCCAGGGCAGTGACTGTACTGCAGGATATTATACATCTTTAAATGAAAGTCAGTTTAATTTCTATGTGCTTGTATGTCTGTCCCCTCTGGGGATGATGTCTGTGATGAACATCAATCCTTCGTGCTGAGATTTTCACATTACAGGTACAGGCACAGGAATTAGGCTGTTTGAACACATATACACCCTATCCACCACTCCTGAAACAGAACCATAAAACAGAGTCACAGAATCATTGGAAAAAACCTCTAAGATCATCAAGTCTAAGTGGTAACCCAGCAGTGACTCCAGCACTTCCCTGGGCAGTCTATTTCAATGTTTGACCACCCTTCCAGTGAAGAAATTATTCCTACTATCTAATCTAAACCTCCTCTGGCACAAATGGAGGCCATTTCGAAGTATCAATATACAATAGTACCAGTCACACCAACCTTTGCTGGTGAAGCTTTTCCTGTGACTCCTGGCATTTCTGCAAGAGGAAACACAAGAAATACAAACAGGCTCTCATTTAATTTACTGCAATTAATTTACTTCTTTAACCAGTGGCACTATGCAGCATACTAAAAGACACAGCAGAGCTTAAGATCTTAAAAACATTTAGCCAGGCCCAAGCCTACACAGTAAAGCACTATGGGATTTTAGTTCCATGTAAGCCTGTACCAAAGAGGTATAGAAGCAAGTGTCTAAATTATATCACAGGCCAAAAGCAATATGACAAAAATATGTGAAAGTCAATGGAAACATGCTGGGAGTTAGAGGGCCCATTGCCCAACATTGGCTGCTTCCTAAGAAATGGTTTCTTGTGTTTTCAAACGTGCTAAAAGAAGCAGCCAAAGAAAACCTGTGGGTTTTCATAAAGAAAACCAATGGGAGTAAATGCCTCTCCTTGGTGCTCTCACACGAGAAGAATTTCACATTCAAAGCCTCATGATACATTTTTCATGTCTGGTGTCTCCTTCCCAGATCTCCAGCCAGGCTGCCCACAGGGACATCAGGCTGGCCAGACCCTCGTGCCACATCTTGTCTAAACAATCCCTAGGTGAAGGTTCTAAAGAAGCTGCTTCTGAAGCACAGGAGCAATGGGAGTCTGCTGAGCTGTAAACTATTCACCCCAGTTCCTCTGCTCTCCTGGTCAGGTTCGATGGACAAGAGGCATCACAGGTATCCCGGAGGTGTGTGTCCACTGATCACCTTGCTGGCAGCTGTCACTCCACATGTTTGGACACTGGGTGCTCCCTTTCTTCTTCTGGCTGCATCCTCTCGTTCTCTGGACACCCAGACATGTAACAAATCTCCTTGGGCAGATCTGCCAGTTGCATTCACAGCGTGGGCTCTCAGCATCAGAGACGCCTCTGCACCTTCAGAGAAAACCCATCATCTGCGACACGTGGAGATCTGGCTCTGCTTTATAGTGGCTTAGTAGATGCCATAAATGACACAAAAATATAGCCTCAATAGAGTCTGGTCCTCTGGACTGCCTGACTAGGTGTGTTGCTGTTGGCCTGACAGAGAAAAGGACCAACTCCACACATCAACGCATTAACACGACAGATCTAAAGTCTGGTAGCAAAACCCAGTGAGAGGTGGAGAGGAAAAGAGGAAGAGAGCTCAGTGTGCAGCTGGGGGCACTGCACACAAGGGCTTGAAAGCTGTATCCTCACTGCAGTGCAGAGAGACTGAAGTCAGAGCCCATCAGTGTGGCAACAGCTCCCTCCCTGATGTGACAATGTCATAGATAAGCGAGGGGCAGAAGGATGGAGACGTGACCCTGCTGCAAGGGGTCTGTGAGGAGGGGTCTTACCCTGAAACAGTCACTAACCAGCCCTGCAAGCAGGGGATTTTGGAGATAACCAGGAAAGATAATCTGTCAGAACTGGGACATTACTGGAAAAGTACAAAGGTGTCACCAAACAACTGCCGCAGCCGCCTTGGGCACCAAATGGATGGTGAGATCCTGCAAACAGGAAAGGTAGGTGAAGCCCAGGTCTTCCAAGGGAAGACCTCAGGGAAAGAAGCAGGAATCTGATATGTCCATGACCTGAGTTGTAGCTACAACCACCCCAAACCTGAGTAATATGGTACAACCACGCAGAGCTCCCTCCTTTTCTGTCCTGAACATGAAACCAAATGAGGCACCAACAGAGTAAAACTATTGCTCCTAATACAGAGAAAAAGCAGGAAATGAATGCAGGAGCTGTAGCAGGATATAGCAATGGTGACAAAAGTACAGAGATCTGCTTTCTAAGGTTCATCAAAAAGAGAGGCCAAGGGATGAAGCATCAAGAAATTGGGTACAGGCAGAGGAAAGAGAAATGAGTTTTCCACCTCCACAGCTAGAAAAGACTACAAAATAAGAGTTAGACCATTTTGGGTAGCCTAAGATTTAAAATTAGGGCACAATTAATCTGTCCAGAAACAGAGGGATAAGTACAACCATTCCTATTTGCAATAACACAGTTTTATATGAGTGACAAGTTAATGCAGGTGAGCTCTGCCCCAAGCAGTCTCCTTCCCACTGTCCCTTTTCTCCATGCTGCAGCTGGGACCCCATCTCCTCACAACTGGACCCCTGAAGCTTGAGTAAGGTTTTGTTTTAACCCATGGGCACCCCAGGGATAGTCCCTAACCTCTGCTTAGCACAGAGCTACAATGCAGCTGTGGTGGGAAGGCACCTCTGGAGACCCTCTCATCCAGCTGCTTCAGCTGGAGCAGGTTGCTCATGACCTTGCGGGCACCCCAGTCTGTCTCACCAGCACAAGATGCCCACGTCTGGGGATGGGATCACTCCTTTGCTGTCAGCAGGGAGATCACCACCCCCAAGGAAGCTCCTGGTGCAAGGAGTGATCTGCAGCCCAACATAGAATGGTCCTACTGTGAAACATAACCCCAGTTAAAATCCACTGAACATAAAATCTCTGAACATGTACTCAGAGATAATTCCCAAACAGTTGTCACAGAGACAGTCAGGAACCAACTAAGGATGTCCTAAGCAGGAGACCAGCCCTAAACCACTGAAACAGTGCAGAGCAACCAGAGACCAGAGTGGGAAAAGGTGTAAGGATAGCTCAGTGCACAGTCAGCAGCCCCCAAGGCCTCAGGCAAGGCTGGGGGACTTCCTCATGAATGGGTCCAATCCATTGGCTTCATGAACATGGACCCATGACAATCCTCACCATGCCAAACATGAGGCACAAGCCTGGCTGACACAAGTAGCCCAGTGTCCCAGGTGCTGTTCCTCAGATCCCCACAGACAACAACCTCAGGAGCTGTGGCAGTTCCCATTGCTCAGCTGACTGCCTGCTCCCCTTCTCAGAGGTACCTCCTCCAGGAGACCTCCCAGAGGCCCCAAATTTCACTGCACACAAGGCCAAAACAGCAGGTGCTGATTTCCCCATCACCCCGTGCTGAGCAGCATCGCACTGCAGCGGAGCAGTAGCACTGACTGTGGTCATCCTGAAGCAAGACTGTGACTGTGCCCTTCACCCGTTTGCTCTTTAAGGCACGTCAGCCCCAGGACCATGGTCCCCAGCACTGCTGAGCCACTTGCTGGCAAATCTAAGGCAGCCCCATGGTTGGATGGCATGGAGCATTTTAAAGCATATTCAGCTTTTATATTTGACGGTGGCTTGCTATGCACATTACGGTATAAAGGTTTTTATTTGTTCCCATTGTTTCAATGTTTATTCCCCCAAGCGCTCTTAATAGTGGGCTTTTGACAAAGTGTTTCCCCAGCAGTGGGAACTACATACACAGCACAAAGCAAACACTTGAAAGATAAACATCCTTCACATCCCGTGCTGGTCCTAACCCCTTGGAGCTTGCCATTACCTCCCTCGGAGCAATTCAGCACAACTTAATCAAAGTTAAAAATGATACTGTGTGATTTTATTTTTTGTACTTGCTCAGCGAGCTTTTATTGGCAGTTGCTGCCAGGATCTGGGGCTCTGCCAAATTTCCTGGTTATATTGCTCCAGTGTGGACAAACAAAGAAAGCCTATTTAAAGTTTCTTGGACACAAATAAGGTAAAAACATAACAAAATAAAAAACAATGTGTAATTATTTGTTTCCTTTATGAAGTGCCTCCTTCAGAGTCCTTTGAAATCAGTTCTGGTTTCCACCTACTAAAGTCACCCAAGTGAGTAAGTTAATATTAATAGACATTCCTGAACCAGAATGTTACAACCAGATGCACAAATTCCAGGGAAAAAATGCCATCTACCTTTGCCTTTCATTTGCACACTTCCTGAGCCAAAATAACAACTTTAGCTCCTTGCCTTTCTCAGTAACATTTGCCGCTTCTAATTACAACTCAGAACAACTTTGTAACTTTGTATTTAAATTATTTAATTAATTGTAGTAATTTAGAATTTTATACTAATTACATACTAAGGCCCTTGTCAACAACACCTGCCTTTAGGTGCCTGCGTTGATCTCCCCACCTTTGGCATTTCTGCGTCAGAGCTGACACCCTCTCATGTCCTTTCGCAGGTAGTGATCACTCATGTGTGACACTGAGGGCCCTGTCACCTTGTTAAGGTCACTGCCACGGCACTGGCTCCTTCAGCAGCTAAAAAATTGGAAACACAAAGGCACTGCTGAATCCACAGCCTGAAATTCACCCCTTTGCACAGCATGGCCTCTCACCCCATATCCTCCAAAACAGGGAGAGAGGTGCAGAGAGGACAGGAGAGAGGGAGAAGGAGAGGGAGAAGAGGGGAGAGGCACAGAGACAGAGAAGAGAAGGGGGAAAGAGAGAAAAATCTCTCAGTTTGACAGGGGTATTTGACAGAATTTTGGAGCCAAAGTGCCTCCTGTCAACGACAATGTGCTTTTGAAAAAGCAGAAGCGTACATGCAGTTCCTTGGCAATTGGAAAAAACCATCAATATATAGACAAAGGGGTTTTGGAGAATATGTTTATTGAACTCCCAAGAAACTGCAGCTTATCCATTTTTTTTCAGGTCACCTCCAATTTATTATGCAGAGGCAGTCACTGGTGTACACAGTCCCAAGCCACAATAAAGCATAAGGACAAAAAACACCTTCTCACCCAGCAGAAAAGTCTGACAGCAAAAGAGGGCTCAAAAAAAAGCTTCTTGTTTCCTTACCAGTGGCTTCAATAAGGAGATTAGGGAGTAAATCAAATTGCTGTTTTGTTTCTCCCTCTCACTCAGCAAGTTTGTGTCTGAGAGAGCCTCTTAGAACACATTCAAGAAGCTTGAACATTCCAAGTGAAAGTAAAATTCATTTTCAAGAATTTCTTGGTCTCAGGAAGCATGTGAATTCCCACCTGTAACAGAAAGAAGGAGCTGAGATGTTCGCTTTCTGTGCTAGACCACCTTCCCCACCTTTACTCCACCCTGGCTCAGCAGGTCCAGCTGCACCAGGGCTTGTGTTACCTGCGGGCAGCAAACACACCAGCCTGCCTGGGCTGGGAGCCTCCTGCCAGAAACTGCCTTTGCCCATGGATAAAATTGGGCTTTGGGCAGACACAGGGACACGGAGACATGGGTTGGAAACCACAGCACCCAGATCCTTACTGCTGCAATTCAGCTTCCTCCACTCCTGGAGACAAAGATACCACAGCACCCGCAGTGTCACTGCAAGGGATATGCCCCAGGACACATGTTCTGTGCCTCATAAAGATGCTGTTGTCTTACTCTAGCAAGGGGGGGTTAATTCTGCTTATTTCTGTGCAAGGAGGTGTTGGCTCTGTTGATTTTGTCAGGATGGGTGTGACTTGGAATAGGATAGAAGGAAAGAATTAAGACTTCATCCCATTGAGCTCGTGGCTTATGTGTCAGACCCTCAGTCAGGGAAGACCATTTAGAGTGAAAAATCCTGGCTGTTTTCTGCAGACCTCTAACATGGCCCCAACCTGCTAGTCTTTAAAAGCTGCAGTCCTTAAAACTTCCCAATTCCTTCCTGCAGTTCATTCTCTGCTCCTGTGGTGACCCATCAGTGGGTTTAATCTAGGAGGATTTGCTCTATCACCTCCCTAGTTCTCTTTGTAAACGAGAGATCATCTCTCCACTGGTCTAAAAAGCAAGCTGAGAGTTGGAAGTGGTCTACTGATCCATTTCCAGAACTGTGATGAGGGAAACAAAAAGGAAAGGAAAGGCAGTTTTCTGTGACACACTAGAGAAGTGCATTTTGTGCTGGCGGAAAGGCTGGGATGCAGGTTAGCTCTCAGCCAGAGAAAACATTTGATTTCAGTGGAGTGACACCAGCTTGCTTCAGCTATATATTTTTAAAGATATCTTTAGAATCATAAGTTATATTAAAACTTATTTCAGCAGAAAGGAATTGCAGCAGAGTGTAGCTTGGTGGCAGAGGGCCATCTCAATTCTGCCATCTCAGTACAGTGTGTAAAGGAGGAATAAGGCTCAGGTCTTCATCACAAGTAGGTGCCTCATTCCAATCAAAATCCACAAGAATAAAATGTTTAAACTCCTTTGAGGATCTGACCATACAGCACCAGGACATTTCCAGCTTCCCATGCATGAGTCATGCTGAAACATGCCTTGGTTCTAGTTATCATTATTATTGAGAACATGTTGGTTTATATTGGTGCTAACCCAGTCCTCCTAAGTTTTGTGGTGGGAATAAAGCAAGTTGAGAGCACACAGTTTTACGCTCAAGGCTAACTCTACCTCCTAACTCTATCTCTAAACCCTGACTCCTTCCCACACCTGGCTCAAGGTGGTGTGGAAATGCTCTCTGGTAGTTTGATCTGTCTCATCTTGATTGTCTCAAGGGAGGAGGAAGAAGCAATCTTGGTTTCACCTTTTCTTATTTGCAGACCTCCACCAGCACACCAAAGCAGGTGTGAACTAGTATTTGGAGGATTCAAACCCACTTACAGCATGTACTTACCTTTCATGGAGCCCCAACCTTTTGCAAACCACAGGTTGAAACTCAGCCTGGCCCATTCTACCCTGTGTCCAAGAGCCAGCATGCTGCCAGTGGCATTCCCTGAGCTCTGGGGTCTGTCACCATCGGCTACCATGAATTCACAGCTCAGATCCCTCTCAGCACACTTGTATGGACCTGGAGACACTTCTGCTGCTAACCCAGGGACCCACAGCTGTGTCTGAGCCACATCAGAATACCTGGAACTCAAATTGGCCCATCCAGTTAATTTCTCCTGTGATCTCTGGGTTACAGCCCTTTCCTTTCTATTTTACTGATTATTAATCAAACACAAACACAAACACAAGCCGCAGTTTGTTTTACTTGCAAGAATGTAATTGAAAATCCCTTCTATCCATTTCTTTAACATCCTCTGGATTTCACAGCCACAAATCACAGCAAAATGCAATTGAAAATTGCAGTCTGAAGTAATTATTTTGTTGGTAGCCAGGAGGATAATATTCCTACAAATAATATTCTTTACGATGCTGATTAAGTGAATATTACTGTAAACAAAGCAAGTAATTAAGTAAGTGCACAGCAGTGTCACACCTGGACAGGCAGTACAGCCAGCCTAGTTCCTTGTCTACAGCAATCAACCTGCTTTGCTCCCTGTCCATCCACGCAAATCAGCTGAAAAACACCTGGTAGCCACTCAAAGTGCATTCCTGTTGGTGGATCAGGACTCCTGTTCTGCTGTGTGTTTCAGTTTTGGTTGGGATAGAGTTAGTTTTTTTCATGGAATCTGCTATCAAGCTGTGTTTTGTGCTGGAACCAGTGCTGATAACCCAGATGTTTTTGTTATTGCTGAGCAGAGATTGCGCAGAGTCAAGGCCTTTTCTGCTCCTCACCCCACCCCACCAACAAGGAGGCTGGGGATGCACAGGGAGTTGGGAGGGGACACAGCCAGGACAGCTGACCTGAACTGACCCAAAGGATACTCCATATCATATGGTGTCATGCTCAGCATGTAAAGCTGAGGGAAGAAGGAGGAAGAGGAAGGGGAATGATGGTGTTTGTCTTCCCAAGTCACCATTACCTGTGACGGAGCCCTGCTGTGCTGGGGATGGCTGAACACTTGCCTGCACATGGAAAGTGGTGAAAGAATTCCTTCTTCTGCTTTGCTTGTATGTGAGGCTTTTGCTTAACCCATTGAACTGTCTTTATCTCAGCCCATGAGTTTTCTCACTTTTACTCTTCTGATTCTCTCCCCCATCCCACCGAGGAGGAGGTAAGTGAGCGGCTGTGCGGGCCTGAGTTGCCAGATGGGGTTAAACCATGAGACTACAGAAGGATTTCTCTGAGCTGGTGAGCCCTAGGGGGGCTGTAAGGGGCACTCCACGACCCTGCCAGTGCAGGGGATGGGTAGTTGAGACCACTGCTGTTTTGTAATAGGACCCCTGAGATAAACTTATCATTGCTTGCCTGTGAACAACTCTCCTCTTCACAGCACAAGGCTAGTGGCTTTCAACACACAAAGATTTTGGGATATCACTTGTAGAGTCAAAAACCTTGGCCATCTGTTCTCGGGAGACAGGTAGACCCCGACTAATTGCAAAGCACTAAAAGTTGCACAACTATTTCTCACATAAGGCTTTGAAAATCTCTTCTTGAGTGATTCAAGCTTCTTGTGCAAGGAGAGAATAGTCAATTCTCTGTAGCCAGACTCATCCTCAGAGACCCTCAGACGAAGGCACCAGAGACCAGCAGCTCCAGCTCTGCATAACTCTTGCCACAACAAGCGACAGCTTCCCCAGCCAGTGCTGGGGTAGGAAGGAATAGATGGATATTAAAACAACCCTTAGGTGTGCTTCCCAACAGACAGATGCACATATCATCTGCTGCTGATGTCCTAGGAAGCTTTGATCACACAGCAAGGAGTGAAACTTGTAGATGTGTGTCTACATACAGACACATGTATATCTAGCTATATACATCATATACACAAGTGAACAGAAAAAAACAAATAAGCTGCCAACATTTCCAATTGCAGTTCTTTTCCTGATCATGGAGCATAGATGAGCAGATTAGGTCTAATCCTGGAAATTACAATTAGGTACTCCTAAATCTAAAGGGCACTGAGGGACTCATTTCTTTCCAGATGGGACTCTTCCTCTCTCAGGAGCCAGCCAAACACAACCAATGTTTATTCTCAAGTATACACAGATACTTCCTAATGTGTGTGTGTGTGTGTGTGTGGTCTGAATTGACTTAATATTCTCAGTCCATACCAAGGCTATTTCATGGTACATTTACACCTGGTCCAGCTATTTATCAGTTGCACATATTTATCAGTCATCTTGTTCCACATCAGCAGCTGGTGTCACCACCAGCATCCTGCTTCAGTCTCTGAGCTCTGTCATTTTCCAGGTGCTTTGCCAGGGCTCCTCAGATGGGCTTTATGGTAAAACATGAGAGCAGTGCTTGCGGGAATGAATTACAGATCCCTGCCAGACAAAGTCTCCAGGCTCCACTTTGCACAATTGTCACTGCAAGGACCTCAGGCTCCAAAACGGGGTTAATGACACTCACTGCTTGTGTTGAGTCACTCCAAGCACTGAAATGTCACAGGTTGGAGCGATGGATTTGTCAGTGCCAGCCAAATAGTATGCAATGACACTCCAGCTGCTGTGGGCTCTGCAAAGGCTGGTCCTCCAGGATGCCCACGAGGTACTTCTGCCTCACTCAGGGTCCTAACAGCAGCCACCACTGACAGCCTCCTTAAAAGCCCTCATTTTACAGAGAACTGTTACCATTTTTATTTAAAAACATCACATTTTTCTCATTATGTGTTGTTTACCAAATGCACTGCCTGGGTTAGAGGTACCACTGCACTACGAACAGAGCCAGCTCCCACGCTGCATGTCACAGGCAATGCAAAAAGCACCCAACCAATTTAAATTGGGTTTCTATTTCGAAGAGGGAGTTCTTGTATATCACCTACATGGAAGAGTTAAATCCACAGCAAATCCACCAGTCCTGATATCCCAGTGAAACTAGATCTAGCTGGAGACTTCAGATTTGGGACCCAGATGTAGCTCCATTGTTTGGAAACTACTGCTGATCAAGACACTGTTTTGGAAAGGATTTTATTTATTTACAGAAATCTCCATAGAAACTACGGCAGAGATTCTTCAACCAGATGCGATGCTTCATTGTTAATTAGTTCATCTACTGGAACAACAGCTTTCCTATCATGAGATCTGGGCAGCTAAAATTTGAAGCGCACAGTCCAGGCTGCCCATCAGATGGAAAATATTAGCAACACACACAGCTTTTGGAACTGAAAACCTCCAAATGTGTGGCATAAAAGCAGCAGACATTGTTAATCTCCAGCCACCACTGCGGAAAGAGGTGCAGGGCTCTTCTTCAAGAGCATGTTACTACTCAGAACTCAGATCCCTGCAATCACAATCACCTAGATCATTACACCCTGCAATGAACTAGACCTCATCCTTACTGCAACATCCAATAAACAACATTATTAATTGGCATCATGGATTATATCCAATGACTTCCTGCATCTAGGCTCTGGGGGCCATGCTGGGCAGCAGCAGATGATGCTGGGATTGGGAAAATAAAGCAGTTGTCGCATCCCTGTCTCCTCAGCTTTGTTGAGTGCAGTTGAGGAGATAGGCTGGATCTATTTTTAGACTGACACTTACCTCTCTTCCAACCCAAACATAGTTCTCCCTTGTAATACCAATGATGCTTTCAAATGGAACAGTGAATCGTGGTGCCAGGATCAGAAATAAAATTACCAGTTGTCAGTCACAGGCTCTCACACAACTCCTTGGTGCAAGCCAGGGTAACACTTGTCACTTGCCTCCCAAACACAGCCAGTTGGCTTTGCTGATGGAAAGAAAGGAAGAGGATGGTGTTTTAAATGCCAAGAGACAGACAACTGGTGGAACGTTCTGTGTGATGAAACACTGCAAAACTAAGTTTCCCAAAAATGTTAAGTTCCTGGGCCTACCACACATTGCTGGGTTTTGGGGTTTTTTTTGGTTGTGGTTTTTGTTGTTGTTGTCATTGTTGTTGGTTTTGTTTGGGTTTGTTGCTTGTTAGGGTTTTTTTTGTTTGGTCTTTTATTTTATTTCTTTTTCCTTAATGGTACCTGCCCATCAAACTGGGAACAAATCCCATACATGAAGTTCATGGGAAATATTTGGATTTCCTCACCACCTGAGCTTGACTGGCACCCTCCCACACTCCAGGAAGCACAGCCCATTCACACTGAGTAATATGTGCTGCTTGGTCCCCAAAGCCAGTATTACCTTTTGTTTAGCTTTGTTCTCTTTTTGGCTGGTGCATTTCACAGAGGAGATAATGGAGAACTGGCTTGGAGAACTTGTACAATAGGAAATGGGTTCATTGAATTCAACACGCAAAAACATTCACTTTGTGCTGGGAGGGAGTGATATAGGCCCTTGATTTGGGAAAAAAAAAAAGAAATTACATGGCTGAGAATGAAGTTAAATTGGACAATATAAAGCAAGCTTATTTTTAAGGTATTAGAAATGACAAAGTAAAAAGTAAAGTAGTTAACTGGGCCCCAGGACACAATATTGCTCAGCAAGCTTGGAAAACAGAGAGAAAGGAAAGAGTTTAAATGACCCCTTAGCCAGTTCAGAGCCATCCTGCTCCATTTCCTCCAGAAGAGTCTGAAGTCAACCCCAACACTATACAAAGGACACCAAGGAGATACAGAAGTTAATAGGTTTGACCTTCAACTCATAGTCTTGATCTTCAACTCCTAGAGTTGCTGCAAGTCTAAGTGCATTTAAAAAGATGGAGGGAGGAATATTCACCACGTTTGTGTCCCCAGTGGCTCTTTCCTCCAGCCAACAAGCCATATGACACCAGTGAGCACACAACATGTGTCAGCCCCATTAAATGGCCACAGCTGCTTCTGGGCCACTGAGACCTATCACACAAACACAGTCAGGCAAGATGGTCCCCAGCTCCATCAGCTCCTGTAGTGCTCTGACAGGTGACACTGGCCAAGGGACTGTCCTCTCACACTGAGAGCCAGGAGAGACTCCATGGAGATGGATAAAGTTACAACACAAACCTCTTACGCACAGCAGAACTTCACCACTGGGAAACTCTCTCCCAAGAGGGAGAAAAAAATCAGGGTCTGATGCAGGTTCTGTCTGCAAACAGCAAGACAATATTGGCAAAAACCTGGCAGCAAGCACTGAAAAGCAAATAGCTGATGTAAACTGCCATTAATTTTACTGGCACTGTCATCAAAAATAGGAAAAAACTCACAGGGAATTTCCTTCCCCTTCACTCCCACAGAGGATTTAGTTTGTCTGCATTAGGTGAGGCAGAGAGGAAAAGAAATCTGTAAGAAAGTAGATGCTGTGACTAATCCATTTCTCAAAGTCAAACCACACAGATCTTTCAAAACCAGAAAAAGATTAGTCATGTCATGATCTAGTGACTTCTGAAGAGACAGAGAGCTCCTCATACAGCCAAAGACAGCATGCTGAAATTAAATGCTTTCTAAGTTTGTTTTTTAATGGAAAAATAGTATTCATTTCCCTTTTCTGCTTTAAAACATTCTGTTGTTTTCTCATTTAGGTAATAAATCCATCCTCCAAACGAGGAAAAGTAGGAGATGGTTAATTATTTCTCTCAGTTTCTTCTGTGCAATTTTAATTTTTACAACAGAAAAGGGGAAAATACCTGCTTTGGAGGTATAACTTGCAGCCTTAGAAGTGAAGCTGTGTGTTTGGAAGTCCAGCTGAAGTCAGAGAGTTTGATTCAGTCTTTGCCTGGTTGCAGTTTCACACTGAGGTGACTGTTGAAATCCCCTCATGTCAAATTAGGACATTTCTTCACTTATTCTGTGTTGTCAGAGCTGCACAAAAAGACTGGAAAGTTGGTCAGAGTACAACCCACTGACTCTAGGATCAATCTGGAGATATTACCTGACTCCAGCAAGGTTTATACCACAGTTTCTGAACCAAAGGTTTTAACTATGCCAGAGTCTAAAGTCTATGCTTGGAACATGATGAATGTTCTGCTGAAAGTTGGAAACAGGAGTGGAAATGGCTGGAAAGAAGGTGACTTTGGACCATGCAGGCCAGGTTACAGTTAGGTTTGCTCTGGAAGTCTAAGAGAACTAAAAATCCCCTCACAAAAGAGATTGACCAACATCAGTGTAGGTATATGGCACAGTTTGCCTGCATGGTAGTACAGTTCAAGGTCAGATGTGTATCCTCAAGAGTTCCTGAAGAACACCAGAAATACCATGAAAAAGTGTTAAAGGCACAGATTTGTGGAAGCCCTTTGTATAAACACACCCAACAATGTTAGATCATGCAAGCAGGCTCAGCACCTTTGATCCACCTTAGTCAGCTCTGAAATAAAATACACCCTCCCATACGCTTGAACCAAGAACAGGCTGTCTGGGGTGCGAACTGTCATCCTCTGTTTGTACAGCACTGAGCAATTTTTCATATAAATAATAAATAAAACTCAGAGAGTAGAGGCACCAAGCAGTATCACCTTTCCCTCCTAGCACCTGCTTGCAGAGAGGCGAATTCACAACAGATGAGGCTCAGTAAGTAAATGAAAATAAGGCAAAAAATTCCCAGACAGATTGATTCTTTTCTCGGTAAGCAAACACTAATCTCACTGAAACACACATGTACTTTCCACACAACAGCTCACACAAGTTCATTAAATGTGCATTTGGGTACCTCCATTGTATGCTGTAAGGTTGAATTCTTCTGAAGAGGACTGCTCAGCATAAGAAAGTAACCAGAACAGTTCTTTAAAATAAGGAAGGTAATATTTAAACAATACTTTTCAGGTAGGAATTACAAAATACTAAAATCTTACAGGTGGTGTGAGTGTTAAGTTGGAGGTACATATTGCACCTGCAAAGAAAAAGAAACCATCCCTTCTGAGCTGTTTAAAATGCAGAGGCCCCTTCAGGCCCACAACTTTTGGTGAGGGAAATAGTTATCCAAGCTCAAGGATAGGCAATGTCTTGAAGTTAAGCCTTAGGGACTCACAGATACAAAATCTGCTCACTCATCCTCTTCAGGAAGGTAAGGAAGACCCCAGTGTTCCCTGATATAGCAGTTTCCTAAAGGTGCATAGAGTGGTGTAGCACAAAAACTCCAGATAGCATTGTCACTTTTTACAGTAAATCTGTTATCATTCACTGCTGTGCAGCTCTTCATCCTTTCCAAGAGAAAACCATGAAAACAATTATTTTGTTAGCATTAAGCACGACTAGAGAAGAGCGACAACCTCCAGCTCCACCCAGCCGAGTAAAGTCCCCGTTTCAAAGAGCAGCAGCTACATCTTGTGGAAAGAGTTAGGATTGCAGGCTTATCCCTAATAAAGCCCCCAGACCTGGCAGTCGGGCTCATCAGACCACAGAGATGATCCAACACCAGGAAAGGAAAGCACAAGTCTAACTTCTGTGGCTCTATGCTCAACCTGTGCTAAGTGTGGCCTAACATGAGCTTGAGAAAGGCTCCAACTGCAGTTAAGAGCACACTCAGCAGCAACAGCCCTTCTGAGCAAGACACATCCATGAGCCAGGCAAGTGAGGGAATAACCTCCCAAGTAATGTTAGAAGTAAAAAGCTGTAAGCTTGCAATGAGTTAATGTCTGTTAGGTAATAACATCTCATCTGAGATGTCTGCTATTGCCTAGAGCTGACTTCATCACAACCTGTGACCTGCAGCCTACAGCTCTCAAGGCTTTCCTCTACAAGCAGGATGAGGGAGCTCTTGACTGGGGACTTTAAAATCAATAGCATCAGACAGACTAATGACATGGAAAAACCCCACAGAGAGTAGCAGGCAATCAGTCCTGCTATTCAGCCCTCTGCTTAGCTTGTCTGCAAAAACAAAATCACTCCGCTCCTCTTAAAGCACAAAATCAAACTGAAGTTCCAATTTTTTTTTTACATCAGTAAATACTTTATAGCACTTGTGACAGGTCCAGTTTTATTAGAGACTTGTAACTCTGGAGTTCTTTAAGTGAGAGCAGAAAGTGCAGAATAGAGACATAGGGCCCATGAGGAGCCCCCACAGCAAAGCCAGATCAGGACTACAGAGGAAACAGACTGAAAGTATGACAATTAAAATTTTTCCTTTGAGCTACATGTAAATATGTTATGCAAGACATTGTTACTTAAGTTTACAGATGTTTCCACAAAAGATGCAGCCAATAATATGCCAGACAAGTGTGAATCAAAAATTTTATTTTTTTCCCACATACATAAAAAAGTGAGTAAACACACAAGACAGCAAGTCAGAGAAACTAAACATATTTACAAGACAGTAGAGATATCAATTTTTTTCTATCTTCGAGATCAAGTCATCACAGATTTTCGTTAGTTCATCATTTTCTTTAGTCTGTGGAAGAAAGAAAAGAATGAGTTTCAGGTATGTCCAAACTATGCTACCACCTTGTATTGAGTTCCAAGAAGACACGTTTGTCAGCAAATAGAACAGAAAGTGCATTTACATGATAGTGACTTATGCAAATTTAAGGACAGTCTACTATGTCAAAGGGCACATGGCATCCTTGAGAGCCTCAGGAAATGAGCCAGAATCCACTAAACTGTTTCTACTTCTTCCAGACTTTCCCATAATACATGGAGAACAACTGATCCAGGGAAATGAGACTTTTCAGACTCAAAGTCTTCGTTAGGTACATGGAAATGCAAGACAACGACAGTTTAGATTTTAATCTTCACAAGACACTTCAAAATAATGCTTTTATACTTTCACTGAAAAAAATTACAGTTTCCAGTTTGTAGAATTCCTTATATGGTCAAACCCTCTTAATAAGAATTAACATAAAGCATTACTGTATTTATGACAAGACCAAAACCAGTTCTGTGTTAAATGGCTTGTCTCATCTCTCCAGTTACAGGCCTACTGTTTCCTCAGCTATGCAAACCTTAGCCATAAGCCTGAAGATCAAAAAAATATGGGATTTTTCCATAATAGGAGTGTGTCAGCATTATCCATTTTTGAGTCTTCAGTGCTGGCAGAGACAACCATGACACAGTAAAACTGCATGCATTTCCAGCTGTGACTTTTAACCCTCAAAAAGCTGCTTCCTTTGAAGGGTTCCAACAAAGGAAACTGATGGCCCTTTACAAAACATTTTAAGACTTTACCTATGCAAAATGGAACAAAGTACAAGGATTAATGGCCTGAACAATACTGAAGACTTCAGTCATATACAGTCAATCCATACCAGTGCTAACAGCTTACAAGCCATGTTCATGAACAAGCTGAACCAGAGTTATTCAAGATTTATTTCCAAATTCTGCTCTGTTTCATGTTTACTTGTTAGATCACCACCTCTTTCAGTAACCTCCTGACACCTCCTCACTTCTACAATCCACCTATGGGAACAAACCTCGTGCTCAAAAAAAATCCACACATACAGACAAGTCCTGACATAATACAGTTGTGTCTTTGTTTTCAATGCCTATTTCCCTCACCCTGCTAGGACAGCAGCCACCAAAACCAGCACAGTTAGCACAATTACTCCTAGCACTGGTACAGGGGAGTTCTTGACCTAGTCTAAGGCAATAGCTTGAAGAGGCTCACCCATGGCATTTTGACTAACCTTTTGTTCAAGGCTCCTCTCCAGAGACTGGTTCCTCATCTGCTCCTTGCGCAGAGTCGCTTGTAGCGCCGCAGCCTCTGACTCAGCCTTGTTTCGAATGTGGGCAATTTCTTCGTTTGCTCTGAAATGGTTGCAAGGTGGTGTTAATGCCCCCTTCAGTCACCACAGCAAATCAAACTAGATGCTTATACTTTTGATTAATCTCAAAATTAAACATATTTAAGACAAGTTCTGGTATTATTGAAACACATTCTGCAGCAACTGTGAGAAGTATATACTTCACTCCCAGTACTTGCCTTCTCGACACGGTACTTACCGCTGCAGCTTTTCCTCTGCATGTGCCTTTAGTGCCTGATACCGCTGCTCTTCTTTTTTAATTCTAGCCAAGTAGTCCTCAGCACATTTTTTCAAAAGTTCTTCATTCTGTCCCAAAAACCAAGAACCTTAGTTAGCTTTTTACGTGCCAGTAGATGAAGAGTCTCTCCACCTGACAAATGGGCTGTTTGAATACACCCGAGTGGCAGTATTTGCTCACCAGGGTAGCAGGAACAGCTGTGAAGTCCCACAGACCTACACAGACTAAAATGGCTCCTTTCACCTACCTGAACTTTGCAAACTAAGATTTATTCACCCTGTGTCCCTCCTAATACATTATTTAGTAGCAAAATGTAGTAAAGGCGAAGGTCACTAAAACTACAGTCACTGGTTGGCTTTGTTTTTTTTTTTTTTTTTTTTAAATCATCTTTGTCTTAAGCTGCAATTGTCCAAAGAATAGCTACAAATCCAGCTTCTTCAGAGAACCCATGGAAAGATTCAGGCTTTGGACCCCAATGTAAATTAATACAATATTAACAGCAAGAAAGTTACATTGCTAGGCACACTATGAAGATATTTTATTAGCTATTATAGAAAGTTGGAACTGTTTGAAACAAGTGCTAAGACTCCCTACTAATTGCAGCTCTTGAATTTAGCAACTCTGTTTCTAGGTGTGTTTCTGTGCCAAGGAAAGGGTTTCTGAATTTAGGGTAGAAATGGAAGGGACACAAGATGAAGGAAGTCTAAGAAGAAACTAAAGTTTTAACACAGCCATCCTGCCTGTTTCTGAAACCTAGACTACCATGAAACTTGTAATAGGCTAGTTTTAAGCTTGAGTTTAAGGATAACTGAATGAAAAAATCTGAAGGTGCTTTTTTTAAATGTCAACTGAATCAATTTTCATTCATTTTATGCAGTAAGAAGCCATAGCTCATGTTCCTCATTAGCTTCCTTCCTCCAGCCTCTGAAGAAGCTGCAGAATGAAGGCCTGATTTTAGCTTTAACAAAAAACACAACTTAGTAAAGAGCATCCAATGAACTACTATCAATCTGACTTGTAATAGCAAACCTTCTTCAACATCCATTCAATATGATGTAAGGGAAACAAGCTGCTCCTGTGCAGTAGTTGCTACATGAGAGTGTCTCTATGATAAACAAAAATGACATGTGTGCAGCAAGAACCAGCTCACTTCTGTTTGAAGAAACTTTGGCTTCTAACAGATGTCATTATTATACTTTAAGTCATTACTAAATACAACAAGCTAGTAATTTTTTATCATCTTTAAAGAAACAACTTAGCACCTGGTTTTCCAAGTAGTGCCTATACTCGCTAATTAACGGCTGCTTCCGAAATTCCACTATTTCCTCTTCACTAAATCTCATTTATCTTGAAGGATATTATTTGCATTATAGCATCCTTACTCTGTGGTAACCCTCTAGTGCCTCTTTCTGCTTTTCAAGTCGTTTGAAGAGTTCAGAGAAAGACTTTTCCATGGAGTTGAGATCTGATAAAGCTTGCTGCTTCTCCTCCATCAGCTTCTGCATTTCTTTCCTTGAGATTTCCTTCTGCTTCTGAGAATCCTCTAGAGAAAGTGGAGTTAACCCGTTACAGTTATTGCATAAGCATAAAACTAGCTCCATAGAATAGACAGATAGCAGCCCCCATGCCTTCAATTCTTGCTCTTAAAGCACAAGAGGGTTTCACAATGTAGCCTCTCATCTGGAAAGATACCACATGTGTGCTTTTAAGAAAGTCCTTGTCTATTTGCTACATGCTACCTCACACCGAAATCAAGGCCATTAAACACTGATGACAAGGTGCTGGCCTAAAGCACTGTCTCTCCTGCAATGTAGTCAAAACACTTCACCCAAGTTTACCATAACAGGAGCCTCAAATGTTGTGATAGAAGCAAAGAATTCAAAAATATTTGTTTTCATTAAACATACACAATAGCTGGAAGATCTGAAGAAGACTGGGTTAACAAGTCAAACTAGCATAGCAAACCTTAGCAGACCTGAGCTACGTTTCCCACAGGCTTAAAGAAGCACAAAAAAGCTAGCACAATATTCAGTCTTCTTAAAGAACTAAATTTAAGCAAGGCATAGATGTGTCTATTCAGCTTTGAATTAAGAAAATGCACCTATACAACGAGAGTTTCACTATATGTCTTTCCTAGTTTTGAAGCCACAAACTTGACTGAAGCAAAGGCCGGGTCTGTCCAGCAAGTACTCCTAGTTATATCTTGCCACTTAAATGATGTCAGATAATAAGCAGTTAACACAAAGTGCTGACAACCAGATCTGCCAGCTTTAACGAAGCAACAACTCACACTCCACTGAAGAATAAGAAAAAGTCAGATGTGTTCATGCCTGATTCAGGAACTCATTGCTACCTACCAAGTGATATCATTTCTGTATGAATGTGCATAAAATTGTTAGTCTAACTGTCTTGTTGGAAACCTTACACTCACCCTGGAAGCACTTGAAATATTAATGTCATCAGAGGTGAAAGAGTACTAACCTCACTTAGTCAGCCTAGGCTAAGCAGGCCCCAGCCCCTCAAGGCATTCAAAGTGTAAATTAGAAACTTACCCATAACTTGTGTTATTGTCTGTTCAAACTCAGCAACTATTTTTCTAAAAACCATGAAAAAAAAAATGTTGAACATATGTTAGAAAAAGCATCTGGAGTAAATAAGTAGATACAAAAGTCAGGACAGGTTCATACCCCATTTCCTGGTATTCCATATAGAGCTTATTATACTTGTTTTTCCATTTCTCAGTCTCCATCTCTTTCTCTTGAACCTGTGAAGGTGAAAAAGTAAACCTTCATTTCTTGCACAGGAAGAGATAAAAATATTTGATACTAAAAACAGTCTGAAGGGCAGCTTAGGTATACTTATAATCCAACATGGAGAGAGATAAATTCCAATTGATTAGCAGAATCAAAATTGTTTCATTACAAACTTGACTCAAATAAGCTTTAGATTGATACATATTATTTTGCATACATGATAACCACCATGTCTTCATCATACCTAATATGTCTTCAAAAGGCAAGATCAACCTCTTGGCTACTCTTACTCACTGTATATGCAGATCATTAAAATTTCTGAGAGAACAAAACTGGCCAAGGAACATTCTCTCAAATAAGAGACATATTTCTCTCCTCTTTACAAGGCAGACAAAAAAAAAAAAAAGCACTACACAAACCTGCTAATCTTAACACATGAGAGAAAAAAATACCAGAAGCCTATTCAAGATCAAGTTGCTGTTTGGAGTAATTTATGTTCAACACCAAAGTTGGAAACATGGTAGGGGGAGGATTAAAAGATTCCTCAACTCATTTAAGAATAATCATACCCATTTCACATCAGCTGAATTAAAGCAGAGCTCACAGTAAAAACATTAAGCAGCATAAGCACTCTTTGCCAAATGCCAAGACTGCTAATTTTGCCCCAAAACTGCACAGTACACTGTAGTACACTCATTTCCAGTATTTATTTTGGAGCAAAGTAATTTTAAATTTATTGCAATATTTCAGATGACAGGAAGAGGGGCACAAGTGAAAATAGAAGGTACAAAAAATAAAGAGGAAGGAGTAGTGATAGTTATGCTAGAAACAAATGTTACAAAAGCAAAAATATGTGAAGATGGAAACATGCTAGAAACTTTCACTTGCAAGCTCAGAAATGGTTCAGTAGACCCCAAGAAAGCACTTTCCTAAGTGTTGTATTTGCTTGGAAGGAAAATAGATTTTTCCCTTTTCTCCTACTCTCGACTTGTTTCAGACAAAAAAAAAAAATCTTAAAATTTATTTTATCTTCCTTTAAAGTTAATATAGTAAATTCCAAGCCTTTTTACTTGTTTAAGTTATACAGCTGGAGCCATCCAGTTGCACCTATAATTATGTTTGCATGTGTAAAACAGTTCTTTCAAACAAGAAATTAGAGCAGCAATTTTAAGATATTACAAGCTTTCCCCCTTCCTACCATATATAAATTCTTTATTTTAGATCAATGCACTAAAAGCTGTCTCCTGCTGCCTGCAGTACAGCAGTCAGGAATTTTGATGTTCCATTTTTTGCTCAAGTTAATTTTGAAGTGACATGATTAGCTTTGAGGGCATTTATGCTTAGATACTCCTCTTACATTATTTAGTGTTTGTAAAGTTACATAACCCAGAAGCCATAACGAATCAAGCACTCGAATTTTTTAAGTGAGTGGGCACACAAATCTTCCATCAGTAAGCAAAGGGGGGTTTAAAGACAACTTCTGTAGTTCCAGAATATGCTTGAAATCCTATCAACTTCTTATTTCCCTCCCCCATTAATGTCTTTCTCCTCCAGAGTGAGCTCCAGATCTCACCTTCATTTTGTTAGTTGGACATACTGTTGTGCCTTCAGGTCCCACAAAAAAAAGACTCGATCACAGCACTGAACAGAAAATATTCAGATCACTGATGTTAAGCCTGCCCATCCCATCTGATAACACGTGCTGACCAGTTCTAAGGCAGAACCTAACTAGAAATGAAGTTTAACCTATTAGGTATTAGCTCTCAGGAGTTTTATTCCTACAGCTCCCATCAAGTGCACAGCTTTTCAGAGCGAGATGCCTATGTCAAGTATGATAAGACCTACAAAGTAGAGACTTATCCCAGATAATCTAAACAAAAGGAATTTCCAAGCTATGCCAAGTTCAGCTTTGCAAGGGCCACCATACCATTGCATCCATGTCTTTTTGGCTGTATTTCAGCACATCTATAATAGCATCCACAGCAGTGTCTGTAGAAGCAGCAAAAGGGACTGGAGGAACATCACCACTCAGGGAGTCTGGAATTAGGGGACCCATGTCCTGTAAGAAAAAAAAAAAAAAAAAAAAAAAAAGGAAAGTTTCAAGAGTCCTACTGTCATGCCATTGATTAGATCTATGTACATAATTCAACGCTAAGTCAACACAGATTACTTTAACACACAAAATACCTCCGTAACTTTCTTACTTTAAAGGTAACTACGTGGTTCTAAAAGACATCTACACGGTGCAACCAGAGCTGCTATCCACCAATTACAGCTATCAAAAGATGCTACAAAGCAGATGACACCACATTGTTCTCCACAGGCAAAAAAAAGACCATTTCAGGATGAACTCCTGTGTGCAGATCTGTCCATAAAAGGCTGTTCAAGCTATAAATCATAGACTATAAAGCATTGAGTTTAATCAAAGTGCAACTAAAAAGCAAGTTTATCTTTTGTGGCTTCACTTGCATTAAAAAAAAAAAAAATATTGCCTTACTAAAGCATTCTTAAAAACAGCTCAAGTTCTCCTACACCACATGCAATGGCACCAGTTTTCACAAAAAAAAAATTAATACTTAAGAAAATGAAGTCCATCAAAAAGTTCAACTTTGATATAAGTGAGTATCCAACCTGGTTTAAGACAAGAGTTTAAATAAACATTTATCACATTCTGTGATCTTTAAAGTATCTGCATAAGTCTCGAGAACCTAGGCTATCCCTTTCCCAAAATACCAACATGAAACCTGATAGCACTGTAGGCACACTTACAGAAGTTGTAAATGTCCCCAGAAGATCTAGTCCTTTTGGTTTTTCTTCATTTTGAAGACTCACTAGAGGTTTTTCAGGTTCCTCAAGCAATTTACTTAGATCAGGAACAGGACTAAAAACAAACAAACATACACCATTAAATTCAAGTGCTGCCTTTCCTTGTAAAGCTCCTGTATCAGCAATAGTGTGCCCAGCAGGACCAGGGCAGTGATTGTTCCCCTGTACTGGGCACTGAAGAGGCCACACAAATCCTGTGTTCAGTTTTGGGCCCCTCACTACAAGACACTGAGGTACTGGAGCAAGTCCAGAGAAGGGCACAGAGCTGGAGAAGGGTCTGAAACAAAAGTCTGATGAGGAGAGGTTGAGGGAGTTGGGGGTGTTCAGCCTGAAGAAGAGGAGGCTCAGGGGAGACCCTCTCACTCTTTACAACAACCTGAAAGGAGGTTGTAGCCAGGGGGGTTCCTTGTTCCCCCAAGGAACAAGACTAGATGAAACAGCCCCAAGTTGCACCAGGGGAGGTTTCGATTGGACATTAGGTGAAATTTCTTCACTGAAAAGGTGATCAAGCATTGGAAAAGGCTGCCCAGGGAAGTGAGTCACTATCCCTGGAGAAATTTAAAAGACATGTAGATGTGGCACTTGGAGACACATTTTAGTGGTAGACTCACAAATGCTGGATTAACTGTTGGACTTGATCTGGAAGTTCTTTTGCAATCTAAACAACTCTGATCTTATGTACTACAGCCTAGACTAAGTCAATACCTACCTCTGCTGAGGTGGAGCTGTGATGATACTTTCATTTGTTTCAATCAATTTCTGGTACTGTTTTTTCGGACTGTCTCTCAGTAGAGGGTCAAACTTCAAATACAGTGACTGTTTTCTTAAGGCTGACTCTTTGAACTGAAGGGAAAGAGGCATAAACTGGCAGACATGCTGTTTCAGAGCATAACACACACATCCCACACACACACAAACAATCCTCTGGAGAGTGGGTGAGCCTGTTCTTCAGTGGCCAGAGCATTGTTCTCAAGAGAAAAATTACATAAGAGAACTCTGTGCCCACATGCTTAAGTCCTTATGTAATATCAAGTGAACTCGATCTGCTCACAGACAGAATCAAAAGGGCAAACATTTATGAACTACTCAAAACCAGCAGAAGACACTGAAAGGGGAGGATAGTATTGTAAGCTGAAGGAACAGTGTATGTCATTCACAGAAAATAATAAGGACAAACACAGCACGACCAAAACCAACTCCAATTCAGTGTATTCACTGTACATTCAGAGCTACTCTTACTCTGGACCCAAGTAGGAGAAAGAATAATGAAGTTGAACTGATTAAAACATGACATGCCCAATTTAGAGACAAATTTCCTGAAACTGGCCATAAAGCAAAAGAGTTTAAAAATATTTTTGAAAAAATGAACTTGCACTTTCAATGCATCATGTTGTTCTTGCAACCACCAGAAGTGAAACATCATCCACACTGGTTTCACTGCTATTAAAGGAAAAACAGCACCTTTGCAAATTGAAAGCAAGAGATCTCTAATTTTCAGTTCAATTGCTTATAAATACATTTCCTTTCCACCACCACCCCCTGCCCAGCCTTGTCACCACAATTCCTTTGGAACAGAACCTGTATTTCTGCAGACAATTCAAAGTGAAGTTATTTCACAAAAACATTTAAGGTTTCACAGTTTCACCTTTGCTTTCCCTCCCCACCCTGCCAGGGAAGCAAACAAAACATTTCAATGTCATACTTACTGATGAAGTCCCAAATTGTTCCAGATAGTCTATTTCTATGCCTGTTCCTAGGACTGGAAAAGAACAGAAAAGGTACAATGAAGATATCATATAGTCTTACCACAGACAGAAACAAATGGATATGTGTATAAAGCAAATACTGCTTTCATTCTTATGAGTTCTAGTTCTTCACTTCTGTAAGTATGTGCAGAATTTAACACAGCTGAAGAACTTCTGTTGTTCTGTGGTTAAAGTGACAAGCACACTCAGATATTCTACTATTTTTCATAATGCCCCATGAAAGACTACAGCTGTCAGTCTCACTATTAAAACTGGCACACAGCTCAGACTTGAACAATGAAGTTATAGCCACTTCCCAAAATACTGATTCCACTCCACTCTGAAGGTCAATGACAGACTGCACTGCAGTGAAATAATTTCCTCATCCTTCCACACAATGCTTCTACAAGGAATAACCCCACCAAGTGGTCAAGTCACAGTTGTGTAGGAAGCTTTCAAGACAAGCATGCCAGTGCAGAAAGGCCATCTACATCGTAATATGAAACCAGTATTCAAGTAGTGCTAAGACTGCAGTAATCTACAAGACTCACAACTACAGACAGTTACATTGTTTTCAGTTTACAAAGGCTTTAATACCAGAAATTATTTTAAAGGAGTGCTTTTTCAGCACAGAAAACTGCCACAGAAACTCTAAACAGATTGTTTCTGTACCAGCCTAAATTTTATCCTCCCAGACAGCTGAACACTAATACCCAGCTTTGTGAACTCAGCTTAAAGCAGAGAAAGTTAGAAATAGGCTTAGGTACTTTTCCCAGCACTGCTAGTTATTGTAGGCTTTGCAGTCCTTTCAGAAGTGTAGAATAAGAGACAAAACTAAAATCCATGCCAAAACTGAGCTAGAAAAATATATACACACAGGTTATTGTAACATTATATTTTCAGTCTGTTTTAAAGAAATGCCCTTACCCTCAGATGATGGTCTGAAGAATTCTTCAGGTTCAGCATCAGGTGTCTCCTCAACTGCTGTTATTTCAGTTCTGTGGGAAAGAGGTTTAACTTCTGCAGACACTGACTTTTTTCCACTGTCAGAGGAAACCAAATTATCTTGAGAGGGGACATTATGAGCTGAAGACAGTTTAGATGTGTCCATTTGCTCCTGATGAGAAAAACCACAATCTTTTACTGTTAAAATAATTACTTAAATGTAATGAAAATCATTATAATGATCAAATTGGTTTGTCATAAATTAGCTGGGTAGCCAACATAATGAAACAAGGGTTCACAGGCATAGAAATTAAACTCCCAACACTGAGCTCATATTATACAGGAGTCACTTTTTTTTTATAGTCCACACCCTTATGTTTGTCCTTATATGTGACTGCTGATCAAAAAAGATACTAAATATCAAGGTACCAATTTGGTTGTCTCTGATGTTACCTTCAAAAGACAAGTCCACACAGTTGATATTCCTTTTAGAGTTGCTAAAGATGCATAAACCCACTAATTCTTAGACAAAATATCAAAAATTGGTTTCATAAGATTAAGTCATTAAGTTGACTCTTCAATGAAACAACCTGGTAAGAACTGGCTATCTTTGTTATACCTTACCATGTCTCTCTCTCCTGGAAATTCAGCTTCTGCTTGAACTCCTGGTTTCTCTTCTGGAGCTCTTGGCATGTCTTCTACCACACTCTGCTTAACAATTTCCCTAAAGAAAGAAAAAAAAGAAAATCAAAATTTAAGTCACACAGGTCTGAATTCTGTATTACCAAATACACTGAAGAAAATTACCTTCTGTGAAACCTTCGAGAGTTTTCACAACCCAGGAAGCTTTAGAGAGGGCAGGGATGTAAATTCACTGTCTTGCCTGCTGACAACTTAAGTGACAGAAAGCTCTCCCTCCATCAGAAGCAGTGTTATGTAGGAAGCAGAAAGTCAAAGCGGTATCACTTATTTCTATTCACTTAGCACTGTTCTCACATTTCCATTTGTTAGGCTCATTACTATTTTTTAATTAAAAGACAGGCTTTTTGTTTAATTAGGAACAGAATTCTAAGAGCCTGCTCCTCTTCCCAAAGCAATGCTATGCTGTATTAGCGTAAAGCACAGAACTTCACTAGGGAAATCCAACACTTCAGTTTGCGCTGTCAGCAGTAAGTAAAACTTCTCACCTTGATAAACAGTAACTGATCACATCACATAGGGAGTAAGAGAGCAAACATTTCTGTCAAATGACCAACTTGTGCCAGTTCTGACTGTCTATAGCAACACTGACACTTTAATAACTAGATTTTCTAGGAAAGGTAACACATAACATATTCCATTCCCAAATAAAAAGTTTGTGGTGCCAAAAAAAAAAACCCCCGCAGGTTCAGAGACAGGGCTTTCTATTGGAGATAGCATTTAGATACCAAGAACACACAGGGCAGAAACAGCACCTCAGACCAGCAGAAAACAGAACTGCCTACTCCCTGGGCATTTGATTTAAAGACAGTAGCAGTCACCTGGTTCTCCACATTTTACTCTAATCTTGGAGGAGTGGGGAAAGAACCTTATGACCCAATGATCCGTCCACCTAAGCCTGTTCCCTCCCATTCTTCTAGATTTAACAACAACTTTCCCTAGAGCTAGTCATCTTAGGATAGTCTCCCCAGTGAGATCTTTGCTGTTGCAACATAATTGTGTCAGAGATTACAACAACAGACTCAGTCAATGTTGGAGGGAAGAAGTCAAAGTAGGAATCAACTACCTAGATACTATCTACCTTTCCTCACATGGGTTTGAGGTGCTTCTGCATTTAGCTGCACATTTACTTACAGATTTTTGGGTTCTGATTTTTCAGGAGTTTCAAAGGTACTTGAACAGTTATCCTGTTCCACTGGAAGAGAGTCCCTTCTTGAAGTGGTACTATCCTGCTCCTCTTGCAGGTGAACTTTCTGAGGGCTGGGCTTAGAATGAGGCGAGGTGGAAATTTTGGAGCCTCCTCCAAATGGATTGAAGTTTGGATCATCAAGTTTGTCCCAGTCAAACTTATAAGATGCTTTAGGAAGAGGGATTTCATCTTCCACATTACTTTTATTTTGCACTTCAATATTCTCTGGCTTTGTTTTGGTAACAGGAATTCTTTTGGAAGGTGGTTTAATTCCAGGTCTTTTACCTAGTTTCCTAGGAGGTGGTTTTTTAGCAGTGGCATTATCAAAGTCAAATTCCAGTTTTACTGGTCCAGCCCTGGGGACATCAGGCTTTTCTGCAGGCTTCCCTTTGGAGATGGCCAGATCTTCATCAGGCTTTGATTCTTCTGTGGAAGCTTTTTCTGCTACCAAAACATCCTGACGCTTCGATTCCCCAGTTTTAAGAGAACCAGTTACATCAGAACTACTGGGACCCAAACTGCCAGGTAACTGTCCAGGAGGTGTAGGTGCCTCTGCTAATCCCACTGAATTATCAGTTTGGCTCACGTCTGTGGAAGCAGGTTTCACACCCTGCTCAGAGTCACTGAGAGCTTGCTTAGGGGACAGTGTGGATTTATTAGACTCCAGCTCACTCGGTGCCGGTTTTCTTGCAGAGAATAAAGGCTTCTCTTCACTTAAACACTCTGTATTCACTGTGGCTGAAGCAGAAGGACCTGCATCTTCAGTCAGAAGAGAATCATTACTTTTTTCAGAAGTTTTTTTGGGGCTGCTAGTTACTTTTACAGGAGACTTCTGCAGATTTCCAGGAGAATAAGGCAACTGTGCTGAACTTTGAAAAGGATTGATGTCATCTAAGTTATCGAAGTCAATACTGTAGGATCCTCGGCTCTTCACTGGCATCTCATCATCTGGGTAAGAAGCCACGCTGACCTTCTCTGGCATTTGTGTATTGTCTGCTTCAGGTTCAATCTTTTGTTGACATGTGCTGCATTAAAAAAAGACCACACATACCATAGTTATTTTTCAGGCATATCTTGAAGTTATCTTTAGAAAGATATTTGCACAAATAGCTTTGCACGCTCCGAATAATTTGATTTTTTTTGCAATAAGTCAGCTGACAGCAAAATTATATTGTAACAGCAAGAGTTCAGTTGCCACCTGAACAGTCAGAAGTTACAAGCTCAGGTATACAAGAACTACAGGGAGATCAATCCTAGAAGTTATCCAGTGTTCTTAAGCTACCTGTTCTACACAGCTTTGTTATCTTATGACAGCCATTCCTGGAGACTGCTCTGCTCACCAGAGCATACAGACATTGCTCTTTTACTGGACAGAGAAACACACATTGCTTAGGAGAAGTTACTGACAGTAAGCAGCTCAAACGCAAGCACAGCTCCTGGTTCACCTTCATGCAGATTCATCTCTGAGTCATGACAGACTCAAGACTGGGACCAAACCAAGTCATGATTCAGGTTTTCCCATTCTAGTCATTCCTTCGTCTGGTCATTCTGGCAAGCATTTTCCTCCCAAAAATATGCACCAGCATTTCATCTACGAGAGCCTACATACCAAAAGAGAACCTGGACTTCAGAAACTCCAAGTTCCCTAAAACAGTAGATCTGAAGAGCAGTGATATACAAGAAAATACTTCTTCAGCAAGAAAGTAAGACTCTCTAACAAAAGAAACAGGTTAAAGAGTTTGTGTACTCACTATTGCTAAGAATTCTACAAGTTATTGCTCTCCACTTTATTTCTCTAAACTCTACACAACTTCTGAAGTTTAGCCTCAGACTACAGAGAGTTAATCCATTACTTCCTGAAACAGGATTTCCTCCCATTGTTTTGTCCCTTCGTAAAGTTCTTATTTCTATGTGCCATCCTTATCTGCTGCAGAACAGAACACGATTAAAAGCCACTCACTAAAAACTCCACTTTGATAAACTCGAAAGCAAAGGCGGGAGATAAGAGCTGAAGTTCTTCTCACCCGGTTTGAGCGCCTCTTCCCTGCAATAGCTCAGCCCCAGGCTGCTCCGACTACTCAGGTCCCTCCCACTCTACTCTCCTTCAGTGTTTAACCTAATAAATGCCAGTCAAGAGCGAGACACCTGAAATGCCCATCACCTGTCAAAAGTGACACCCTTCAGCAACACGGAGCCCTGCAGATTATCTGCTACGAACAAATCCTCACATTTTAAAATTAGAAAGAACAGTTCAAGCAATGTGTTGACACATAATTATGCTCTAACTAAAACCAATTCAGTGCTGACCCTTTTAACTCACTTGAACTTTATAAGTACTAAATCTTTGTTTATTTGTGCAAGCAATGAGTTTGGGGTATAAATGACTAAGTCATTTAATTGTGGTGGTTAGCTCAGAAGTACTTTTCTAAACTAGACTACACATGGAAACAAACAGTTGAAGCAAATTTTTACATTTAAAGAACATTTAAGTGTTCCCTCCCTTCTCCTTTCCCTCCCTTACAAACAACAAAAATAGGGGTCAAATGAAAGTACTTCATCGTTAAAAGCAAACAAAAGGGTCTATTTGCTTGCCATCGGAAATTACAAGCCTCACATGTTTATACAAGTTTAAAGGAGGGGCAAAAAAAGTCAGTAACAAAAATATGCATTGAGGTGTCTTAAACATTGTCATGATACCCTCAAACTGAAACATGGTAGATATTATGCTCCTCTCTAGACACCTTTCATGAGCCACTTTGAGACTCAGGTTGCTAGACTATAAAGGCACATAAACTTGTTTATACTTGTGATTGATGTTATATTCACTTTGTGTTGCTAGGGTTTCTTTAATCTTAATACTCACTGAGTATTCAGTTCAAGCTAACCCTTCAGAAGATTTATCTCTTCAGATTTTTCTCCTTAAGACACAACAGTACTTAACATACAACAGAAGATATTTTAAGGCTGAGCTTTAAAAATTAGCTTCAAAATAGTTGCATTCTCACATGAAAACTTTAAGAAACGGTTTTGTATTCTCTACCTAATGTATCTTTTCTCTTAAGCTATTTATCCATACCTTAAGTCATCTCTATGAAAGCAGTTATAGAGGAATTAGAGTTCAGTATTCAACATTACAACTGAGATGAACTTTTCTTAAAAGTATTGACAGTTACCTTTGTAAAAGTTCATGCATCAGTCAGCATTAATTTTGGTCCTTTCACGTAGTTTACATCTTGTCATAAAACACAAAATTACATTTTAACTATACAGTTCTGTAATGCAGAAAAGTTAGCTTGAGCACATCCCACGTGGCTAATACAACCAGCAGTGAATTCATTACTCACTCAGCATCAGAGAGTGCACAAAAAACATCATCCACCGAGTCTTCACAGCAATCATCAAGTGTAAAAGCAGTCTCAAGTTTGTCTGTCATAGTAGGACTTAGGATTTTTCGAGTCTGAGGATCTCTTTGAGGAGTCTGAAAGGTTACCTTGAAGAAAGGGGGGGCAGGAGGAAGAAAAAGGAAAAACATGAGCACAATATTTTTCAAGCTCCAAATAGCTTATGCATTCGGTAGCAAAGACTACAGAAGGAGAAAGAATATAAGCAATACAAAAGCAAAAAAGTTTACCTTCATTGCTTTTGCCACACTTTTTGGTGGCAAGTTTTCTTTCTGGGACAGGCGTAGAATGGAAGGTCTCCCTGTAGGTTCTGGCGGCGCCAAGAAAAAGCCACAGTCGTCTGCTGTTAGATCATCCTTAATGTTTCCTCCATTTTCTCCATTTTCTGCGTTTAAAATCTGCAGACTCATTCTAGAACATCAACAAACACAGCACCACAGCATGAATGAGAGGGTGTGGTCAGCCAGATGCACTTTCAGATAATGGAAGAAGTTGGCAGCCTGGCACCAGCTAGCAAACACTAACAGCTTCAAAGGAGTTCTGGAAGTATGGAAAGTCTTCGTATGGAGAGGTGTATCTCAGAAGACTCAAAGTATCTAAATGCAGCACTGCACAGCCTTTTTGGTGGGGGTCTGAGAGGTTAATTGTTGATAGTATGCCTTCCACAGTTCACATTATACCCTTACTAATTAAGCCTCCATCCTTCAAAGGGAGCTCTGTCATCTACAACATTTCCTCATTCCCAAGCCCTTAAGCCAGCAGTGACGTACAGCCCTGTCTCCTGTAACAGGGTATCCAGCTAAGCAGAAGTACTTCTTCTGCAAGGGCCACGTGACAATCACTTCTCTGTTTTACTCACATGGTCTCATTACTGCATTGTACAGCAACAGACAGCAAAAACAAATTTCGTTAGTTAGGGTGTGTTTAGGATCACAGTCCTGAATCAAATTATTTAGCTTTTTCCTGCACACTCTGAGCACGTGCTGCTTTTGTAAAACACATAGTACTTAAAAATCCTTTGCAGCATAGACATTATTGCTATCAAATCTGGAAAAAAAATGTCATTAAAAAGGTATTTCTTAAATATTGTTCTTATATTTGTGATAAATTGAGAAAATAATTCGAGTTGATTAAGAGGAGACAGTGAAGGGTCAATATGACCTGGAGAGAAAAGAAAAACAAGTCGTAAAACTTAATTGGGGCCCTATAAAGAGATAAAACAAGTCACCTCCCTTTTTACCTTGTGTAGGATTTATAGTGAGACAATTTTGTTTAGTTAGATAGATAATAGGACCTTTCTTGAAATTTATAACTTTGTAGCAAGCAAACATCTGCAGAATGTCTGATTTGACAATATATTATGGATGCTAGATAATAGGACCTTTCTTGAAATCTATAACTTTGTAGCAAGCAAATATCTGCAGAGTGTCTGATTTGACAATATATTCTTGTTAAAAGAAAAACATCTGTTGAATGTCTGACTCAACAATGTGTAATGTTTATGCTTATGTATAATGAATATTCATGAAGTAGCTGGAAATAAATGTAGGACAACTATCTTCTTTGGGTGTGACAGGCGTTGGGAGTTGTTGAACCCCTTCCCTGATCACCCAGCGCTGAATTTGCTTTTATCATATAATAAAATTCTGATTGGAAATTGCCCGATTGGGTTTCTATTTCTCACAAACTTGGTGACTTCGCCCGACGTGATACCCTTTGTGTTCTGGGAGATACTTAGCGCCTGAGATAGGAGCGCGCCCGCTGCTTTTCAGCGGCCTATTCACAGGCCTAATATTTCAACAAGGACCAAGGGTAACACATGTATATGATAAAAGCAAGGAATTAAAAAGCTCCTGGAGTGCTGCAGCAAAAAGCCCATAATTCTTGTGCACGAAGACCCGAGTGAGAACAACGGACTGTGAGTATCACTTCGGGGGGCGGATAAAGAGGTCGGAGTGAATGATGAATGAGACGCAGCGTAGCTGCGAAGCGATAGTGGAGTCCTTCTAACCTCGTTTCCGTTTTTCCGCGAGGAATGCGGCAGGTGAAGGGACGAAGCGGTTGAATTGATGAGTGGACCTCTGGGGTCGGTGGGAGTTTTTCAGAAGGGACCACTGAGTCGGTGAAAAATCTTAGAGGGGATCCCAGAGGATCGGTGGAAAGGTAGGAAAACTTTAGAAGGGACCTCGGGAATATGGGGCAGGGAATTAGTAAATTAAGTTGCCCCAGGAAGGAAAGGAGCAGGCAGGCATTGCCGGATATACCCTTAGACAGTCCGCTAGGGGTAATGATCTTAAACTGGGAAAAGAGGGAGAGTACTAAAAATAAGGAAAAAACAAAAATGATTCAGTACTGCATGATTGAGTGGACTAAAGAAAAATAAGGAAACGGTACCTATCTGGTTAGTTAGCAGCTGCGGGAAAGTTTTGTGTCCTGGGATAGGGGGCACGGATTCCTGAAAATTTTGACTTGGGCCCTCGGAACAGTCTAGAGAGTCAATTTTCAGGGGAGGCGAACGGGGGTTCGCCAGTTACCCAGGTCAGAGCGGGTCAGCCTGGGGCTGTGTGGTCTGGAGGGGACGCCCTCCGGTGCTCTGACGCTGTGGGAGAGCCAGTGGGGCTCTGGAGTCAGTGTGACTCGGTAAATAGCTGAGAGGTTGCAAAACAGCCTTGTAACCTAAAGGTAGCAAGTTCGAAACCCAGTGTGTGACTGTGGTTTGCTTTTGTTTTGCAAGCATAGGTGGTGTGGATTCAAAATTTAAGATCCCTAAAGAATCCCCCCCGAGTTTGGTTTTAAAAACATTGGAAGACGTTAGCTGGTTCTGAGACATCTTTAAAGAAGGAAGAGCTGTGTAGGCTGTCTCTAAATGCTTGGCCGTTGTTTGGACAAATGAGAGGGGTAGCATGGCCGGAATTTGGTCCGTTTGAACTGAACACAGTGTTTCAATTAATCTCGCTTTTACATGTAGAACAGAGGTGGCGGGAAATTCAATACGCAGAGTTGTTTTTGTTCCTATTAACACGCCCTGGATTAGGGTGGAAGGTAAGAGAAACGAAAGCTCAGAAAGGGCAGAAAAATCGGAAATAGAGTTAGAAAAAGAGGGAAAAAGAAAGATTGAGTCAAAGCTGCTCCTATCCCACAAATCCTATTTAAGAACACCAGAGAGGATGATTTAGATATGTTGATATCATCTGACAGGAGAGAGAGTAGCCCGGGAGTTCCACAAATCGGACTCCCTGCTGCAGCAGCGGTGGGGGGAGTTGGAGCTGCCGGGGTTGGTGGTTGCTCCTCCTGGACCGGCTCTGGCTGAGCAGGAAGGAGCCATTGAAGGACCCCCTGGTGCGGATCTGGCTGCACCGGGAGGGATTAGGCAAATTAAAGCCTCTGGAGAAGTTAGCTCGGGTCCAGCGGGAGTGAGTCCTGTCGGTTTAGTTGGAGTACGCACAGAAGTGCAGGTGAAATCAACTTTTGTTGAAGCCGCTTTCAGCGCGGCAGAGCAGAGGGAGGCTTACGCAGACGCTGCGGGGCTGGCTAGCCCAGAAATAACATCTAGTTTGATTGCAACGGGAGTAACAGCAAGAGAAACTCCCGGCCCCACAGGGGCAATGGCTGCGGGGTCTGCCCTGTCTGTTCCACCGAGCAGGGAAGCAGTCTGTAGCTCTGCAGCAGCTGGCAGCTTTGCCGAGGTAGATAAAGTTGCCATAACAACGGCAGAAGTGAGCTCAAAAGTAGAGAAACTAGTAACAGCTAAGGTTGATAGTTGTATCAGTAGCAGTGAAGAGAAGGCGTCGGCCCCAGGGGGGGCGACGGCCCCAAATGTAGAGGTGTTTCTGAGAACGAGTAGCCCAGCACCACTGATGGGTGCTCAGGCAGTTGATTCTGTCGGTGACGCTACTGATATGAGAGCTGTAAGAAAGTGCAAGAGAGTGTAAGAAAGTGCAAGAGAGACCCCAAAGTTTGCTGCGGGCTGTACTGTTGTAGAAGAAACGACAAGAGAAATAAGTTGGGTCAAAATGTATGAAGCCAGGCAAAAAGCAAATGAGTCGCCCACAGACTTTTTGAGCAGATTGAAAGATGCTGTTAGAGAATATATTGATATTGATTTAGAATCAGACTTGGGAAAGAAACAGCTGGTATACCTGTTTGTGGGGCAGTCCACAAACGATATAGAGAAGAAATTATTAGAGATAGCTTGGGCAGTATATCAGAACAGAAAGCAGAAAGTTAGTACGGTGGGCGGTGAGGCGATTATAAGAACAGCCGTTACTGCGGCAACAGAACTCCCGGCTCAGAGAGCAGGGGAGGCTTCGGGAATGGCCGTTACCATGGCGACAGAACTGGTTGGCGCCGTGAAGAAAAAGTGTTACCTGTGTGTGATACAGTGAGAATGCGTGTGACAGGAAAAGATCTGGGGACAGAGAGAGCGAAATTACAGCAGAAAGCAATCCCGAAGTTTAAAACTGTGGCGAGCACAATAAAGCGAAGACAGGAAAAACTAGTCCTAGTTGTTGCTCTGACTAGTGAAGAAGTTTTAGTTCCTGCTATTGTGGTCCAGGCAGAGACAGCAGATGCGAGTGCCGGGACAGCGTTAACCACGCGCACAGAAAGGATAAATCCAACTGTGGGACAGGCAAAATCTAAGTTTAGTACAGGAGCTGCTGCCACCTTCGCAGACAGAGCGGGGGCCGTAGCAGGGGCAAAGGCAAATTATTTCCTGGCTGTGGCCAACACGAGCGGAGCAACTCATAACACCTTAGCGGCTGCGAGCAAGAGATCGACTGGGGTGCAGAGGCTGCAAGAGAACAAAAGAGCGGTGTTAGTAGCTAGAGTCCCAGTCCAGTCTAACTCGGGACCCTCCCCTCCCCCATCAGACCGAACGGGGAGGGAAAACAAAAGCAGTGTAAATTCCTGGCGAACACAAAAACTAAAACCCGCCGGTGCAATATATATATCATAAGGTAATAAGGTGATGCTTTGAAAACTGTGAGAACTGTCTAAGGGAAAAGAAACTATTTACTAACCCTTGCATCCCCTGTCTTTTAAAACTGCCGCAGGCTCATAACCTGTGAAAGAATATTTCCTACCCTAACTCGGAAAGGGGTTTTGTCTTGAATGTAAACTAACAATGTGTCAGAAGTTAAATGTTCACAGGCAGTTTGTTCCAGCAAACAACCCTGGAAGCTGTACCACTAAAATTCAAACTGAGAAGCCAAGAGAACAACTTTTATGCAGGAGTAGACACATGTCTCAACTGCAAATGCAAACACGCGACCAGAGTGAAGGGACTTGTTGCTCCATCACCTCTGAAAGAGTGGACTGTGTCGTCAACGCCTGGGGACGTTTAAGTGGACTTAAACTCCAAAAAGGACCTTTATGAATCCATCACCTGAATGGAGAAAACATATCGAAGGCTGGAATGAGTTATCCCCAGAACAAAGAGACTTAAAGACCCGAGAAGTATTTCCTGAAAGTTTCTGTATAAAACCTAGCCTGAGATCTTGGTTTCAATTAGTCCCAGAACAAATTCTTAGGAGACAGTGTTTTGTTTCTTGGAAAGAAGGAGCCATCCCCTGGCAGAGTGGAGGGGCAGGTGCATATTTTACTAATCGTTTAGTTAACCCAATCCTTGTGTTAGCTTGTGACCTGGAAAAAGAAGATCCCCTAACTCCTGGACCACCACCACCAGATCGTATACGCTGTATAAAACATCCGTGGGCTCAGCATGATGGTTGGGTAGAGTGTCAGTGTAGGCACTGTCACCGTAAATGGTCCTGTGTGGCCTTTAACCGACATATACATTGCCCTGTGTGTCGTGACACACAAGGAAGTCAACCTCAGTTGGAGTCAGTACAGATAAATAAGCTGTTCTGTGGGTGGGAATTGTTATTACCAGTGAATTAAGAAATATTTGAAACTGACTGGTATGCAGCATTAAGATACAGTGCAGAGAAATTCTCGGAAGAAACAGCCCAAATTGACTGCCCGTTGGATGACTTTAACTTTATAGACCCCATGTAAAGAATGTCACAATGGCTAACGATTTATATATTGACTAATTAGTGGGAACAATAATTTTGTTAACAGAATCCGTTGTTGTGAGATGAAGTGAACCTTTACCTGGAAACGGAAAACTGGACCTTAATTAAATTAGAAAATCTAAAAGGGGCAAGACCAGGTTAACCTCTGAACCTGCCACTGACAGCCAGCCACGGGATGCAACCCCGTTTGGGCATAGGCCGTGGAGGCTTAAGTTATGCTGGACCCTTTTGGATACTCTGCTGCCTTTGAGCTCATGCCCTGTCTGATGAGTGTGCAAAATGCTACCAAATTACACGATATAATTCAAAGCTTAAGCTACCACTCATTTGTCAACAAAGTCTGCTATAACTCTAGAGAAATGAATACTTGCAACACGGATTCTCGGCAAATATGGGTAGCAAAAAATTTAAGAAAAGGGGGAACCAGGCTGGGACTTAGCTGTCCTAAGGGAGAGGAATGGATTTGTTTCACTCAAGAAGGCCATTGGGACATTTCTGACGGTGGTGGAATGCAGGACATGAAAAGGGAGGAAATAATAAAACAGAGAGTGCAAACTACATTGAAAGAAACCACACAAAGAAAGCCTTCCAACATAGGTGACTTGTACCAGAAATTGAAAGACAAACTAGGAGAGGAGTGGCAACTCCCGGGTTATGGAACTAATCTATATATTGATCTAATGGAACATATTGTTCAAACCCTGAATTTACCTAAGTGCTGGATTTGTAGTGGACCTTTGATGACAGAAGAGTGGCCCTGGAAAGGTACTGGTCTCACCCCATGGGAAATTTTAAAATGGAATCACTCCCAGAGAGCATCAGAATCTAGGCCCCAAGGTTGGATTCTAATTTCTGATGTAATTGGGCAAGAATGCATTGAACGAAGAGGTAGGGAAACATATAAAACTAAAGTAGGAAAGTCCCCATGCCTATCAGTGAAAATAATAAATACCACAGGAGAATACTGGTGGCCAGAGAAACCGTTAGGATATTGGACTAACAATATGACTGCAGATTGTACTTGGCATGATGAAGCTCAAAGCTGGTGGTGTAATGACACAGATGTGAAAAACCCTTTTGAGAGCATAGAAGAATTAAAAATATATTGAGACCAAGCAAGTAGTACTGATTTAGAATGGGCAGCTCCAGAAAGATTATTTTGGATATGTGGAAAGCGAGCATATACACAGCTCCCTAAAGACTGGAGAGGAGTCTGTACACTAGGTATAATCCAACCAGGGTTCTTTTTGCTGCCCCCTGAAAAAGGTATGAGTTTAGGTGTACCTTTGTATGATGATTATGGAACCATACGCCGAGAAAAAAGGGAAGACATTGGGGGAACGCAAAAGTGGTACGATGATGAATGGCCTCCTGAACGAATCATTGCTACTTACAGACCAGCTACTTGGGCCCAAGATGGGTCCTGAGGTTATCGAACCCCCATATACATGCTAAATAAGATTATCCGCCTCCAAGCAGTCATGGAAATAATAGCCAATAAGACAGTTCAAACTCTGGATCTAATCACAAGTCAGCAATCAAAAACCCGAGCAGCTGTGTACCAGAATAAGCTCGCCTTAGATTATCTGTTAGCCGAGGAAGGGGGGGGGTGTGTGGTAAATTTAACACTTCGGATTGTTGCTTACAAATTGATGATAATAGACAGGCAGTTATGGATATTGCAAAAGATATCAGAAAACTAACTCATGTACCAGTACAAAAATGGAACTCCATGCTTGACAGCAAATGGTGGGATAACTTGTTAGGAACAGCTTGGTGGAAGAAAGTAAGATTCTTTCTATTATGCGCGTTGGCCAGTATAATATTTTTACCATGTTTAATCCCTTGTTTCATTAGATTGATAGTTTCTGTAGTACAAAGAATGCAAATATCCACAATGCCGATAGATCAAAAGACGGCTCAAAGTGCTAAGATACTGTTGGTCACCAGAACTCCACCTTCTCGGGACGAAGAAAATGTCAAATTAGTATTGTCCAGATTAGAACAAAAAACTCGAATTAATAATTTTATGGAAAGAGGAGAGGGATTGTGATAAATTGAGAAAATAATTCGAGTTGATTAAGAGGAGACAGTGAAGGGTCAATATGACCTGGAGAGAAAAGAAAAACAAGTCGTAAAACTTAATTGGGGCCCTATAAAGAGATAAAACAAGTCACCTCCCTTTTTACCTTGTGTAGGATTTATAGTGAGACAATTTTGTTTAGTTAGATAGATAATAGGACCTTTCTTGAAATCTATAACTTTGTAGCAAGCAAACATCTGCAGAATGTCTGATTTGACAATATATTCTTGTTAAAAGAAAAACATCTGTTGAATGTCTGACTCAACAATGTGTAATGTTTATGCTTATGTATAATGAATATTCATGAAGTAGCTGGAAATAAATGTAGGACAACTATCTTCTTTGGGTGTGACAGGCGTTGGGAGTTGTTGAACCCCTTCCCTGATCACCCAGCGCTGAATTTGCTTTTATCATATAATAAAATTCTGATTGGAAATTGCCCGATTGGGTTTCTATTTCTCACATATTTGACAGGCACAAGCTTCAGTAGATCATATATGCTGATCTAATCTTACTAGTGTGAAGGACTTGAAACTAAAGCCTTTGCTGCAACTAAGATTAAGGATGAAAAATTAGAAATAGAGAAAGAACACATTTCAAATATGGCAGGCAAGTTATAGGTACTTGAACTTTGTCTACCTTTTATTCCAGTCTCTGCTGTTCTTAAAGGTTTGACACTAACCCTCAGTGGCACTACAGCTGCTTTTTAAAAAAAGAAAGACAGAAGGCATGGTAAGGAAGATCTGAGTGTAATCACTGTCCACAAAGGACGACACCCGAGAAGTGCAGGTACTTATCTGAAAGATTGCTATCAAAGCAATTTATTTCATAAGAACTGATGTGTTATCTTGTAGCACCTATGCAAGATAACTGGTATCATCAAGTAGACAAGATGTTGGCTTCCTGCAACTGATAACCATTCCAAGTGATCTCAAATGCTTGATTTGACCAAATAGCTAATCCTTATCTTCTTTTTCCAGATGAATCCAGAAAATCAGCTCAGGAAGACTAAAAGTGATTGTTTTCACTTGCATAAAGAGGTAACAAGAATACTCCAACTGAAAATCTTAAGTCACATTTTCAATCTCATTGCCCTTATGTATTTAAATTTCTGTATTTAGGCTTCTGTACACATTTCCTCGCTCTTACATTAATTCTTACAGGAAAATTTGCTTCATACTCTCCACAGAACTCGGCTACTTTGTCTGCAAGCCTGACAACAGAACTTTTAATCAGCAATGGAATGCAAACAATGGCTACAGAAGCAATGGCATGTAAAGCATGCCTGTATTAGTTATTTCTTCATTCCTTCTTTATTCATCATATTAATGCTTTAGCTCAAGTTATTCTGTATATAAAGTACTTTTACATTAACCACTTGTAGAACTTGAAGTGAACTTTATTGCTTTCTTTCATTCCAAATTAAAATCGAGACAACAGATCAAGTGAATCTTTACAAACTAGTTTTTTTGCTGTGATTACTTTAGAAACAACCATAGGACATGATAAAGTTGTCAACACCTTCTAAAAGCCCCATAAGTAGGGGAGGTTTACTTGCAGAATTTTTCAGCTTTCTCATTGAGATACTTGTACACCATTGCTAAACCAAATTCAGATCATTAAAATACCCAATAAATTGACACTATATACATACACCATATGTACTGAGAGTTTTAGATAGTAAATCTAAAAATTAAGTTTCTTTCCAGGATTAAGTCATTAAAAGCAATTCAGCATTTATTTAAAAAATTTGTGCTCAACATTTGATCTAAATTGTACTTCACAAGTTCCTTAGCTAGTAGCTATGATAAAGCGAAAGGAGAAGGGAGGCTTTATTCATATCTTTGTTTAAAGTGGTCAGTGTCCAAGGCAAGTATTGTGAAAGGCAGCAGGTTTTCCCACTAGAGCAAAACAGAGTTCAGGGCCAGGTTGGACAGGACCTTTAGCAACCTGATCTAGTGGAAGGTGTCCCTGCCCCAGCAGGGGGTTTGGAACTAGATGATCTTCAAGGTCCCTTTTAATGCAAATAATTCCATGATTCTATTAAAGTTCACAAAAACAAAACTGCTCCTAGCTTTAGAAAAATATTTATCAGGGCACAAGCAGTAACCTGTCATTCTGTATTTGAGAATAAGCATAAATTCAGAGACATCAGGTACCTATAATTTGTAAAATGGGGGCTTCACGGCAAGAACCTGTTATTTAACGAATACAGGGCAAAACATCCAAAACACCAACATGGTCTCCAATGCCTGAAAAAGCCACTGAACAAGTAGGGCAAGGATGGAATTTTTCTACTCAATTATCCTTCTGAACTCCTCCAGCAGCAGAAATGCAGAGCTCTCACTCATGGCAAAGTAACTTAGTACGTGCTGTGAGTATTTCCATACAAATTGACACAGAGCTGACTGTTATATATACACATATATGTTTAGCGCAAACATATTCCGAACAAATAAACACTCTCCTGGTTAACCGACTCACTCTATCACCTTCCCCTGACTGCAGGGGAGGAGCAGCAAGGCCGGGGAAGGCTGTGCCGGCTCTCCGGGCAGCACCATCCCTGCCCACCGAGCCGTGCTTTAAGTAAAAAAAAAAGAAACTCAAACAAACAAACAAAAAACCCACAACCCTCCCCTAGCCCCCCTTTACTCCTGAATCACCCCAGTCCCCGATCAGCCCCACATCATCCTCAGAACACAGAGAGATGCTCCCCAAGGTCCTCGCCTCGTCCCCGAATTTATGGTGGGAGGCACTCGAGCTCTCCCGCGACGCCCTCCTCCCGTTACCCCCAAGCTCCTGCCTCTGCTTCATCCCTAAACTGACAGAAATTCCCCCAAATCTCTTAGTCCCTAAGACCCCTCGACCGGAGGTGCCCCCAGTCCCACCCCACCCCAAGCCCACAGAGGGGTTCCCGAGCACGACCCCCAACCTTACAAAGTCATCCTTGAGCTCCCCCACAAGCCCCACAGCACCCCAAGCTCACAGAGGGGTCCTCAAGACGCTTTCCCCAAGTCCCACTCCACCCCAAGCTCACAAAGAGGTCCCTGAGCTCCCTTCAGACCTCCCCCCAACGCCAGCCCCAAACCATCTCAGGCTCAGAGGGTTCCCCAAGTCTCCACACCTCCCCAAGCTTCCCTCCCCAGCCCTTCCCCACCCCACAGCACCCCAAGCTTACAGAGGCATCCTCAAGCCACTCCCCCGTCCCACCCCACGCTCACTGAGGGATCCCCGAGCCTGTCCCCCTACCCCAAACTTACAAAGGGGTTCCTAAGCCCACCCCCACAGCATCCAGACTCACAGAGGTGTCCTCGAGTCCCCCCCAGCTCACAGAGAAATCCCCGAGTCTCCCTCAGCCCCCCAAACTCACAGAAGTGTCCCCGAGTCCCCCCCAGCTCACAGGGAAATCCCTGAGTCTCCCTCAGCCCCCCAAACTCATAGAAGGGTCGCTGAGTCCCCGCAAACTCACAGGTGGGTCCCGGAGTCCTCCCTAGACCCCCTAACTCACAGACGGGTCCCCGAGTCCCCCCTCCCGGCCCCTCAAACACACAACGGAGCCCCCGAGCCACCTCCTCCCGTACCTGCCGGCGGTTCCCGGGACCCTCCGGCGCTGGGCTGAGGCGGCGCGCGCACTTGGGCCGCAACACCCCCGCCCGGCAGCGCCCCTTCCGCGCCCGCCGCGCGATTTCAAACCGCAACGGCAGCCCCGGCCCGCCAATGAGCGAGCGGTGCTCGGGACGCGCCCGCCAATCAGAACAAGGGCCACGCGGGAAAGGGGGCGGAGCGGGGACAGCCCGACGCGTGGCCGTTGTGCCCCTCGTGGAGCGCCCCCGCGCGGGGCAGGGCGGGCACTGCAGGGCCGGGGGGGGTAAACCTGAGGGGGGATAAACTTGAGGGGGGTAAACCTGAGGGGGGTAAACCTGAGGGGGGATAAACCTGAGGGGGGTAAACCTGAGGGGGGATAAACTTGAGGGGGGTAAACCTGAGGGGGGTAAACCTGAGGGGGGTAAACCTGAGGGGGGATAAACCTGAGGGGGGTAAACCTGAGGGTGGATTAACCTGAGGGGGGATTAACCTGAGGGGGGTAAACCTGAGGCGGGATAAACCTGAGGGTGGATTAACCTGAGGGGGGATGGATAGACTCTAGAGGGGGATCCGCCCCGGGGCAGGGGGGATGCACCGCCACACCTGATCTAGTGCGAAGTGTCCCTGCCCATGGCGGGGGAGGTTGGAACTGGATGATCTTTAAGGCCCCTCCCAACCGGTTCTGTGGTTCTGCTTTTCAATAATCTCTTGCATAAAATCACGGAAAGAAAACTTGCTGCTTCGCAGCCTGCTTTTTATTGTTGAGCTTCGTGGCCCATTCAGCGAAATAAAACAGTCCTTACTGTTGAGTCGTCAGACTGGTTGCTAAAACAATAAACTTGCTAACAAGGACGCCTTTTAGAATGAAGTAAGATGCCCAGAATCCAAGCGTGATTTTACTGATGTAACCATCTCCAAGAGTCACTAAACCGGTATGAATTCCCGATCTCCATCACAACAGTAACACATCAACCACCTGCCAGCGTTAAGATGTCACGTTCTGGGGGGGTGGCATTTCCTATGGACTTGGTTCCCCATCAGTGGAAGTGTACAACGTCACATGATGCTTTCTCTGCTGTGCCTTTCCAGTTACACAATCTCTCCTTTCTCCAAAAGAGACAAATATGGAAATTCATGATAATTACAGGGTTCATGCAAGGGGTTTGTTACATTCCACGAGAAACAGCAAATCTTGTGGCTATTAGTTATTATTTGTGCTTCAGTAGTAACCAGAGATCCCAGTTATGGGATCCTTTTACTATGTGTGTGTGCAGGGGGGTGTGTGTGTACAAAGACAGCTTAAAATCTGTCTCCCTTTAAGGCCTTTTAAGGTCTTACGTGCCTGTCTTGAAATAGTAGAAAATATTACAAAAATATTAGAAAATATTAAAAAAAGAAAATATTAGAAAAACATTAGAAAATGCTAGAAAGTATTAGAAAAATATTAGAAAATATAAAAAAAAATATTAGAAAATATTAGAACATATTAGAAAAATAAAAGAAAATATTAGAAAATGTGACATAAAGTAGACAAAGAAAAATAAAGGGAAGTTTTTTTCGGACCCTTAAGCAAAACAGTCCATTTCCCTGCTTCGGAGGGACGCTGCCCTCATCCAACAAGAGAGCTCTTTCACTTTTGTAAGGAACTGGAATCGGCTCCTTCTGCCAGGCCTGTGGAGCATGACCTCGTACAAAGCCTGCAGGCCACGGGGAGGGGCTGCGTGTCCCGGCCAGGCCGGGCAGGCGCGGGATGAGGGCGATGTCCGGTTCCCGATGTCCGGATCCCGCGACCTGGCAGGCGCAGAGGGATGGAGGGGCGGGAACGGATGGATGGAAGGGAGGGAGCCGATGGAGGGCCGGTCCCCGCCTCCCCTCGCACTGCCGGTCCCCGCCCCGGCATCCGGGGCTGCGGCGGGAAGTGCCGCCGGAGCGGTAGGAATTACCGCTCGCCCCTGGAGCACCCGGGGGCGCGGCGGGATCTCCCGGGGCCCGCCGTGCCCGGGAGGGGCGCAGCATGGAGAGCCCCGCGGTGACCTTCACTCTGGCCTACGTGGTGTTCGCCGTGTGCTTCGTGTTCCCGCCCGACGAGGTGCGCTCGGCGGGGCTGACGGTGCAGAGCCTGCTCTCGGCCTGGCTGGGCAGCGAGGACGCGGCCTTCGTGCAGTACCACCTGCGGCGCAGCACCGGCACGCTGCTGGCGCACTCCCTGCTGCCCCTGGGTGAGTCCTTCCTTCCTTCCCCGTGCACACCCCGGGCTCGGCAGCCGGCTGGCTGCACCCGGAGCACACGCACTCCCCGAGGAGTTGCGTTTCGCTCGACCAGGGAGTTCAGCTTGGCGTCCTTTAGCCATATAGTTCTGCGAAAAATTAAGTGGCGCCTTGCAGGTAATGCTGTTCAGCAAATTCAAAGCATCTTCTTTAAGGTGTATCATTCTGGCGTCTCACAGGTAGTTTTATTCAACCAACAGATGCAATTCATCTCCCTTTAGGTATATGGTTCAGGCAAAAGTGGCATCTCGCAGGTTATTTTATTCAAATTCAGATCACCTTCCTTTAGATATATCATTCTGGTAAAAGTGTTATCTCGCAGGTAATTTTATTCAGCAATTTCGGATCACCTTCCTTCAGGTGTATCATTCTGGTAAAAGTGGCATCTCGTAGGTAATTTTATTCAACCAGCAAATTCAAATTGCCTCCCTTTGGGTATATAATTCTGACAAAAGTGGCATCTCACAGGTAATTTTACTGAACAAATTCGGATCACCTTCAGGTAAATCATTCTGGCAAAAGTGGCACCTCACAGGTAATTTTATTCAGCAAATTCAGATCACCTTCGTTCAGGTATATCATTCTAGTAAAAGTGGTATCTTGCAGGTAATTTCATTCAACCAACAAATTCAAATTGCCTTCCTTTAGCTATATAATTCTGGTAAAAGTATTATCTTGCAGGTACTTTTATTCAACAAATTCGGATCACCTTCCTTTACCTATATAATTCTGGTAAAATTGGCATCTTACAAGTTATTCAATCTGCAAATTCAAATCAGCTTCATTTAGCTATGCAATTCTGGTAAAAATCAGGGATGCATAAGCATTTTCCTAAGATTGATTAAGACAAGGGGCTTGAATTTGAAGTCATCCAGAAGTACAGTAGCTCTCCTGGAGGTGAGCTCACTGGTTAGATACCATATGATTTAGGGGTATGTGTTTATGCGTGTACTTGACTGGTTTCTGAAAGCAAGTTGTTTGGGTTTTTTTCCCTTGCAGGTTATTACCTTGGAATGTGCTTTGCTGCACCTGAAAAACATCTTTGCTTTTTCTACCTGGCTTCAAAAGAATGGAAAACTTTCCTCTTCTTCGCAGTTCTCCTTCCAGCAGTCACCAGTGCCCTGGCATATTACTGGTCACGGAAAGGTTGGAATAATCACCCTTTAGCCCGAACACTCGCTGTCCATGCTCTCCCACAGTCAGGTTGGAGGGCAGTAGCTTCCTCCATCAATACAGAATTCAGGAGAATCGACAAATTTGCCACTGGAGCCCCAGGAGCAAGGGTGATTGTTACAGACACATGGGTGATTAAAGTGACCACCTACTGTTTACACGTTGCCCAGCAGCAGGACATTCATTTGACGGTGACAGACTCCAGACAGCATGAACTTACCCCAGACTCAAATGTGCCTGTGCAGTTCCTCACCATCCGAGTTTCCAGTATCAATCCCTACGTGAAGGCGTTTGATATCCGGTAAAACAACTGTGTTAACCCTGTTTTGTTACATATATACTATTTGATGGTGCTGATGGAGTGCTTCTGTGTCCGGTCTGAAGACTCCCTGATCTTGTCCCTTCCCTTCTGCTCCCTGCCTGGTGTTCAGAGATGCTGTGTGTGCAGTTCTGCCTTGCAGTGAAATGAAGAAAGGTTGTTTAGAAAGATTCACACACCTGCAGCGTTGAATGCACAGTGGTTAAACAGAGAGACTGTCCTGTTTGATCCATTCTTAGGGAGAGGATTTTGTTGGAGAAGTAACTGGAGAAATTTAGGTCAAAGATGGAGAACAGGAATGAAAAGGACAATCTTTGGTCTTCCAAATTTTGGGTGATGAGAAATAGTTATTTCTCCAAAACTGGCTGTTGTTCACCCATGACTTCGTTTTTTTCCTTCTGCTTAAGACTCATAATTCTGTCACTGCTCAGAAGAGTTCTCACTGAGCTACTGTAAAGCAAGGAAGTAGTTTTGGTCTGTTTCTGATTTATGTGTTCTCACAGCAGTAAATCTTAGCACACATGAACTGTTAGGGCTTGTTTTGCAAGGGCCCGTGCTGGGTGTTTTCAGCAGTCTGTCCATGTAGCTGGGCAAAAGTACAAGTTCTGCAGAAACATCTAACACTGAGTAGAAAGGTGCCAAGGTCTTTGGTTTTGTTGTGTCATTGAGAGGAGTACTGAAAGCCATGTTAGGGCTCTTAAAACTATATATTTGAAAAGGCATGCGAGCATCTTTTTGCTGTAAATGTGTATGTCAGCAGCATTTATTTACTAGGTAATTACTAGGTAATTAAAAGCAGACAGATCACCAGACTTGTAGGTGTGCTGTAGAGCAAGCATGAGGAAGGCATAGAGGTGATTGTGTTAGAGATCCAGGTGAACAGAGCTCAGAACAAGAGGTTAGTTAAGGTAAGAGTGACAGTCCTAAGAGACTTGTATAGACCTGTGAGAGTGGTAACCAAATGAGTATTAAACAATTAATGATTTTCTTCTGTAAGTGCGTCGGTGCCAGAGTGATAAAACTACACCCCCAGCTGGGCAATCATGACTTTGACAATTCTTTTTAGAGGAAAAAAAAATCCAACTCCCCCCCCCCCTTTATTTTGTGGCTAAACAGCACAGCATCAAGAACAGTGTTTAAAAGCTCCTCTAATAAGATGTCAGGAATAGTAAATCCCCACTAGAATGCAGCAAAATCATATAGGATCGTAGTATATATCCAGAATCAGATACAGTGTGATGTTTCTGGAAGAAAAATGTTTTTGTGCAGGTGGGCCACTTTTCCTCTGGATAGAAAGGTCTTTGTTATTTGCATGGGTAGTGTCTGTTAACAAACAGATAAATAATCTGTCAAATATCCTTTAGTAGTTAAAACAATGGAGACCACTGGGAGCTAAAGCTGAGCCAGCATTGCATTGTGCTGTGCTCTGGGAATTCAGTGGTAGGAAGAACGAGGGCAACAGTTCCAGGGACTGCTCCATGAAAGCTGTTTAATGAGTGGAAGCACTGAGCTGGGGAGTTTTGCTGCTACAGTTCTGAACTGTTACAGTAAAAAGGGGTAACAACAGGGATGTGTCACTGCAGGATCTGTGCGAGGCCTCAAGTGCCACTTGAGGTCTGTGGGCATCATTTACATTTACTTTAGCAGGAGCAGCTGGTGTGAAATGCATCTTGTTACAGCCTTAAATCAGCAGTGGTTTGTAACCTCTGTGAAATTTCTGGGTTTGTCTAAAATTGGATCATAAAATCACAGAACCTGATAAATTGACATTCTTCTGCTACTTACGTGTACTATATCACCTTGTGATACGTGCTACAGGATATAACTGATTTCTGTCCTCAGGAGTTTATGAAAAAGAATTTATATATGATCTAAGTAAATAGGCATTAAAAAGATGGGCAAAAATTGTGTATGCAGTACTTTACAGTTAATGCATGATTTACATACCTGTATTGCTTTTGTTCATGCTGATCACTTCAAAAGCCTTCCTTTATTTTGTGTGATGTTTTAGCTGATCTCCAGCATATCCTGCTCGCTCCTATGAAGTAGGACAGTGTGTTCTGTTGGCTAAGTTGTGTCAAAACCAATCATTAAAGAGCAAAAGAAAATAAAATGCTCACTGTTTATTTATTCTGACTCATGAACCAGCCTAAATAGCTTTTCTGTGGATTCACTTCTCTGATGTCAACCTCTGCAATGTACTGTCGAGGTATTGAAGCAGATAATCATGGTAATGTTTTGTTCCATCTTTTCTTTTTCAGGTTGAACTCCACAGAGTACGGGGAGCTCCGAGAAAAGCTCCGTGCTCCTATCAGCAATGCAGCTAATGTTGTGATCCATCAAAGCCTTAGTGATTTATTTTTAGAAACCTTTACATCTCTGGTGGAAATTAACCAGCCATATCACGTTCCAAGCACTCAGGTGAGACTTTCTATCCATGTGACACTGTAATAATTATACTTTCAATGTATGTGAGCCTGTGATTACTGTGTAATTGGTAAATGTTTACTTAGGGCTGTCTCAGGTGAATTATTAAGAGAATTCATTGTTGTGAGGTTAACAAAATGGTTTTATTAAAAATATGAATTAAACTCTGAATGATGATTAAATTATAATTATTAATTGAGGGTTATTAAGCAGTAATCACATGGTAATTAAACAGTAATCAATCAGTAATTAAATGGTATTTAACAGCAGTCACTCTGGTACTGGCTACTTCTAATAATTGTATACGTTTTAGATCTAATAAAAACAGTTGCTTACCTTGCTATGGATAATAGTTAGAGGGTAAGGGATTTCTCAGCCTTGAGAGGTAACCTTGAGAGATGTCCTGCCTGCCTGAGACAGCCTGCTGCCCTACAGGAGAGTTCAATGGGCTTGGGGGGCTGCAGTAACTTGCTTAGAGTGAGTGACTGGTGGTCAAACTGCCCCTTGGTGTGGATGTGCAGCTGTAGGACTTACAATGTCATCTAGTTACCTCCTGATAAGACATGGCCTAGATTCCTTAACTTCCTGAGAAGATACAGCCTAGCACAATTCCTTCCAGTCTGCACAGGCACACTGACTCCAGTCAGGCCTCCTTGTGGGTGACGCCAGAGCCAAAGTGCTGTTTGCTCAGTCGGGGTGGGTGCATCCCTCACAAGGGCTCACCTGCCATCTCAGGGCTCACATCATAAATGTAGTTCAGGCTGCTGCTTCCGTTCCTTCTACGAGGAGATGAACTGTATTGTGAGCAGTTTTGAGACATGAGAAATAACACAGTGAAATAAAGTCCCCTGTAATAATTCCCATAAAAATATAACGTGAAAACATTTGGAAATTATGATGTTGCGCTTCCAGAAAGTTTATGGGGAGTCACAGCTGCTGTTGGTGTTCTTTAGGCAGGTTGCTCCATTACAGCTTGCTTTTCTAGACAGCCAGGTTTTGCTGGATCTTCTGCTGAAATAAACTAATGAATCGTAATTGGGGCTTACTTTGGTTGTAAATAACACCATAGAGTCCTACCTGCAGCTATACTCATAGACCTGGTCATTATTACACTTGTACACCAATCAGAAGTGTGACTATACCACTGTCCAATGTACCAGAGGAAACTAATTAAACCAGTTCTGGTGACCCTGCAGGGAGTCTGTGTCTTATGTTTCAGCTAATGCAGGGAGTAGTTGGTATCTGTGGTAGTGTCATGGTGTGTTCACTCTATGGTTCCTTGAACTAGCTAAAATAAAACTGGATCAGATTTGCCTGCACATGATGTTGTTGTACGTTCTGGTGGCAGTGCCAGCTTATAGTGAAATGAGATGTTCAAAATAAAGACAAGATAGAACCTGATAATTTTTCATTTTAATTAAAATAAATTAATTTGTGACGCATTTAAGTGTCAGCTGAGCTACTGGTCTTTGGTTTGATATTGAGTGATAAATGTCATCACAAATTATGATAAGGACATAAAAAATACAACACTGAATTTTTTCCTATTCTGAATCTCCATGAGTAAGTTGAAAAAGTTAGTTAATCTTTCTGTGCTAGAGGTCTTCCTGCCTAAAAACTAAGATAAGCCTTAATTTCACAAGTTAAAGCTGATGCAGCTTCTGAAAGAAGCAGTCCTGCTTCCTGCACACTCCTGGTCCCCATGTTGACACAAGACTTTGTCTGTGGTGAACCTGGTTGTGTGAAACCAGGGCAGAAAGAGGCAAAGCAAATTGTTTTGTGTTCATCTGGATCTGCTCCACAGCCAAGCTGCCAGTGTGGCTGAGCAGGCACTTGAGCTGACAGGGAAGAGACACTGGAGTTGGGAACTAGAGACCACAGAGCAGAGCTGGTTTTTGTTACACCAGTAGCAGTATGAACAGGATTCAGGTCTCTGTGCCTGTTCACTGTGCTGTCATTTGAACTTTGTCAAGTTCTTGGACAGCTGGAAGACACAGGGGAAACGCTAATTATTGTTTATTAATTGTAAAACACTTCACAGCAAGATGATATCCCTATATGCAACCACAAGTTCATGTGGCATAATTAACTGTGGGGAAATATTAATTATTACAGTATTATCCAAGAAAACTTAAGTAAGTTTCTGGTCCTTCAAGATGAGTGTCCTTGTGTTCAGTACAGCCCCGGTTTCCCCTTTTATATCTCTTACCTATAAAGATGGAAGACAGGAACAGCCATTTGCTGTAGCAAGTGGTAAGAACTGTTCGCTTTATTGTTTTTCTTACTTTATATTGGTATGTTTTTTGAAAAATATCTTGTGTGAATGATAAAGCTGGCTATGTGCCTACCTTGCTGTGGCTACTGTGCTCTGGAAATAGGTGGAGCTCTTTGGAGACAGAAAGAATGTTTATTTTCAGTCATTTTTGTTTAATCACTAGTTTCAGGCAGCAGTTCTGGGTTTTCTGTTTAAAGAGAAACTTTGCTCCCATTCATTAGAAAGTGTTGTAATAAAACTGTTTGACATCTTCTGGTGGGGCAGTTCTGCCTTGATTATTCTGCCACAGATAATTTTCTAAAAGCCTTTGAAGAGCAATCACAGAAACCATTTTGTGCAGTTCACAATCTGGGCATTTTTCTCCTCCTTTAGGAGCTGGAGCCATGCATAGGGTGTATGCAGACTATTGCTAACATCAAGCTCATCAAGAACTGCCAGGAGCCAAACGAAGGGGAGTGCCAGCAGTGCTACTGCCGCCCCATGTGGTGCCTCACCTGCATGGGCAAGTGGTTTGCCAGCCGACAGGATCAGCAGCACCCAGAGACCTGGCTGTCGAGCCAAGTGCCTTGTCCGACTTGCAGAGCCAAATTTTGCATTTTAGATGTTTGCCTAATACGATGAGTAGTACTTGGGTACGTTTTAACTTTTTTAATTTGAATGTATTTCACAGTGGGTTTGGTCAAAGGCCTCCTAGATTTATTTCTGAGACTTTGTGTTCTACAAGGGTGCAAACTCCAAAGGTTTCTTCTACAGTGTTGAAAACAGATGCAAATCTTTTCAGTTACTTTCCACTCTTACCTGTATCTTTGGTATTTACTCACCCGATATCAATTCCTGGATTTTATTTTTTTTTTAACCCATGTTTTCCTTTCTTATGTCTTGGAAGGTTATCCTTCTATATTTGCAGTACTATTCTCTTTTCAAGTTTTAACGTAGGTTAAATTCTTTACATTTTTAAAATTAACTTGGGTTTTGATTCTTTAATAAAGGGCTAACTGAGAAAAATACTTTGGTTAGACTTCATTGATGCTTTGTTTTTCTTTACTCCACTTGTCAAGTTCTTAGTAATCTTTGCAGTTCTTCACCGAACAAGTGTACCAGTTGTGGTCCTTCTGCTGGTCCTAAGGGTTTCAGTAGGCTAAGAAATCTAATCCCTGAAGATTTCCAACTCCCATAGGGACTTTTTATTCCATCAGTTTGCCTCTAGCTTACATTTTGATGGATGTCTTTATTTCAAACAACAGAAGGATTCAGAAATACAACCCATTTACCTACACTGCTAATGCTATGCATCCTGAAATCTGTTGGTTTCTAGGAGCTACATTGCTTAGGGTTTTGATGTGCTTTAGATGATGGGACATTTTTTATTATATTTGAAGGGAGTGCAGCAAACTTCTGAGCTTTAATTTGTGAATTAAAATAACAGAGGGAAAAAACGATAAAAGAGAGAAAAGAACACTTTAATACTTTGTTCTAGGTGAATAAAAGCCAGGATATCTTCCGCGTGAATAATAAGAAGGATATTGCCAGTAAATCATTAGCAGAGATGACATGCCAGTGATTCCATAAAAACCTCTTGATTACCCTGACAGGCGAGTGCTTTGAGCAGGAATAGGTGGCAGGATGAAAAAATGGTACAAGTACTGGAAGCATAACCATGAAACCTTTCATGAGTCTCAGCCGAGCTACAGATGGTGAATTGCACCAAGCTACACTTTAAGCCAGGCAGGAAATGGTTATGAATGTGACTGTAATCCACAATTTAAAGAGGGATAAGGAATTGAAAACAGATTAGACAGCATCGCTTAAAAACTAACATTTATGTTATACTGTTGGTGTTGGTTTTTACCTTTGGATTTTTCAAATAATACTGACTTATAAAAGTCCAAACTGGGTTTAAGGACATTAATTGTTTCAGCATATCTCAGTTGCTATATGTACAACATCTGCTATGCAATTATCTAAACTACCTATTAATAATGGTGGTTTATCTGTTTTTCATTACCCGTTGTTTTGCATTGTATGGAGTGAAAATGTGACGCTGAGACAGCTAGTATGGATTTGTCTCTCCCAAAGAGACCTTAAGTGGCATGTCCCTCTTCAGCTGAATAGGATTAAGTTCCAGAGCTTCAGACAGATTTGTTGACAAGTATGAAAATTAATAAAAAAATCAAGGAGACGATCAGTGATTGAATTTGAAATATTTCCCACTGCTTCTGTGGTAAAGTTATTTGCAAGTTTAAAATGGTCTCTGCAGGCTTTTTTAACCTTTGGAACATTCTCACAGGGCCATGTGGTGTCATCTGACAATGCACCTATTGCTACACAGCAGCCTTTACAAATAAGCCTTTTGCAACATTTACTTCTGGAAAGTTTACAGGATGTGGCACAGACACGTGGGATGTGATCCTTGAAATAGTTGCAGAAGAGAGGGTAGGATTTTGGACCTGTGGTTTTGCCACTGACAGTCATTCAGTTCATACAGCTCTTTGCCTGTTCGGAAATAAAATATTTATTGTAAAGATGTCTGAAGTTAAAATCATAAAGGCCTTGAGAAACTTAGATAGTAGATACATGTAGCTGCAGATGGTTTTATAGAAGAAAAACATGTCAGTTGCCAATAGTATCTCATGTAATAGAGCTTTAGACTCCTAATTGCTTGTGCAATTGGAGCTGTTCCATACAGAAATCTGCCCTGAATTAACTGGAAGTTTTCATTTCATCTTACCTCTTTTGCCAGTATAACAGTACGATGGAGTAACCATCAAAAATGTAAGATACCCTTGCATCTTTTAATGCTCTATCCACAGAAGTGCCTCTTAGGAAACTTAGTAATAATTATCAAAATAAAATTATGATTTATGTTAATAATAGTGCCTGGCTTAAATTCCTTAAAACAACTATTATTTCCCAAGTTTAAATTCTCAAAGTAGTCTGGCATGCCTCCAAAGTTTGTAAGCTTAAAGGCTGTGTAAGAGAAACAAGTTGTTAAAAATCCATATGACATTTCCTTCTTAGAGGCAGTAGAAGGAGGAACTGTGACTTCTCCCTGCACAGTCATATGAGATGTGAATAAACCACTGAACAAGAAAATAATGGAATACAAAAATAGGCATTTGTCTTTGTCATAGCTTCAGGTCATCAGCCAAAGAACCACCTGCACATATAGGGCCATTTGTGGAGAAGATCCTCTCTGTTTGCAGCAGAGAAAACAACACTGCCTCCCACACAATCTTGATACATTTCTTAAAAATGAGGATAGAGTTTAGAATTGGTCTTTTTACAACATTTTATTAAAAAACAAAACAGACAAAAACAAACAAAACCAAAAAAAACCTCAAAACAAGTAATGTGATAGGCTAAAATATTTACTAAATAATTTTCTTTTATTTTTGTGTATAAATCACTATTAGTGATTTAGTGTTGCATTTTTCAGCAGTGTGTATGCTTTTCCACATCACTGACTTGTGGGTGGGCGATGTGAGTAATCCAAAGTACCTTATATAAATGTGATGTCACTGAACTAAGACAACGTATCTGTGGGTTCACACTGTCAGTATAAATATGCCATATGTGTGTGTACATATATAGCCCAAATTTCACTCTGTGCTGCAGCTCAGTAGGTGGCTATATTTATTTACACAGTTGTGTTAGTTCTGTAATTTGAGCATTCCAGAAAATACTAGGAAAATATGTTATCTGTTGATTTTTTAGGTTAACATAGTTAACCAAAAAAAAAGACATTTTTTTTTTCCAAGCAGGATATAATTTGAATCAATTATATGAATGAAGATGGGTTTTTTTACCATGAGGCTTGGTGTAGCTTGAACCCAAAAATACCAGGTTATTACATGATCTCTTCAATATGAGTATTTTTGTTGTATCAAAACTGGACCAGGTTGCCTAGAGAAGCTGTGGCTGTCCCATCCCTGGAAGTCTTCAGGGGGCTCTGAGCAACCTGGTCTAGTGGAAGGTGTCCCTGCCCATGGCAGGGGTTTGGAACTACATGATCTTTAAGGTCCTTTCCAACCCAAACCGTTCTGTGATTTTACTTGTTAGACTGCAGCTAAATACCATTCCAGTCAGGATAAACCTCAATAAGAATAAAGGTCTGAGTGCCATTTCTTAAGAAATATTTGTTGACTTTGAGCTGTTTAAGGAGGTAAGATATAAATATTCAAGCTTTTACATACATTACAAGACATTTTCTTCCAAAGACTTACTGCAGGGTTTCTTATTTGTGATTTTTGGTTTTTGGTTTCCTAGATAGCTTACCTCTTTTAAAATGGACAGTATTATTTAGGTAGCCTTTAAGGAAAAGGTTTAATGAATACATGCAGTTAATCTTAAAACTCTCTGAAGAACTGAATAAAAATACAATTGATTTTATGTAAGACTTCTGGTTTTAATTTTAAAGTTATGTTGGATGGGGCTTTGAGCAACCTGGCCTAGTGGAAGGTGTCCATTCCCACGGCAGGGGGGTTGGAACAATGTGGTTTTTAAGGTCCTTTCCAACCCAAACTGTTCTGTGATTCCGTTAATGGTGTGAAATGTGGGACACGTTTCTCTGGAGCGTACCTTGTGGTGCCCACCTTTGGTGAGATGATTTAGCTCACGACATCCAGCAGAAGGCTAACTTGACCCAAACCCAACCCTTGACTCATGCGTGAGGTAACGCTGTGATGTGGGAGCCGGGGTTTTCCCTGGATTAGCGAGCCCAGTGGGCCGGGGGCTCCAGCCGCCCTTATCCTGGGTGAGGGCACAGGAGAGGCTGTGAGGGCCATGGCGCTCTCGCCGTGAGGGAGCCGCGCCCTGCCCCTCACAGGAGCGCGGGCTGCAGGACCCTTCGCCTCCCCCTGTAACTCCCGATCGGCTTTCCGGCAGAAACAGCACATTTCTGCCTTCCCCACACTGGGCTCTCTCCCGGCTGTGGCACAACACGGAGGGCGCCTGCGCTACCCTCGCGTTCCAGGAGGCCGGGCCGCGCCTGCGCTGGCGGCGGAGCCGGAGCCATGTTCGGCCGCGGAGCCGCCGCTCGCCTCAGCCATGTCCGGCGGGCAGCGGCGCCCGGGCGGCGGGGATCCGGCCGGGCTTCGCAGGTGGGAGCGGACGCGGGGGTCGGGGGGACCCGGGGCGGGCAGGCATCGCTCCCTCGAGGCGCCTCTGGAGCTACCGCGGCTCCTCTGTGGGTGTGGGCGGGGGGGGGGTGGGGGGGTGCTACCCGTCCCAGGGCGCCTGTTCTGGGGCGACTCCGGGAGGAGCTGCTGGAGGGTTGGGATCCTCTGCCAAACATCCCCTTTTCTCCTGCGCCCTCGCCTCCCGTGCAGAGGCTGCCTTGGTGTCCCTGTCGGTGAGGAGTGAGGGACCAGCAGCCCGGGCAGGGCGTGGGCTCGGGCTCGGTGCCCCAGCCCGGTGGGGGCACTGGGATTGTCCTCAGGCTGGCGTGGGCGGGCAGTACGAGGCAAACACTGCAATGTTTGTAAAAGTCATCATTTTCGCTTAGCATTTCCTCCTGCATTTTCAAACAGTGGCATGTGTTGTCTTGTTGTACGTAAGCTGGGGTGCATTTTTTCCCCGCTGTTTCTTTCAAGTCCTTAAATCGAGTAATTGCTGTTGAAGGCTGTTAGAGGAGGGTTTTATCCATCTACTGCCTTTGCAAAAACCGAGCGCGCTGGCAGTGTCTTTTTGCCTGGATCCGCGATTTGGAGCGAGCTGTCTGTGCTATGTCTTGGTGGTAACTCTGAGCCCTCTGGGAGTGGGAAACTCCCAAAGCCAGTCGGGGTGGAGGAGGAAGGGAAGGAAAACATCGGTGGTTAATGCAGGATTAAAATATCAAAAACCTTCCTTTCCTCTCACTTGTTGACTTAAGCCACGGAGACGTGGCACACAAAGAGCCCTGTGTTTGCTGTTACTCACAGGCACACAGGTGCAGTGTGTTTGCTGTGCAGAGCCTGCAGTACCAGGTCGTTCTCCCAGGCAGGCGGTGAGGGTGGATCTACAGGTGTGGTCCTTGGCCCAGGAGCCAAGTCTGGTGTCAGCAGACGCTGTGGGGGTGTTTTGTTTAGCAACCTGTCATTTAAGAGGTCCAAGCCCCCAGAACTGAGAAGGAAAATGTAGAGAACTCTTAACCCTTAAGCAATCTCTGGCTGTCCCGCCGGTGTGTTGCAAAGCAGTAGAGTCAGGTCTTTGTTCCTTATGAGGGCTCTGCAGTGTCTGGTAAAGGATTTCCTGGGTAAAAGTGTTTCCACGTGAACATATGACCTACTTCTGCTTAGCCATTTTGTTTCCATGTGTTGAAGTGATGTTTCTGCATTTGCCTTTTCCACTAGTTTACTACTGAATGGGACAGTAAGTGTCAAATAATGCACTGCTGACAGAGGACAGTCTGAACTTTGGCACAGGTTCATAAACCCTGGGGACACTCCTCAATTAGGGTTTTTTTCCCCCACCTTTTTGTTTGCAAATAGAATATATTTTTTGTTATCTAAATATTAATGGTTTATTTGAAAATTCTTATGTCCTAATTGCATTAGTCAAAGGCCTTTTCTCAGCAATTGCATTGTCTAACACCTTTGTTAAGTTAGTGTTGCCTGAATAAGTTCTTGCAAATCACATACCTGTTTGCCAAATCAGATATTTGTCTGATATTGTCCATATTTGGTTTGTATAGGCAACGTTCAGTGACTACCAGGGACTTGATTTCAGATGAAAATTCTTGTTTTCTAGTTCTGTGCAACATCCACACTGCTGGCACCAAGAACAGGAATGTAGAAGCTGGAATGATTCAGATTCTTCTGTGTTTGAGGAATATCAATGTGAGCATTCAGACCACTGGCTGGAGAGGTAAGGAAAAAATGTCTTCTTTAAATGTGTCCTTAAATCTTCACTTTCTTGCATTCTTCTTTAGGACTCAAGAAAAGCTTGGCCATGATTAGATTAAATGTTTTCTAATAATACAGTAGCATGGAGCTAGGAAATAATACCTGCATCCTGCCAAGAGACGACCACCCATTTTGTCTGATTGAAATACAAGCCATAATATTAGCAAGTATTCCACATGAAAGGGAGAAATGGTATATACTGAGGCAGTAGTCTAAACTCTTTATTGCTGTAGTCTTCAGTATTAGTATAAAATTCCCATTGAAGCCATATGCTGTTACTCTCATGCTTTGCCTATGCATTTATGCATGTAAATGTGGGCAAACCATCTTTGTCTCTTCACTTGACAGTGCACTTGGTATGTTCAGCTGTATTGCAGTTTTTAGTAAACACTTTTGCTTTTTTTTTTCGTAGTCCAGTACAAGGAACAATTTGAGATGAGATAAAAGTTTATACGTAGGTAATTCTAGGAGGATTTTGCTTTGCTTTTGGATATTCCAGACTAAAGACAGAGGCAGTGGTGTCTTAATGTGGAGGAAGTGGTTGAGATTGACACCAAGGTGAAAAGTGGTGAGTGCTTGGATATTTGCATAAAACCGAGCAGAATGTAAGTTAGAAGAGAGGAAATATTTTACTGAGGGTACATGAATTTTTTTTTTTTTTTACATAATTCATACATCTCTGAGTATTACATTGTATGGATGTGATTGTAATTTCTGATGGCATGTTTAATATTGCTTTGTTAATAAATTAATTCTTTGAAGAGCTTAGGAAAACCCTTGTATTCAGGAGTGTTTTCTATGTCTTTGATGCTGTCATGAAAAATACTAACTATGTTTTGAGTGTGGGTATAAGTGGATGTGCCAGCAGCGTTTTGTGTTTCTCTTTTGCTGAGTAGATATGTTCCTTTTTAGTGTGAAATCTTTACTTCCTGTGTTAAAATGACACTGTCAGCATGGATGGTAATTTCATCTGTTGATGTGAAACTATTTATGGAAAGTAAGACTATAAGCTCAATCTACTTCTGTATTACTTATGTTAAATGTTGAGGCAGTAATGTTGGCAAAAGAGGGCGGACTGAAAGGAGAAGTTTTCAACACTTACATAAATGGGAACTGTATAATGCCGTAATTTTTTAAGTTAATGAGGAAGTTGGTAAGTGTTCCATCTCTTGGAGAACATCAGTGATACAATTGATGATTTAAGAGCTTCCTGACTGCTTTTTTGGCTTTGCACAGCAAAGTTTGCATTTTGAAATTATGATATTGGGATATGATATCATCGGACAAAATACTAGTTCTGCTCACATGATGGATGTTTTTCTATTTCTTAAGCATCTCCCTGGTCCTTTAAAAAGACCTTAGCTGACAATGGAGAGCAGCAACTAGACTAATTTTAACCTCAAGTAATTCCATGACTTGGGATATCTGATGGAATTGATATGTCCAGAAGGTCTTCAAGTAGTAGAGAGAGCTGAGATGAAAGTATTTTAAGAGATCGTGAGGTGTTGTGACAGGAGATTCACTTCAAGACCATTTTCTTTCCTTGCAAAGTAAAACTGATAATCTTACATCACTGCTGAAGGTGACTTTGAACTGAAATAGAGTAGGGGCATGCCCGTGGTTTTATGGTTGTGGAGCTGGTTTTGTCCACTGTTGAAGTTTCTGTTCATTAAATATGTTTCGAGAAGCAGACATTCATATTGAATTTCCTTTATTTTCTAGCTCTACAGCACCAGAACATTCTAGGTCTCTTTCTAGCTGCCCCAGCTGGGAAGGTAGAATTGAAGAAGGCAAAACAATGAGGACATCAAATAAAAAAATGACAAAGTAAGTACTGAACAATTACTAAGTATTGTTGCGTTGGTTTTAGCAATAGCCATCTGATGATCTCTGACTACTTTACATGCATTAAAGAAGATTTGAAACACAGTCAGGCTCTTTCATATTGAGCCTGAAGGAAGCCTAAAGGAGAGAGTAGCACTGAGAAGTTTTATCTCAAAAGCTACTTCTATAATCATTTCAGATTCAGGTTTGGTTAGCACAACTTTCTCTTCTGTAAACTACTGAGGTAAGGGTTTTGCTTACTGCCTATCAGAGTAAAATACAGGAAGTTCTAGAGTTTTTGTTTATATAACTTCTTGTAAAGCTCTTAAGGTTCCTTTCAACCTAAGTGTAATTTTTGTTTTCAAGTGATTCTGCTAATCCAGCTGAAAGGGAAACAGATGAAGTGGTTCTGAGGAGAAGACAAAAACAGATCAATTTTGGAAAGAATACCCTCGCATATGATAGATACATTAAAGAAGTTCCAAAGTAAGTTGCCTTGTGTTGCAGATTTCCAAATAAATTCTTTTTTGTTCCTGATGTGTGCATAGATCAGCACAGAGCTTTAGTTCTCTTTAAATTCTGTGAACAGCAAGTGAAGGAAACTTAAACCAATTGATGTTTTCAAGAGAAGTCAGCTATTTTCTGCATATGAGCAAATGTAGATAGGGAACATTTAAAGCTAAATGTTCCCTTTGTGGATTGCTGTTGTTAGAAGCAAGTATACTTTAAATAAATTCTGTATTAATCAGCTCCCTGTGATTCTGGGGAGTGTTGCTAGGCTAGTGTGAAGTTAATTGGTACCAGGAAATGTCGTCTTTGGATGAGGACTGTAGCACAGTAGCATGGTCACATTTTCAGTAATGTCTTTTTCTTCAAAGAGTCTTGGGTTGCTTTGTGACAGCATTGTTACAGTGTCTCCCCAGTGTAGGTTCTCAACTTGGTGTTCTCCCTCAGCTTAATGGCTGTGGGATGGGGCAGGGCTGAGTGGGGAGAAGAGGAGGCCTTGAAGTGCAAGCACTGGTCAGCAACAGCCAGAAAATAGTGTGTTATTGGCACTGTTTTAGACATAAATCCAAAACACAGCACTACAGGGATTGCTGTGAAGGAAGTTAACTCCATCGCAGCCAGACTCAGTACAACACTGAATACAAAGAAACTGCACCTGATTCAGGAAAACTGAGTACAAGTAGCAGGAGGTTAGGCTGCTAATGAAGGGGTATGAGTTATGCTTCTTCAGTTTCATACTTGTCCATGAGCAATAGGAATCTGCTTTTAGCAGCTGTCAGAGTACTGGACTGGATGAACCTCAAATCTGACTCAGCGTGTTATTGTTAGTTGTTGTTTTTGTGATCTATTTTTGACAATGTTTTAGAATAGACACGTTTCAGTTAGATATTTAAAAATAGGAATGTTTTATTTATTAGACTACTGATGCCACTGGGATCTGATGGACTGAGAATTTTTTTTTTTTTAAGAATGAAAATAATGGTCTGAAATAATAAATGTTACTATGTATTTACAGGAATCAGCGAATACCAGGAGTTCATCCTAGAACTCCCAACAAATTTAAGAAGTACAGCCGTAGATCCTGGGACCAGCAGATCAGGCTGTGGAAGATAGCACTGCATGCCTGGGATCCTCCTGCTGAAGAGACCTGGGATCTGCAGCCAGTGTGTGTAAATGGGTGAATTAAGCCAGGCATTAAGGAATTAAGGAGGGCTCTGTATGTCCTTTAGAGCATTCCTGACTGGGAGCAAGGGAGGAGATCAGGCTCAGAAGTGGGAGTCTCCTTGAATGCCTTGTTTTCCTTTTGAATTCTGTTAGTCTTCAAGAAATTCCCATTACTTAGTCTGAGTTGATCTTTAATCAGGTGTTCTGGAGAGGGAGGCATTTGGTCTGTCTGCAGTAGTACATTCCCTTCCCCTGTGTATTTACACTGGTGAGCACAAGGTCACATTATTTTTCTAGAAAGAGATAGGCAAAAGCAGAAATTTAATTACTGTTCCTTGACTTTGATAACCTTTCCATCTTTGATGCCAGCTCATACTTTACAAGATTTAGAATAGTAAATTAGGGAGGAAAAGAGTGAATGGAATTCTATTGGCTCTGTTACTGCACTGTGTAAATAGTTTTACTCTGTTGTAATTTGACCTATGGTGGAAGTTGCAGTTTTTACACCATTTGGATGTCATATGGGATGAACTGTTAATTGTTACCACAGCTTAACTGCTGTCTCCTTGGAGCAGTAAGCCAGATGGGCTGTTTTTTAAACCTTTTTTTTTTCCATCCTGTTTTTAGTAGTACAGAACCCTCAGGCAGCTCCCAGGAATGGTTCTGCAAAGATCAGGACATTTCTGCCTCCTTTGTGTTTGACGAAAAGCAGAAGAGAAATGAATGTGAAGACGAATGCAGGCAGACTGACTGCACACCTGAGAGGTAGGAGATGAAACTTTCGTGGTTAACTTGGGGACATAATTCAGTGCATGTCGATGCTGTCAGGTTTTTGTAGGAAATGTTTTCTGTGGAAGAGCAGTTAAAATGCAGCTGTGGAGTTTGACACTTGATGTTGAATGTAATCCGTCAGTGGTACAGAGCACTGAATGTGGACAAATTAACAGCACTGCAGAATTACATGACTAACAGGAGGAAAAGCCAGTGTTTTTTCAGCTTCTCTGTTTATACAGTGGGGTACTCAGGTTTCTTTGACCACCATTGGCATGTGCTGAAAGTAGGGGGACTTTTTCAGAAGCAGGAGTCACCATCCTTAATAGTACTATACCTGTTTGCAGAACAGCAGGGAGACTGACAGTGAAGCGCCCTATGCACTTCCCTGTTTACTAAGATATCTTGTCCTGGGGGGGGGATGTGTGTGAAGCTCAAAATGGTTCTGCTTCCAAGCTGCTTCTGCAGTTGTGTTCACATTCCATAATACAATGGCATGGTTACCAAAATTTGAGCCATTTTTTCTGTGTTCCTCTGTGTGCCTCAAGAATCATACCTCAAAAAGAATCATCCTGTGTAGCATGTGCCATTATTTAGCAGAACTCTGATAAGCATTTCAGCACAGATGAAAAATGCTATGTGTGTAAAATCTGTGTCTTATTTTTGTAGTCCCTGTTCATCTGATTCTTCTCCAGTATGGAAACGCAGAAAAAGAAATAATTCTGAGTCCTCTGTGGTTTCAGAGAGCAAAGCCCCTTATGTGCAGATGTACCACACACTGGAAAGGTATGAAATGACTCTGATTTCCAAATATGGAAATTCATTGATTATATGAACTGACTTTTGGAATATGACTGGTATTGTTAATAGCTTTAATTTTATGTAAATGTATGTGCAATTTAATGAGGAAGGGAAATCATGCCAGAACAATTGTGTTGTATGATAGCAAATATTTACAGAGGTCTGTTGCAAAGATGAAGAAAATTTCAGTGTCACAAGTCACAGCACAGAGGGGAGGGGTTTTTTGTGTGTAGATTTAGGCAACACTAATATGCTGCTCTTAATTTCTCTTGGACTGCTGAAACTCGCTGCCTGTTTAATTATTACTAAGTTACATTTTCTCTGTACTATGTGTATTAAATGTACCCCTCAAGGGATGTGAAAAGAAGCTTTGTGTATTTTGATTAAGCCTTTTCCTGCCTTGTGAAAGATGGTGTGGAAGAAAATGCTGGTTGGAACAACAAGGAATTGGGTCACACAACCTGGGACAGAGGGAGGTTATTGTTAAAAAATGAATAATACAAGGGTAGAGTTTTTCAGGCCAACACCTTTATTCTAAGTTGTTCAAGATTTAAGCTACTTCTGTAGCTATTGGTATCATATTTCCTTTTTTCTCCTTTCTTATCTGCTGCATAAGAAGTCTTCCTACAACTAAGAAACGATAGCCTGTGTAGAGGAGAGCACGGTTTAACTGTACAAAGTTTTGTCAGAACCACCAGAAAACTTGACCAATCATTTTAAGTTTTTCAGGGGTTTACCAGACTTTCCACGCTAACCTTAGTAAAAATGTTTATACAGGTTGGCTTTTTTCTCTCTACTTATTCCCCCTTCAGAAAAATTAAGAGGAACTGTGTGACAAAGGTGCATGGATTCAGACCATTTCATTTTATTTCCAGCCTTACTGACTCAGGACATCAGGAGGCTTTTTCAAAATGCTCAGAGTGGGAAGCCTTTGGTGAAGATGATGAAGTAATGACAGTACAGCAAGGTATAGAAATAACAAGGTAAATACCACAAAGATTATGACAGTATTTCTTTTTATTGCTTATGCTGTGAAGGGGCCCTTCGCTTTTCTTCTTAATCTTTTCCTTCATTGGTTAATGCTACTTTTTTTTCCTTCCTTACATTTACTCCAACCTGTGATATGTTTCGTTGTTATTTTTGTTCTTTGAGTTTACTTGGCTTTTTCCAGTCTGACTCTCCATCTGTTGCTTTCTGCTGCGTCTGCCATTAAGTTATGCCAAAAGATGAGCCCCTTTCATGGTCTTTGTCTTATGAAAAGCAGTGGCAGTTGGCAGAGTTGGTCCCTGTGGTTGTTACTCACCTCTCACTTCCTCAGCCTGGGAGCTGGAAGCTTCCTCTCTGTCTCCTTAGAGGTTGTTTTGTAGCTGACATCAACGATAGTTATTTGTTTTTATGCAGTGACCCAATTCCAGCGGGTTGTTCTTCAGGGTTGAACAATCCGAAACAGAAGAAATCCAACTTCTTTCTGCCTGACAGCAAAACTTGCAGAGACACAGACTGCAGGCTGGAGAGGTATGAAACGCAGCTCTTCAATCAGGGTTTGGGGGTTGTTTTGCAGATTAATTTAGAAGCTTTGTTGAATAATGCTGTATTTCAATCCAAACCTTTATTGTAAAGATAGATTTTTAAATTTTTTTTTTTTTCCTACTGTTCTTCTTAGGGATGTGTTGGCCAGTATTTGTTGTGTGGTAAAATTCTGTCCTTATGTTCTCATGTTACAGTCTATATTAGAATACGTAGGTTGTAGCCCTATTAAATGTAAAAAGATTTAAAAGGTTACCATAATAAAGCCACTTGGTCTTTGGTTTGTGTTTTTTTTTTATTTGTAGGCTTAAACTTTGTAGCAGTTTCTTGGAAGGACATCGGTCAGAATACCCTGAAAGAGGATGGGGAAGTGCAAATGCTGAAGATACAATAATGAGGAAAAAAATTTAAATACCAAGGTGAGTTTGTGCTGGCTGCTTATTTAACCTGTTCTGTTTTAGTAGCCCATCCACAGTATCATTCTACACAATCAAACTGTTCAGTTCAAGCAGATCTTATTTTATTCCTTTATTATATTAGTATTTTATCCCATCCTCTTGTATTTAATGCAGCACCTGAATGAAAAGATTTAATGATTTACACTTGCTAAATTGAAATATTTATCTGTCAGGTAGAAAATGTGTTTTATCACTCAAATGAAAAGTGCCAGTTTTTTTAATTATTGCAGTAGCACCTTTTCTATCTCTTCATATTTTTGTAATGAAGTCACAACTTTGAGTTTTGCAGCAGTAAATTTTAGTGAAAACTTCTTCTTGGACTGTAGATTCCTGTGGTACATTAATAGGATGGGTAGTAATCTTGGGTCAAATAGGTTTTATTAGCAGGGGATCTTTTGTGTAATTAGATTGTCTTTGATCTATGTTTGGTGCAGGCTTGGAAACGTGGACTAAGATTTAAATGTTAAACAGTGATCTTTGAATATTTTGCACAATAAAGCTCATTAAGAATATGGCACAAAATCAGTTTTACATTCAGATTTTGCATTCTAGCAATAGGAGGAAAAGGCAGATAGAGCTTTTAAAAAAAGCTGATAGCATTTTTCTTTTGATTTTATTGATTTTTAATTTAAACTCTTTGAGCATGAGTAAGATTTAATATGCATTCACTTTGCCAAAGTGCTAATTCAATATTTGAAAATATCTAGTCTCTCTTTGTATATAGAAGTATTGAAGAAGGAATTTCTCCTGTGACAGAAAAAGACTTGAAGAATAGGGATGTAGTCTGAGATCAGCAGATCAAGTCTTGGAAAACTGGTGCTGTCATGTAGGATCTGCACTGCAAGAGGAAGAGATTTACAGTCAGCAAACGTGCAATCAACACAAGGTGAAATTATTCAGGTAAAAGAAGCATTTCTGTCTACATCCCACTTCAGAGCCTTTCTGGTTTCTAGATAGTTGATATTCAGCTGTTTTGCAGTGGTCTGCATTGTAAATAAGGCTCAGTTAAGGAGTGTATATTTTCAGGGGGTTTGTAATCACTCTAATTGAAAAAATATCTGTGTTAGATGTAAAATGTACAAAGTGAATTAAAAAGCTTCTTTATGGAGCAGCACATTGGTTTCCTGGGATGCAAAGGTCAGTATTTAGAGCGACACGGCCTTTAACCATGGCTTTTAGGTGTGATGACCTCTAACTCTCAAATGGCAGGAACTTTGTCTGTGGAAGGTTAATCTTGCTTGAAAACCAGACAGTGGGTTACATGGTGGAATTCCACACCACCTGCCTTTTTGTTAAAATAACATTTCTGTCTTAAACAGGAAAAATAAATGTGGCTGTTTTGGAGCGCAGTTAAATGTCTGTAAATATGAATGTACCTGGTTCCTTTCTAGGTGAAAACCTTAGTCAGCAGGACACCTAAGATATGTCAGTAATTCATTAATTAGAATTAAGAGAAAAATGTATTCTATGAATTAATAATGACATTTAGATGAAAATTTTACGATGGGTTGGGAATGGTAGGCTCAGGTGCTTCCTCTTCTCTTTCACAAATACTTCAGGAATATATGAGATATTTATAAAATGCTGTTATATGTTTTTTTTGTTTAGGTTTCTCCAGATCTTTATAAGGATAGATTGTTTTCTACAAGCTGTGCCTCAAGTGTAAAACTTCAGATTTCATGAAGCCTGTGCTACAGTGACAATGGATGTTCCTTAAAGCTTTTGTGAGAAAGTTTCTGCTGTCCCTGCATTCGCAGGTGACATGTGCATCACATTGCAAAGGCTACTTCAGGTGATGGATCCTGCCATTCCATATGGAGATCTTGCTCCTAAATGTTATACCAGGGAATTGGTTCAATATTCAGTCAAACTGAGGAATGTCAGCCCTAAAACCAAGGAGTCCCTTTGCTTTACTGGACCAGAATTGTACATCCAGCCTGAAGAACTGCTTCAGAAGAATGTAGATAATTTCAACCTTTCTCCAGTTGTTAAAGACAAGCTGTTGAGAACTTTTGGAGTGGGTGGTCATCCATTTGGCCTGTTTATTGTTCTCTGAGATGTATTAAGATAGCATTTGCCTAAGCCAAGTGAGAGAAGAGAAAGGAAAAGGTGATAGTTTATCAGAATCAGATCCTTTTCTTGAAGGGGCTGAGCAACTGCTAGAACAGTAGCACAGCTTAAAGACCCAGATTTTGCTTTTATGTGTTTTGCAGCCTGACCCAAAGAGCCAGTCTCCTGTTAAAGAGTGTAAGAGGATGATTTCAGTGCCTGCTGTTCCTACAGGAACTGGGGGTGAGAAGCAGTATTTGCAGATGTGGAGCTGCTCTTGTCCAGTCTGAGGAATGTGATGGTGTTGGGATAGGTTCTCCTTTGTTTTACTCTTCCGGCAGTGTGCTCAGAAGATTGAAGTGAGAGCTGTGGCTACAGTGGTTTATACAAAATTCATGTGCCAGTTACAGGAACTTTATAGTCCTTGTGGCATTTTGTGTAGCATGTCCTGGGATACCAATGTCTGCTAGAGCTGGGAGTTGTCTCTCTGCAGGAGTTTGGTTTTGCTTTTTTGCCACAGTCTTGCTGTGGGGCTGGCAGTACCCAAGGGCTAAAATCCCATTTTGCTGCTGATTTGAAAGTAAGCTGCTTCCCCAGAAACTACTCCCAGTTCCAAAACGTTATTTCCAGGCGTGCTGAGGCATTTATCCCAGCACAAGGGTGGCTCAGTCACACACCACGGAGCACAAAGTGTGTGTATGCAAGGGACACATCTGTACAGCACTTTTTTTAAGAAGTAATATTTAGAACCTTGTTGTTCCAATGTGCATGCTTCCATGTGATTTATGATGATTGTAAATAAGGGAATGTGTTACATTTTTGGCTTTTTGCCTTTATGCAGAAGAATTAAAGACTTTAAAAATCGTTGTTAGTCGGCTTTTGCTGTTATGTTTTTAGAGTTTGATCATAAAAGGAATATGTGGGTTCAGTAGTCCTTTTTCATTTGTTTTAGGGTGTTCTGTTTATTTTGAGTGTTGTCTTTGGTTTATTAGCCCTTGCTAAAAGGGGGAAAGAGGAGTCTTCAGATATTAAATCAGACTCTTGAATGCAGTTTACAGCTCAGGTTGTGTCCAACCCCTCAGTTTGTATTTTGGCGTCTTATCTTGAACTTGTGTTTAGGGTGTTGTAACCTAGTGGGAGGGAGCAGCTGAAGCCCCAGCAGCTGTTATGCTGTGAGAAAGGTGTCTTCCTGGAGAAGATGGAACTGCCAGGTGAGAGTAATAGGCTGTCATGAAATACTTAAACTCTGCTTAAGTATTTAATGAGTATTAAGAGCCCTTAAGCTTTTGCCTAAAATGGACAGGGCTTGCAGTGAATTTATGGACACATATCCATAAGAATTGTACTTCAGCAGTCCTTAAAAGATCTTATATTTCTTGGTTGAAGATACCTAGACTAGAAATAGAGTAACTAACCTGCCTGTGGCAGTGAAATTTTGGGTAGATCTGTTCACTAATCCAGGTTCTGTATGCTTGGACAAGGAAAGGAATGCTGAGCAGGTGAGGTTTGAGGTCTGCTAAAATCATTTCGTGCAGTGCTGCCACTGGATGTAGGATCACCACGTGTTCTAATTATTAACAGTAACCTCATCAGTCCAGACAGAGCAGCCAAAATTGGAATGCAGCCTGTCCATGCACTTGTTTACCTACCCAAGGCTATTTTAGAGTCTACAATTGAGGTATGTGAAGCAGGAGTCTGGCACTCCACCCCCAGTTTGTATTTGATACCCTTCCTTTAATTTTACCCAACTTAATTAAATCTCCTTTGTCTAAACCTGTGCTCGGTTTGTAATTAAGCCAAAATACACCCCGAACTTCACCAGCCAGGTTTAAATTTCTTCCTGGAAGTGGCAAGTATTTTGTGTTGGCATGATTCCATTGTGAGGATCTCCTTACAGATGATACATTATCTATGTCTGTGGAAACTTTCCTTCACTGGCAGTTCTGAAATGCCATGGCTCGTGTGTACCTTTTGTTTGTAAAACTCCTGCTTTGAGATCACAGTTGAGGATATCTCCTCCCTAAATTTCCCACTGTGGTGTGAAAATGCTTTTCTGAAGGATTTTTATTGCTGACAAGGACAGAAGGATGCAAGGCAGCTGCAGTCCCTGAGCTGTGTCACAGCAGACAGTTCTACTGGATAAACTGAATTTAATTTGTACGTAGCGTTATGCTAAAAGCACTGTGTGGCTTCCAGACTGGAGCTGTCCTGTCTGGCTTGCTTGGATGTGTTCAGGTAAACGTGTTGTTCCAGTCAGCTTATCTCAGAGCCAGGCTGAAGGGAGTGGAGTTTGTTTTTACATATTTGGAACCTGTGCTGTACTTCAAGCATGTCCTTGGTTCAGGAACACAGTTCTGTTTTCCACAGTGGAGTGTGGGAAAGAAGAGGTGCTGGCAGAGCCGACTTTACTGCAGCAGTGTGGGTGTCCATGCAGATGCCACCCAGAAAGATGTGAGCTTGTACAATTACAGTAAGGCCAGGCAACAGGAAAGGAATTTTCAAGGTAAATCCCTTCATAGTACTATTTTCAGATCTAAGTGGGAGCCAGCCCGACTGTTACCACCCAGAGCCAGGCGTTTTGGACACATCCTACAGCAGAGATGCTCTGAGGAGAAAAATACAGGACCTGTGTACAACCTTCAGGGGAAAAATGAGTGGAAAGTATACACAGTTCTTGCTTACCTTTTCTCAAAACAGTACTGATTTCAGTCAGGAGCACTAGGCACGTAGCTGTGTACGTGATGGCTGGGAAGACCAGACACAGTACCAGGCCTCTTCCATTTCTGTGAATAATTACATGAGAAATTTGTAGTTTGTGAAACTCTGCTTCATTTCCACACTGGAGATGCAAATCCTCCTCTCACCATCCTTTGTGCATCGCAAGGCTGAAGCGTATCTTTATTTTTAAAAAATCAAAACCAAACACCACCCTGTCGCTGTGCTCAGAAAGTCTCTCCAAAAGCATTGCTGCACTTCAGTAGTTGCTTTTGTGTTTTAAACTGATACTAAAAAAAAAAAAAACAACACACATTAAAAAAAAAACTACTCAGACAATTTCTGTTTGCTACTTCTGACATCTGTTTTACCAGATGTGGCACTTGGGGACATGGTTTGGTGGTGGCCTTGGCAGTGCTGGGTTAATGGATCGATTTGATGATCTTAAAGGTCTTTTCAAGCCTTAATGATCCTGTGATTGTAAGGCTGGAAGAAGAAAACTCAGTGTGCTGCATCTTTCTGAAGTGTCCACCAGCCTTCAGGCCACAGGGGCTGCAAAGGTATTTTTGTTTAAAGCTGTGTGTATTCTGTTGCAGGAGTTCTCCGGATTGTTTATAAATTACTGTTGCAAAATGTTAGTGTGTGCCGGATTCTCAGGATGAGCAGGATCTCACTGTGCATGCAAGTGCTGTTAAAAACACCGGAAAGCTCTGCTTACCAAGGCATAGCAACCTCGTGGCATTACCCAACTTCCTTCACTATTGATATGAAAAACTATTTAACGGCATGTCTTTTTAAACAACATAAATGTAACCGTCTGCCGTAGGGTTTGAACCGTCCCTTGAAATACCCTGAAGAGGTGCAGAAGAGCTGTGTCGGTGACCGGCCATCCTTCATATTTAAATCGCGGAGATCTGTGGTTTTTTTTCCTTTTGTTTCGGCTGGGGTTTTGTGGGTTTTTTTGTTGTTGGGTTTTTTTTTTTTTTTTTGGCTGTTGTTTCAGGCGCGCGCCAAAAACCGATTCTCCCGCCAACACGCCCCGGGGGCGGAGCCGGGCGGAGCGGGCTGAACCACCACACTATCGGAGGGGGGTGTGTGGGGTGTGTATCAGTGTGTAAAGGCGCGAGGCGGGGAGTTCCGCTTTCCCCTTCCCCCCCTCCCGTACCTGTCCCCTTGGAGGCGTCCCGCGGGGGGGCGGGGCGGGCGCTGCCTCTCAGCGCCGGCGGGAGATGTGAAGGGGCCGAGCGGGAAGGCGGCGGCGCTCCTTCTGTCCTTGTCTCCCCGCAGCGCCCGCTCCGCTCCCTCGTCACCGCCCGGCTCTCCCTCTGCGCCCGCTCCGCTCCCCCGTCACCGCCCGGCTCTCCCTCTGCGCCCGCTCCGCTCCCCCCTCACCGCCCGGCCCTCCCTGCCGAGGACACCCCTCGCCATGTCCTTCCGCCAGCGGAGCCCTCACGGCAGCACGAAGAGCAGGTAGTGTCGCCGGGATGAGGCGGGGGGTGGCGGCGGCCCAGCTCTCGTTCCCCTCCCCCGCAGCTCTCCGGCCCTCGCTCCCCTCCGGCCCTGAGGTGTGCTTGGTGGTGGTGGGGCGGGGGGGGAGCCGCCTCGCTGGGTTTGTGGGAGTGAAATGAGTAAATAAATACCTGCGATGTCTGAAGGAGGTTTTAATGCGCTAAAACCCCCCTGGTTTGTGCTCACCTTGTGTTTTTCCGTGTTTCTTTCCAGCCCGCAGCACCCCCCGCGCTGGGCCCAGGCGCGGAAACGCGGCGCCGATGGGAGGCGGCGGAGGCAGAACGAGCCCGAATCCTCGGTTTTTGAGGAAAACGAGCCCCGTCCTGCGGAGAGCCGGCAGGACAGGTGAGCGGTGCTGGCCACGGGAGCGGCTCCCGGCTCTTTGTTCGCCAGGAGCTGTGAACTGGCTGTTCTACTGAGTTTTCCAAGCCCTGGCTGTTTATCGGTCGCTCATCAGCCATAAATAGCTGGTCTTAAAGGAGGGAAAAGGATCTCGGGCAGTGCTCCTACCTTAGAGTCACTTCTGAAGAGTGAATATTTAGTTCTTATCTCTTGAATTGTATTCTTGATAATTTTCTGCCCTATTTCCTGATTGCTTATTGCCATTTATCACAAAGAAATAGTTGTACAGGACAATTGTTTATCTGTCGATATAGACTGTACAAACCGCTGTGGTAAAATTAAAAAAGATGACAAAAATTCAATTCTTAGAAGTCATCTGCCTTCATGATTTTTGGAGGCAGTACAGACTACACTGAGAAGTTGTGTCAGCACGTGTGGGGGGCAATCCACTTCTGAGGTCTCCCAGTGTGTTCACACTGCTGCTCTTCTGCCTTCCTTACCATTGCCCAGCACAGCTGAACTTCATTTTAGTTGAAGTATCACATTTACAGTCCAAGATATTCATGCCACAAGTCCCTTTAGTGACTTTGATCAGCAGATGGGAGTTGTGGCCACAGCCCCAGAAGATTGAATTTAGGTTTCAAATCTAAAATGACATGGGCTGTGCCCTGTAACTACCCATTTTCCTTTCCTGATAGTGAGCAGGGAAGATGTTGGTCAATGGCTCAACTTACAATATGCAAAGTAACTCAAATTGATTTCAGAAGGCATGTTTGAATAGGACTACAAGAATGAAACTACAGATAGTTTCATCAGCTTCAACCTAAATAAGCAGTGTTTCTGTGTGTCTTCCAGTATTAAATGGAGCAGGCGTACTTTTTTCATTTCAGTTTGGATTCAGCTCTGACTGAAATCGTTCTCTTCCTGTGATAAATTTTTTTTTACTATTTTTTTTTGTTTATGCCAATTCAACGTTCCCAAATTAAAATTCTAAAAAGCAAGGAGGAGCAGGATGGAGGCTGGGTCATAGATCAGACTCAGGTGGGGCCAGCTGTAGCCTTGTTTTTCTGCTCCTGTGGCAGTGTTTGAGCACCATTTACAGTCCTAGCACAGCAACAGAACCTCTCACCAGGTGTGAAATGGGGATGAGAGTCTTGAGTAAGATGGCTGAGCTCAGTATGTCTGGCACCAGAGCAAATTAATGAAAAGAAAAAGCGTAGAGCCCTGCCAGTTGTCCCTAATTCTCTGTAATTGCAGCACAGGTGCAGAATCAAACAAGTATATAAAGGTACATCAGTGTTGAGGAAGAAGCTCAGGTGTTGGGACTGCTGGGTTTGTGCTATTTGTTCTCCAGCACTGGAGAGCAATAATTGAACATGGCCTGTGCTCTCTGCAAAACTAGAAATCAATATCAGAAAATGCTAAGAATCCATATAGATTGAACAGATATTTGCAGAGGGACCTGTACTGTTTGCTCTGAATTTTTAATTTTGCTGAGTTGGTAACTGGGTTTCATTTTAAAAGAATTTTAGACAGCTTGGGAGCAGGGAGGGAGTTGAAGCTGGTTTTAGTGTAGATGGATCTAATTCCCTGACTTCAGGGGACATGTTTGCCCAGAATCCTCGTAAGTCTTCAGAGCATTTCAAGATCCTCTGAAAAAGCTCTGCTCTGGAGGACACAGTTTTCAGTACTTAAGGAAAATTGGTCATCAGGAGGACAGAAACTGGAAAACACTGAATAGTCTAAATGTAGGCAGCTACAGATGGCTGAGAAGGGATCTGAGCTTATTCCCCTGCAAGACTCTGAACCTGCTTGTGATGCTAATGGGCTGCAATAAAGTTGTTAAACCAGTTTGCAAAGTCACAGCAAATCTCAGTTTGCTGGTTAAAATATGACTTTTTTTGTGCCTTTGCTTTCTCTATGAGGCATATTTTCACATGGAGAAACTCCTGGTGCTATGGTGTAATTTTAATTAATTAGCTTTACATCTTAATTCTGTGTTCTAACTTCTGTCTCTTACATAGCTAATGGGTCTGCAATCATGAATGAATAAGTAATTCTTAAGTCATTTGGTGGAGTGAAAATAAGTGAGTGAGTAAAGCTGGTATTTCGTGTACTGTTTTCTGAAGGACACCAGCTGAAAGTTATTGAAAGGGTGAGCTGCATTACATGCTACAGTGCTATGTTTCTGTAGATACCTACATAAACTTTTTAAGACAAAATACCCAACACAAACCACCCAACCTCAAGGTGGAACTCTGAACTGATGCTTAATTTTACAGTGATGACATTTTAATAGAACAGCACAAGATTTTTCACAGCCACTGTGAGTAGTCTAAATAAACACATTAAATAGGGATCAAGCTGTGATTGAAGGAGATGCTGGGGGTGGGAAATACAAAAAACAAAATTTTAACATAGGGGTTCTATTTTTTTTTTCCTTTTCATTCTAGTTTTACAACACCAGAAGGCCCTGGACCCCTTTCCCGGTGTTTAGACTGGGGAACTGCAGTGGAAGAAGAGGAAATGAGGACCAATGTCAACAAAGAAATTGCAAGGTACCCCTGGGTGCTTAGGATCAAGTGGGGAAAAGAGGGGAAATGGTAGTTGTCTTGTAGAATCTGTGCTGACTTGTATTTTTAACTTCACCACTGTAGTAAAATCAGGCCCACCTTAGCCTCTTGGCTGCTGCTTTTAGGTCAACTTTGGCTTAAGTCCTGCAGGAATGTCATGGGATGCTCACTGGAGAGTGGATGTGTATCACTAAGTATCTCCCTTTTGGAAGAAGCTTTTCCTCAATCTCCTAGATTGAAATACGTCTAAGTACTGTCTCACTAATGGCTGGGGTTTTTCATATCATTACTATAAGAATAGGGGAATTTTGTAGAAAAAGAAAGTCCTCAGTTGCTTTTTTTTTTTTTTAAATTAGGGAAAACTGAAACATCCATAGTGGAAAGGTGTTTACAGTGTCTGGGGTGCTGCTGCTTTGCTGAAAAGTAAAATCAACTGTGAGGCTGAGCCTTAATATTCTCTTTGTGTTACATATATTCTTAATCCTGATTTGCACTTTTACAGATACAGAAGAAAACTCCTGATAAATGAATTTTCAAGAGAAAGGAAGTCCTCCTCAGGAAGGTAGGTTAAATTTCTAGCTTAGCTGAGGAAATTTTGAAAACAAGTCTGAATTTTCACATGCACCATGTTGTTTCTTGAAACACTCAGTTTAAAATAGTTCATTTTAAGTCTCCTCCTACAGTGTAATTTAGTAACATCCAGAGCATTTGTTTGAAAAGTTTTAAGGTGTTTGTTTGTAGCCTTTTACAAGTGGGTTTGTTTGAGTGTGGCTTGTTCTCCAGCAGTCCCAAATCTACTGTGTTTTTTTCCTTCAGTTCTGATTCAAAGGAGTCCACTGCGACAGTAGAACTTGAGACAGATGAAGTGGTTTTAATGAGAAGACAGAAACAGATAAATTACGGAAAAAACACAATTGCATATGATAGATATGTCAAAGAAGTTCCTAGGTAAGCTACCTGACTTCCTGGAAAACTGAACTGTGAGTCATACCTGTTCTCTGTAAGCATGTTTAATATACTAAACTTGATGTCCAACACACATTCAAATGGAAAGTATCTAAAAAAAAAGTTTTAAGACGTTTTTTAACTGTGAAGTCACACTAACACTCAAATTAGGTGTGGTTTTCTTTTAATTAGGCGGTCTGTGAGAAATACCTCATGCTGCAGAAATGGAAATGAAAGTTCTTTTAGTTGTGCTTGTCAACAAGAGGAAATGAAACTGCTTTTTGCAGTCGATGTTTCTCATGAGTTAACTACAAGACAAAATGGGCTACAGTCGCTCTTGAGTCTGGAATGAGGTTTCCACACCTGTGCTTGATAACCCTTTTTTTTTTGTTTTTCATTTGACTTGAAATCAGAGAAACTACAAAGTTCATATGGAGTGGGCAAACCTTTTCTTGAGTGCTGGAGTTGCCCAGTAGTCTCTTCTCAAATAATACAGGCTGTAAGACTTAGCATTTAAAACTATGTTATGTATGTGTGAAAACCACTAATTTTTCACTTCTAATATCTTAACAGGTGCCATCGTGTACCAGGAGTTCATCCCAGAACTCCCAATAAATTCAAGAAGTACAGCCGCAGGTCATGGGACCAGCAGATCAAACTGTGGAAAGTTGCACTGCATTCCTGGGATCCACCGACTGAAGGGGGATGTGATCTGCAAGAAATGTACGTACAGAGCGTTCAAGGTGCTTTTATAGAAACTAATATGTCAAGTCTCGTGTCTAAAAAACAAACAGTTCATTCTGCAGTGCTCTGCAAAAGAAAACACCACACCATTGAGGCGAGCTGATTCTTTCAGAGCAGTTTGCAGATTGATCTGTGGTAGGAGCAGTGCTGGAGAGTTCTCACCAAGGGCAGATCCCCTGAATATTGAGCTTGGACCAACACAGTGTACAAGAACGTGCCTCACATCTTCTCACTTGCTAGTTCAAGAACGTGGTATAAAAATGTTGTTTCTTGAGCAGAGAGGAGGAGAGAAGAACTTGTGAAATCATCTTAAGGTACCATTAAACTCAAAGCATGTCTACAAGTGTTCACAGTCCAAGCTGCAGAAACTCTAAAAGATGCAGAGTACTGCAACTGCTTATTTTCCTCTGTAGGAAGCAATACAGCTGATCAGGGAACATCCAAAATAAAAACTATGGTAATAAAGGAATGAAGGGGACACAGATTTAACTTAATTCCTCAGTAAGCAGTTCTGTGTTAATGAAGTGCTGTTTTCCCTAACAGTGCTGATTTTAAAACCAATGTGGAGCAACGGGATCTAAAAGCAAAGCTTTGGTGTGGAAATACTAGTATTATCTTTGGATACTGGGTTCTGGGTCTGTGTACAGTGGATATTAAACCTTCTTTGCAAAACAGATTGATGAAAACCTTGTCTGGGGAAAAAAAATTCTTCCCCTCTTCCATAACACTTGTTATCATTTGTATAGAAGCATTTTTGTCTTTGACAAGTTGCAGTATTTAGTCTCAAGACTTAAATTCATTTTGGCTGTGTGGAGCTGACCTGCTGTTCCATCTGCCTTCCCCAGTTTGCCACCACTGTCCCTCTGATCTCTGTGGGTCTCTTTGCTCTCCTTTGCTCACTGTTTTCAGAACTGCACCGCAAAGTGCAACTGAACACTAAAAAATGAATTTGTTTTGTGTTGTATTCTTTTAAATGATTTTACAGCTGTCCTGTTGACCTTGGTGAGATGGAGACAGAATCTGTTGGAAGCAATTCTGAATCTCAAACAAGCTGTCAAGATAATGATGTAAGCCTATCTGTCATTTGCATAAATATATTTGTTAACAATTTGTTAATAATTGTTTCCTTACTTAGAACTTTATCCCAAGTAACCTGAATACCTGACAAATTCCATCATCTGTTATGTTTTAGGAATTGTTTATAAAGCTGAGTAATCTTTAAATTTGGATATTTTCCAGCTATAGCCAATATCTCTCTGTAGTCTTGGACTTAGAGAGTTAGAATTTTAAATCGTGTCAAATTACAAATATCTAATTTTTCATAGCCTACAAAAGGAAATTGTATCTGTTGAAAGCAAATCAGTTGTGAATTGTAACATAGAGTGGAAATAATGCTTTAGATTGCAATACCTAATGTTAAAATAGGGTGTGATTTTCTTGGCACACAGAATTAGGCTTCTTTTATATCCACAGGGCACTTGGTACAGCTGAGCAGTAACCTTCAGTAAAGATCTAAGAATGCTTTTCTTACTGGATTTTTTTTTTCTAATGAATATTAACTCTGTATATTTTCATGTATATAGATCCTTAAAACACTTGCAAGAAATCTTCAAATGTGGTTGAATGGGCAGAAGCCTGCATTTATATCTCTGTAATCTTAAGACTAGCCTTGGGGTTTTGTGTGGCCTTTAAAGTGTTTGTAAGGCTCTGTTATAGGGTGGTCTAACTGAATTACAGAAGTTAATTGGGTTATTGCCTAACTAAATCTGTACTTAACTGCTAATTATAAACTGCCTTGGTCTTCCAGGATACATGTTCTGGCACTCCCACGAAACTTAGACATGTTGAGTATCAAGCAGAAGGTGAATTTGACCTGGAAGTGTGTTTGAGTGAACCACTGAAAGAATTTGATACTGTGAGTTAAATAGTCTTATGCAAACTGTTTTAGAGAAAGTTTCCTTTAAATTTGAGAGGTTAGCTTGATTCATAACCTGTTAATAGTAAGAAAGCTTAAGCAAAGTTGAAGACTCTTTTTAAAAGTCGTGGTTGGTCTGCATATTCTCCAGATCAGACTTATGTAAAATTGCGATTAAGTTGTGTGACTTCTTGTTAACTTTTAATTTATGTATATCAGATTTTTTTTTTATAAAACTCTTCAGTAGAAAAACTAGCCAAAGGCAGTGCTATCCTCAAGTAATTATGAATAGTACAGCAAGATCTCACCAGTTTCCCCAGCACCACCTCCCCCACTGTGTCCATAATTTCAGTTGCCCACCACCCACAGATAAAGAGCGAAGTAGGGAGATATTTTTGTATATTCCTTTGCTATTACATCTACAGAGGTCTGACTTGAAGTAATGCATGTGGCAGCTGAAACCACGTAGCTGATTAGTAACTAGTAAACTCATCTACTGCAGTTACTTACTGTAAGATTAACTACCTACCCTAAAAAAACCCCTTTATTTGCAAAAACATTCCAGAAACAATTGGAAATTAAATTCTCTCGAGAAATTGGAGGTCAATATGCTAAAGCCTATGCAATAATGGCTTTTTTTTTTTTTTTTTGAAGCATTAGCTTGAATTTGAAATTTGTAAATAGCCATCAGTCATTTGTTAATACAGTCAAGAAAACAACGTCTAGGGAAAGTTCTTGGTTCTTCTAATTTGCTGGTTTTAAATGTAAAACTGTTGTAAATGATAGCAACTGTACAGATTTTCTGCTGAGAGCAGTTAATGTTTCTATTGCTTTTACATGGGATGTTGCTGGAAAATAAATGGAATTGCCTTTACTTTTACTTATGACTCTTCAGCTTCATTTCCTACTGGCAATGTTCTGTGGATAACAAAATGCAGGAGAAGACTGGAAGCTGTGCATCTGAGATATTGATGCTAGGCTGGGGTATACTTGTGTTAGCACCATCCTCTGACTTTGAGCAGGACCTTAAAAACTGTTTATTTTCTGTGCAGGGTGAATTTGAGTCTGAGTTACAATGGGCCTGTTGTTGACCTTTTACAGACTCCTTAGAAGCAGTTTATGTAGTTAGTAGATGTCCATTAGCTGGTTAAGAAATTCTGTTCTCTAGGAAAAACTACTGGAAGAGCTGGGTGGACACTTCAGTCTCGTTTACTAACAGGACCTGTTTTACAGTCACCTCACTTGGGTTTATCTCTAAAATGAAGGTTTTAGGTGTTGATGTTACAACACTCAGGCTCAGTGGAGACACTTGAACTCTTCAACTCAAGTATCTTAGCTAGTAATACTGCTTACAGCTGTCTAATATGTTAGACACTCGTAAAATCTGGTAGCTTGACTTGATAGGGAAACCTTAAATAACCCTGGAGTAAATTGTAACTCATCCTTTAAATGGAGACTTAAATGACACAGTAGAGAAAGAACTATTTAAGATTTTTAAGGGGAGGCAGGGACTGGTGGTGTGTCAGTCTATACCTGAGTATCAGAACAGCCAGTAGAATTGTTTTTTAAAAAATAAGTTTTTCTACCCCATTATAGCTGCCCAAACAGGTTGGATCAGTGGAATATTCAGGAGATTGTTTAGAGCCTTCATAAGGTTAAGGCTACTTAGACCTGGGTTTGCAATAAGAAAGCACGTGGGTGAGGGCAATCTCTCAAGCACAAATCCAGGCTGAGGGATGAACAGCCAACTGTGTCCTGGGCTGCACCAAAATCAGCATGGCCAGCAGGGCAAGGGAGTGGATTCTGCCCCTCTGCTCTTGTGAGACCCCACCTGGAGTGCTGCATCCTGCTCTGGGAACCCCAGGACAGGGAGGACATGGACCATTTAGAGCATGAAGATACTCAGAAGGCCGGAGCATCTCTCCTATGGAGACAGGCTGGGAGAGCTGGGGGTGTTCAACCTGGAGAAGAGAAGGCTCCAGAGAGACCTTACAGCACCTTCCAGTACCTGAAGGGGCTACAAGAGAGCTGGAGAGGGACCTTTGACAAAGGGCAATGGTTTTAAACTGAAAGAGGAGGGGTTTAGACTGGGTATTGGAAGTTAATTTTTTAGTGTGAGGATGGTGAGGCCCTGGCACAGGTTGCCCAGAGAGGCTGTGGCTGCCCCATCCCTGGAAGTGTTCAAGGACATGCTGGATGGGGCTTTGAGCAACCTGGTCTAGTAGACAGTGTCCCTGTGCATGGCAGGGAGGGTTAGAACAAAATGATCTTTAAAGATCCCTTCCAACACAAACCATTCTATGATTCTGTATTGAACCAATAATTATCCACTGAGATAGCTAGAGGAGACACACATTTCAGAGCTTATTGTACAAAAATTTATTACTCTACTAATCTGAAAGATTCCATGTCTCTGAAAATCAATTTTTATTACTAAACCTTATCCATAGCTTCAGCAAAAATATTAATTCCAGAAATTATCTAGGAATGATATCTGAGACTGCTATTATGGTTCTTTGTGAGAAGGCAATACATGAACAAATACTATTAAAACAAACAAAACCCCGGTCTTTTTGAGTCATTTGAGTTCTCTGTGACAGTCCTTAGGATTTTGTGATGTGTGTTCTTTGGAATCTGTATTGGAGGAGGAAATATAGGAGTCTGACTAAAAGATTCTGCTATTGGTATAATGTGGGGAAATTGTTCAGCTCTTCAGGTCCGTGCTATTCAGCACACACACTCCTCCAGGAACTAGGTATGTGTGAGCATTTTCCAGCCTGGAAATGTAACTGGTCCATGTCCAGTAGCTGTTTATGAAACAGTCTCAGATTTGTTAATTTTTCCTGAAGGAGCTGGCCATCCATAGTAGTGTATTTAATCCTACAAATTATTCCCCTTTGCCCTCAGCTACTTAGAGACCTTAGTTTCTATGGCTGGCATTTGAAGAGAACAATTATGTTATCCGAGTTTGGATGTTTTTCCAAAGGTACTGAATGCTGAATTGGAAAACTTGTTTTTTGTGATAGAATAAAGCCCTCTAGTGGTTAAATGTGGGCTAACCCCGTGCACTTAGGGCAGTGTCTGGTGACAGATCTCATGGAAAAGTGACATCCATATGTTCAGCTGTGCATAGATGCATGCAATGGAGTTTGCTTCAGATGGAGAACAGGCAAGTGCTGCTGTCAAACTTTAGCCTTATTAGGTTAAATTCCTTTAAAAATAAAACTGAACAGGTTGTTCCGTGGGCAGCAGAACCTGTCAACCCTGCTTTTTATAGACCTGTGCCTTCTGGTTTATGTTTCTCTTACTCCCTTCACACCAAGCCTTATCCTCTTTCAGCATCCTCATGCCAAGCCTGGCTAACTGACAGCAGTCATGGCTATGGATAATTTAAAGCTCCATCTGGTTTTGGGTGGGCTGTTGGTATGTGTGTGTGGATAGGGTGGCAAGGCAGAACACTGAAGAGCTGAGGTGTCCCAACTTTTCCTTCACTTGGACATTAATTGGGTCTTCCTTCGTGACTTAGCTGTTGTCACATAAAGCTTCAAGGAACATATGTAACTTTCTGTTCAGTATCTGACAGACAATTCAAAAATTAGAGGGGGCAGGACAGATTTTGGGAGAGATTTGCCAGTACAACCCCTTAAGCCTCCAAGAAAGACAAGCTAAAACCATCTTTGTTCCATGAATCTGTTTTTGAGTCCAAAATACCATTCAAACAACCTTTTGTTCATGCACATATCTACTGGAGTTATTTTCAGGATTATCTGCTTTGTTGTAAATGTTCTAATGTAAATAAAAGCCCTGGCATGGAGGTAAAGCACATGTAGAGCAACTACAGATTCCTGAGTATGGATCTATGAGGAAAACTGGGGGATGAGGCACTTGTTTTTCAAAAGTGGGCTGGTACAAGAGCCCATTTGAAAGAACTTTGACCTTACTGGACATTCTTACTCTTCTGTGTTGTTTTCTTCTGTATGGTTTCTCAAAATGTGGGAAGAATATTTACTAGCTATTCAAAATTAAGTTTGAGTGCTTCATGACAATTAGGAAAAATTTTGCCAAAATATTATATAGATAGTTAAGAGATTGAAGTTACTTCTGAAAGTGTCAAAAATCCATTTTATTTTCAACGAAAACAGCGTAGTTAGGATGTGGTATATATACTTTATTTAGGAGAGAAAGTGGTATTGCTGAGCAGAATTTATTCTACTTGCGTTGTATTTAATTTTGTGGTATGTGGGTAATACAAAACACACAAGGAACCAAGATGTAACATCTGCCACTTCTGGCCCCCACTGTATTTTTGGATTACCAGTCCTATTCATTCTTTGAGCTTGTCTCTTACCTCTTGGATTGTGCTTGAGCACAAGAGAAAACTAATTTATCCAAAAGGTTCTGATTCAAACGCTCGAGAAATAATTTCATTTTGAGTGGAAAAGTTGGAGCTTATATTTGTGGGTTAAAGTGGGGCCCAGCTGTCTGTGTTGGGGCCTTTCTGTCTATCCAAGTTTCTATTGAGAAAGTTCCTGGGAGGTACAGGGATGGCTCTAATTATTAACAAAAACAACGTTCCTTTTTGTGTTTCTTTAGAAAGGGGCTGTTCCATTTCTGCTGAGAAATACTTTGTTTTCAGAAATATGAGTGCAATATAGAGATGAAGATTTGTGCCTGCTCTTTCATTCCACTTTCATGTGCTGGAATCAAAGATACTTTGGAGCACTGCAGAGGGCAGTAAAAGTGCATGTTTAATTACAGGCACACAAAAGGGAGCTCTGAGTTGCTTTACATTTGTTGTAAATGCCAGGAATCTAATTATACTTACTGATTCTGACCTCAGGAGCAAGCCATAGTCCCAATAAAGCCCCTTCAAGTCTGTCATCTTTCACTGTTCTTTCCATTTCCAGTTTCACTTGATCTTAAGCCCATTATTACAAGGAATGGAAGATAATAGTAACTTAACAGCAGAGAGAGGAAAAATGGACTTCAGGGGAAGAAAAAGTCCTCCTGACAGGATAGCATGGGCCTGCCTGTATTTAAAATCCTTAGTGCTCTACAGTGGAAATATCTGAAAATGTGTTTTTAAATTGTTTGAGAAAAAACTATTTTTTTTCCTGAGGATTTGAGATTTCCAAGGGAGAATTAATTTCAGGATTTTATCCACAGCTAACTAGTTTCACAATATTCCTGAACATTGAATCCACATTATTTGACATGTGTTAAAATGTGTTTGTGTCCTACACCTACTAAACCCTCACTGCTCTAGTAACATTGCTGTCTGAATTAAAATTACACATTGTAGTTGGAGTGTTGGAAGTGAAAATCAAAGCGGGGAATTAGCAGCAAGTGAAAGGATTATGTTGGTGAGGTTACCATGTGCGGTGCACAGGGGAAAGAAAGTCAGAAAAAGGAATATAGAGAGAGCCAGTCTCATCTAGAGGCTGCTCATGGAATGTTGTATGCAAGGACATGGCAAATTAATAGATATATAAAGAATAAAATTACATTTTGTTGGTCACCTGCACTAGAGCACTTATCTTGAACGAAAAAGAAGAAAAGTCAAGCCATCCAGGCTTATCTGGAAGCAGACTTAATGCCTCGATATGCAGCTAGAATTTCTGTAACAATGTGCTCCAAAGATAAGAAATACGTAGCACTGACTAACAAAGAATGGTCTGGTGATGCTTAGAAGCATTTGATACTAAGTCTAGAAACCTGTAAATTTACAAAATAACCACTTGCTATTTTTCTGACATTTGATCATAGAACTTCCCTTTGTTCTTACTGGAGAAACTAAACTGCCAGGAACAGTCTTGGTGCTAGACCAAGTATGGCACGTAGTGTAAAGCACAGAGGTGAGGCTTCACCCAATTCTTGATCTATTTTTAATGGAATTCTGACCATTCTTTAGAATACTTATAAAGAAACATTCTGACTTGGCAATATTCTCCTCCCAATAGTAAATACAGATACATCAATTATTGAGATGAAAATATTTATGTAGATATATAATATTTTTAAAAATCTTCTGAGATGTTGACAGAAGTGCTTCCAGTATGAGTGGATCCCATTATTTCTCATAATAATAATAATTCCATAGACTGAGACACAATGCAGTTTTATTTTATTGCTGGGAACTAAAAGGCTGGATGAATGGAACTGCAGGTTTTGCAAATCACAGTCTGGGCTGGCTGAAGCAGTTGTATTCAAACAGGTGGTGAGCTCTTCAGAAAGTGTCTAGAACTGGGCAGGGATAAGCTTCTCATGCTGTAAAAAATTTCTGTACACCAAAGCTCTGTTTTTTAATGAGAAAAAGCAAAGCTGTCACTCTGAGGAACTTGGATGCAGATCCTTGCTGTGCCTGTTGTGGAGAAAGCAGCTAAACCTGGGACTTAACCTCCCTGCAGGCTCTGACTTGTGCTTAGTTGGGGATCAGGCTCTTGTGGTCAGAAAATATTCCCAAAGAACCTTCCTGTAAAAATGTCACCAAGTCTATGTTTTTACACCAGTAAATGAAATCTTCTGGATGATGTTAAGGTATTCCCTCAAAAAAACTCCTCAGCAAATCTAACATGAATTTTCAAGCTCTAATTCTAAGAGGTCAAGTGGATTTGGGTAGCACGGAGTAAGATATACTTTATCTGCCAGCACCAATTTGTTTGACTAGAGCCAGAGGAAGAATTTAGGCCCTTTGCTGGAATTCAAGATTAAGTTATTTTGGGGTTTTTTTGACATTAGTGCAGTTAAAAAGTTATGAAAACTTATGTGCCTAAGGACACAGATCTGAAAATTGTGACTTCTTTCATTGACAAACACTGTTTTTCTTGCCTTTATAGCCTCTCTTGATTTGGCTGTGATGCATTCATGGGGGAAAAAAACCCACCAAAAGTGTTTCACAAATTAAAATGAGTATTGATGGGGGAGGGGGGAGGAAACCCATTCCTGAAGGTCAACTATTAACAACAAAGTAAAGCCCCTGTGTGAACTTTGTTGTAAATCAACTAATAACATATTAAAGCTGAGAACAGTATTTTGCTTTCAGAGTCTTGCTGCTGTGAGTTGTGCTTTTCGTGAGGATGCAGATGAAAAAAGGATGATCCCTTTAAGAGCTTGATAGGTTAAGTCAGAAAATTCATATCTTGCACACCAGGCAAAAAAATATGCTAGCAACTGCTGGGAAAATGACAACTGCAGTGTCTGATCGCTTGTCAAATCAATGAGGCTTTTCTCTCCTTTTGGTGAGAATTTATTTGCAGGGGTTGGTGAGCTGAGAAAATAAGATTCCTGACCTAATGGTCACCCCCATTGGTATCTCATTGTGGAAAATACTCTCTGCTGCAGTCCATTCAAGTGATTGGCAATGACAGCTTGGATGGATATTGTCAGTTGACAGGGCTTTGCACTCTCTCTGTTTTAAAAATGATGCGAGAGATCCCTTCCCCGGCGTGCCGTGCCACAAGTTGAGTTTATGAATGAATGGATGAATGCATGCTTCTCTCCTGTCATCCCCAACAAAAAAAAAAAAAAAAATATTCCAATCCCATCCCTGAAATGATATGCTAAGTAAATTCACACACATGCATTTAACAGGCAAATGGTGCCCGAAGGCAAGCTGAGCAAGTCCCTTCCAAACACTGGGGCTGTATGTGGGGTTTTTTGTAGTCATTAGGAATTTCATGGAAAATGTGAAACTGCCCATTTGATATGGAAAATCTCCATGAAAAATGTGAAATTCCAGTGTTTCCAGCAAGGTTTTGCTGACAGCTCATGCATGGAGAATAGCCTGAAAGACATGCATGCAATTAAGGGATCCATATAGGCGAGCTGGGGAGAACAACACAGGCAGTGGGGGATGTGGCCTTTGCTAGGGCCAGCTGGTGTCTGCTCCTGGACTCTCTGAGGGCACCAGACCATTGAGAGAAGTGGGGCGAAAGGGGAAAAAAAAGAAAAACACAGAAGCTTCAGAGAAAATGAACCAAGTCTATCGGAGAAAATCCCAGAGCTCCTAGGTAACCCTGTCCCTCCCCCTTTCTGGATGCTACGAGATGCAGCCCAGACTGTGACACAAGTTTCTTGTCTTCACAGACGTGACAGTAACAACGATTCAGATAACAGAGGTGGTGGGGGAGCTTAGCCAGGGAGCCAGGTGCTGGGCTGGGAGGATGAGGATGAATGGTTTGGGAGGGAGGGTGTCTAAATTGTGCTCTGTAATTGCGTTAGGCCTGTCACGCCACTGCTTGTCAGAGGTGTGCAGTTGAGGAGATACTTCTGTACCCTCTCATCCTTTCTTTGCCTTTCTGAATGGTTTAGCCCTCCAGGGAAAGGCTCAACTGTTGTATTTATTCTGGAAGAGGGACTGAATTCATGTGTGTTATTAAATGTGGAGGGTAAAGCTGAGAACTGCAAACTCTCCCGTGCCTCCCCCCATTGCTGCAATAAAACAATATAGCACTGCAGGTACTGACTGACTCCTTGCCTTGCCCGTGGTCCTTTATCTGCAGTCCAGTGACACCAGCAGCACTTTGTCACCTTGGCTCCTGATTTAACCAGGATTAGAGGGAAAGGGTTGGATGGTTTGTGAGCTCTGGGGGCTGTAGGTTCACAGAAGGGAACTCTGGGGCACAGGCGGAGCACAGCCTTGCAGTGGGTTTTGTTCTGAAAACATCCCCTGTAAAGTCTCTTAGCACCATCACTCCTGTCTGACAGGGCAGGTGTTTTATCCTGTTTGATAGAGCAGGTTGGGACATACCTTATCTGTGCTGTTGACATATTGAAGTGAGCAGTGACCTGCACTTGGAGGAGCTGTGTGGATCAAAAGCAGCACGGCTGCGTTATCCAGCTGCACTGCCACAACTCCTGGTGCTGCTGGATCACCCTCAGCTGGGGTACCTGCTCTGTGCTCCTGGTGCCATGGAGACCAGGATTCAGTGGTGCACACATAGCACCATGTAAAGGAGTGTCCAAGCACAGAAGGGAATTGGGAATGAACCAGGAGGCCAGTTGCCAACTTACATTCTCATTTGGGGTTTTCTTGCAAAGAAAATAGGGCTCATTTGTACTGTTTCATTTATACTGTTTCATTTGTACTGAAATGCCTCTTGTATGCCATGTTTGGGAGAGAAGGTGGGAGACAGAGGGAGTCACAAGAAGGAGGTAAAACATAACATTGGTTGGTGTTGTGTGGGAATTTAGAAAATGAAGCATTGGTCGGTGTTGTGTAGGAATTTAGAACAGAGGTCTGCTCTGCGGGCAGGAGAGATGACTTCAGGAGAGGCTGCCCATGGAAACACTATTTCTGTTCAATGAAGGACAGGAAAACTATGCAGCTTCTGAAATATCACAGCAAAATCATCTCGGTTGCCCTCTCACAGCTGCACCATCAAAGGAATTACATTTAAATTTTTTGTTTGGACTCTTCCCCCTTTCCCCCTCCCTTCCCAAATCCCTGAGCACTCACTCACATGGAATATATAAACCATCCAGCAAGAGTATGAGGGTCCTGTTGCGTGAGCTTTGCAATTGCAAAGAGGGAAGGTAAGAGGCTTTCGCTGTTTTCCAGATCACTGTCCGTTGCAATTGGAATAAAGCTGTTAACTCGTTGGCTTAACCAACTTTTCCCAGAAAAGCTTGGGCATCCTGTGCAGCAAAGGTGCTTTGTTTGTAGAGGTCTGTTTGCTTTACCAGGTTGCCTGCAGTCCAGGGGAAGTGGAAGTAAAGGGACTTGTTAAACCCTGTTGGCTGAGACTGCAACACAGCTTATAGCCTTGTTTTGGGCAGTCATTTGCTTCCACCTCTCCTGGTTTTTAGCTCTGTTTGTGTTCTTTTAAAGAGGGTGTCTTGTGTGGCCTGAGGAGAACAGCGATGTGGGAGTGCAGAGCACAGGAGGGGAGAGCACTTTGCAAATTACAAGAAATTAAAAGACTTATCAGGCGTTTCTAGTAAAAGAGAATTATGTGCGACATGGGGCAGCAATTTAAGAAGAAGATACTGGTTGCTGGAGAGGTCCTTGGGGAAGAAAGTAAATCCAGACATGCAGCCCCTTCCCCTTTGCACAGCAACATCTCAGTTAACGCACTTGCCCTGTGATGCTGTTGGTTTGCAAGTGATATAATGTGGCATGTCTGCTCCGTTCCTATATTGCCTAGCAGGGAGCAGCATGCCTTTATTAATGTCAAATCCCTTACATTTTGGAAGGTGAGCATTTTTTTTTTATCACCATGGATATGCAGGGCTGTGGTTAACTGTGGAATTGGCTCAAATTGTAGGTATTGTTAAGGATTTGGGTGCATTCACGTTTAAAACCCGTGGAGTAAGGTGGTGGCTTAAATACGAGTCAGCTGGGCCTTTATCAGGGTTTGGCTGTGGATTAGGGCTTCTCATCAGCTGAGTGTTTTATATTGATAAACAACTCGATGCTATTTTGCGTTTTTTCTCATTTAGCTCGCAGAAGACAAACTAGATTCAAAAGGCAAAAAAATAGCTTTGTAGTTCTGTAATATTACTATTGCTTAAATAACTGATTTCTCTTCTTCCACGGGGAAAAGGCAGAATTGTACCAACCAGGGCCAAATAACGAGAAGAACTGTGTTTCCCTTCATCACTCACATGTGCATGACTGGAATAGCCCCACACAAAACCAGTTTGGAGTAAAGGTTCTTTCACTCTGTAGATAAAAATAATTGTCCACAGAATAAGTGACTTATGTTCTGTGACAGATTCTTCTATATAAAAGGCAGTTTTGCTCCAATGGCAACAGCCACAAATAGATCTATCCAGAACCAGTTGCACCAGCCAAGCCTCTTCCCTTGATTAGTGGGCAGAATGTGGGTGAAATGATAAGGAGTGCATGGCAAATTGAAAATAAAAATGATGCATTGTTCTGTTATGCCGAGGCTTCACTTTCTGCATATGTGCCCTTCGTGCCGTCGTCTTTTCAGGGGAAAAATATTCTCATTCTCTCAAAATTCTGGTGGTCATTCAACCATGGTGAATGTGCTTGAATCTTAAGATTTATGATCACAATCCTGTTATCTGCAGCGTCAGGATGATTATCCCAGCAGTCCTGTGGGATCGACCTAAAAATTTTTGGACAAGAAAATTATTTGTCAGGAATTACAGCAAGATGATTTGTTCTGAATTTGAAACAGACATAGTTATTTGCAGCTGCTCTGGCTGCCCCATCTCATCTTTCCCATGCTGTCCAAACAAGATGAGATACAGGTTCTGGTTTCTTCTGTCAGCATGTGACTGGAAGAAAATTCTCACTTATTTTCTTTATTTTACAGCTGTGAGGATGCAATAGTGGCACCGTATCTTAAATACAAATGAAATAAATGCATAAATCTGAAGAAAAGTGTCTCTTTGCCATGCAAAGCTTACCACTGCCCAAGTTCTAATCTCTTTAACCAAACAAAAGACAAGCCCAGTGACAACTACACTACCTATTTCAGTATAATTTCTTAAAGCCTCTGGTCAACTTTCTGCAGCACTTTATCAGAAAATAAAAACTAGTCTTCAGACTAGTGGAGTATGAAAAACCATGAAGTTTCCCTGGAAAAAGGAGGATCACGGATCACTTTTATACTTTTTAAAACTTATTTCACAAATATTCCTTCTCTAAGCACCCTCTCCCCTCAACTATGCCTAGACCTCATACTAGAAATTAACTTCAGCACATGTACAAATTTGACCAGGTGGCAAATTCTATAGACTTCAAGGACTGAAAGATACTTTTATCTCAGTGCTTTACAGATAACTTGTCTGATGTGAGATCTGCTGCAGTAAATGGAAAGCTCCCACTGACTTCAGATGGCTCCCAGATTAGGTGTTTGGGAAGGCCACAAACACCACCTGTGACAGAGAAGTGACTCAAGTTGTGTTACACCAGGTTTTCTGCCTCTGTCTGATTCCTCATTCTAAATGTGTCAGTTGTGCTGGGCTGCTTTTCTGCTGGCCTTGCTGAATATTGTTTCTGAACACAGGGCTTCACCAGCACCCACCTGGGTGGTGGGATTTGAATTCTTGCATCTACAATCGTAATTTGATTGACTTTAGCATCTCCCGTGAACATCTAGGGGCAAGGTGAGGATGTCTGTAGGGCACCTCACAGCAATTATCAGTGGACTTTTGGGGAGCTCTGTGAGATCTCTGGACACTTACTCCTCATCCTTCACAGTCATCTTGTATTGTCAAAGAAGTGCAGCAGAGCAGACTCCTCTTCTGTCCACGTTGCACAGCCAGTGAGGACTCTGTTGTGCTGAAGGTCAGAGCCACTTGAAAACTGTTTACATAAGTCACAACCCAAAAGAGTTCCAAATCTGTTAGTTGCTCTTGGATTCTTATGATCTCCACTGATCCTTCTAATCTGGCTATAATTTATAGCCACATCTGTTTTGTGGAACAGGTGAGTCAAATTCAACAGCTGAAACAAGGTCTAGGTAATGCCCAACATCATTTAAAGCTGGAAGAGACTCAAGACAACCACATAGTCCTGCTACTTATTTTGTACCATCTCTTGTAGTTGTCAGACCCCTTTGTAAGCCAAATAACTGGTGCATCAGCCAGTTGATTTAGCTCAGTGAAGGTCACAAAAAGAGCCACAGCCTGTGCAAAAAAGGAGGAGCAGGAGGCTGAGGGAAAGCACTGGAGATGCACCAAAGATCTTCGGGTCGAGTGGAGCTGTACCCGAGGGCAGAAGTTCTGTTATGGCAAAAGCAAACTGAACAGCAGGTCATGGTAAGGGAAGACATTGCTCTTCTTCCTTCTGCTTCCAGCTGTGCTTTCCCTTGGGCCAGCTCTGGTACACGTGGAATCACCTGGTTAAGCAGGCAGAAAAGCACACTGGGAATAGGAGTTTGCATAAGGGATCTGAATGAACACAGGGAAGGGTCCATCTGAGGGAGGGGTGGGGAGAAAGGAAAGGCTGTACCCTCAGTCTGTGTGAGGGGAAAGTGCTGCAGTGTGGACAAAGCCCAGGAATCTATCCCCAAGGAGAGCAGATCAGTGAAAACGAGGGAACACCACCATCACTTGGACAAGAGGTGCAAGGAGCTGGTTAAGAATATGAAGACATTATGTAGCCAGTGTCCCGTCTGCTGGGTGCTAGAACAGAAGACAAAGACAGCAGTACATGCTGAGATTTCTCTGGTACACTATCCCAGCTCCCAGCTATCCCTGGCTTAAAGGCTTCCTGAGTTAGACATCATGCTTTTGTGTTTTGTGGCCCTTGGCATGCCCTCCCTCTGGAAATTCATTTTTCATGTCTTTGAATTCATGAAAACTTCAGTATGATAATTGATAAAAGATCCTTGGATGAAAGGAACCATAGTGATATAGAAACAGATCTTGCAGGAAAACACTAGGATTCCTCCAATATGATGAAAAATTCATGTAAACAAAACAATGTTTTTCCTACTTTTATATATACATATATATATAAATGAAAACAAATCAAAAAATATTCAACTATTGGTAAAATCCATATATCTTTTGCAAAACCATTCCTCTGTTTTGCTCTTCTTCCTCTTAAATAATGGGAATCTTGTTATATTTATGCTGCCCCCACACAGCCTAAGGGGTTTTGCCCATATTAACAGTGACTCCATTTCTCTTCCTGCCTTGAGCTCTTGCAATGATGGAAATTTAGGAGCTGTGGCTACTGCTAGAAGTGTAGGTACCATGGTGTAGGGCTACTGGTGTGGCTTTGGAGTGCCAGAACCATCCAGCAGCCACATACATCCCAGCTCCCAACACAGGGGAAAGGTGATATAATATCACAGGTGGTGATATTATCACCACCAACAAATATCTTAGTAACTTCCCCAGCCTAAATGGGAAGCTGGCTTCGGAGAAGAAATTCCTGCCTTATTTTACTTGAATAAAACTGAATGATTTAGGTTAACAGGGACTTATAACCATCAGGTCAAACCTCCACCTCACTCAGAAGACAGCTAGCTTTAACATTAGATCAGTTGCTCAGGGATTTGTCTGGTTTAGTTTTGATTATCTCTGTGGATGGAGATGCCACCATCTCTCTGGCCCTCTGTTTAAGCATTCTCATGATGAAGTAATTTTGCTTAATATCCATTGGAATTTCATTGATGCAGCTTGGATCTATCACCTCTCATCCTCCCGTCAGGCACATGGGAGAGGAGTCTGGCTTCATGCTCTCCATAATCCTCATTCAATATTGACAACAGGTGTTGTAGTCCTTTCCATTCTCTGAAAAGAGGGCAGAGCTGTGAAGCAAAAGTGCTTTGGTCCCATCCCTCCCCTCTCTCCTTTTTGGTTTGTTTTCATTGAATAGTGACTTTCTGTGCCACTTTGGGGTGGTGTTCCTTGCACTTCTTTCCTTTTTTTTTTGGCTCCCACTGACGTGGCAGTTTTTTCAGGTGACCTTCACTGTGCCTGGCTTCTTATATAGCCCCTGTTACTGTGGTATGAAAACACTGTTATGGCTTTATTACCACCTGCAGGGACACAAAATAAAAGACACATGAAATAAAGACTTGCAGCAGAGCCCCTGGGTTGGTAGGAGGGGTGAGACCTCTGGAACACAGCCAAGAGAGAGATTTACAGCAAGAGAGAGATTTACAGCCCTGGTTGTGTGTTGAAGGCTCATGGCCATGTTTTTTCGTGGTTCCAGATCTCTCCTCAAAGTCTGAGCTCGGGGCCAGGATCGAGGGCACAGACCAATCCACTCTGGTGAATTTTGCTGGAGGAGAGACAAGGAGCTTCTACTCCTTTTCCCTTCCTGTGGTGTGGAAGGTCACGACACATCCAGCAAGGGCTGTGCGCTGGCTTTCCAGCCAACCTGCAAAACCTGCTGCCTCTGTCCCCTCCCCGTCCTTGGCAGTGCCCTGAGCAGCCCGGGATCTGTGTCCCCCCCACCCCGCCTGCTCCCTGGCAGCTGCGGAGCAGCGGCACTTCCACCTGTGCGTCTGGATCTGCTGGAGCGTGTCTGCTGAGGGGGTTTATCCGAAGAATCCCCTCTAAAGCGTTAGGGTGGAGACAGATTGCTTCTCTTCTGCAGGAGAGGGAGGTCTTGCACCAGAGACACCGGGTCGGAGTGGAAGGTGTTGGTTTCAGGTGGTGACTCGGTCTCTGCAGGGAGGGAGCAGCAGAGCTCTGCCGAGGGAAGCTCCCTGCCGTCATTTGCATGACTCTGTTCCATGAGTTCAGTAAAACCAGAGCAAACCTGTCCACAGGCACTCCTTACTTTGTTTTAGTTTCTCACCAGATTAAAGCAAACCGGTAGAAGCCTGGTTTTAATATGGTGCAGGAGTATCCATCCCTCTGCTGGCTCCGGGGTTTGTATTAGTTTAATGAATTGGTTTAAATTAACATCCCGTTGAATGGGTGCAACTCTTTCATGTAGATGAGGCCTGAGGCTACGAGATAAACGAGGTGAGGTGAGAGGACCTCTAAATTATTCACAGCCCAACAGAAACCCATATGAATGGATTGAGGTCTATTTTTGTCTTTATTCTCCTAGCTTTTAAAAGGAATCATAAAATGGCTGGAATAACTCTCAGCAGAAAACCAGGGCCAGGGAGTGGGTGAAGAACGCCAGAAGGTTATGGGTGCAACTTTTGGAGCTTGTACCTGTGAGTGCCTCATCCCAAAAGCCGGGGGAGCTGCCAGAGAGCTACACATGTGCAGCACATGAATGGGTGTAAAGAGGAAACACAGGGAAAGGCTGCAGGGCTAAATCCCAATCCCATGTAAAGTCAGTGGCACAGCTCCACTGACTAAGGCTGGCCCTCAGCCTTGAATTCATTTGTTCCATGGGTTTGCTTGTGCAACTGTTAATCTGTGCTGATGAGCAATAATTGCTACAGGAAGGGAAAAGTGAAGAGGAGGCAGCACAGGAGCCGTGGAATCCATCCTGACCCTGCCTGGACTCAGCATTTCACTGCATGGTTTCACTGTGCATTGCTGGAGGGGAGCACCCTCCTTGTGCCAATGCCACATCAAAGGGCAGTGTGTTGTGCAAGATTTCAGCATCCCAGGGTAGCAGACAGTAGCAGCTGGAGCTGCCTGTGAAATGAGCTGGGATATGGGACTGCAGCTGGACAAAGGCTCACATTCACTATGGAGATGTTTGGGAAAACCTAAAATCTAATCAGTCATATGGAGGGATTCAGGGAACTCTTTGTTGTACAGAGAAAGTGCATGTGACAGTCACACACGGGTTTTACATATCTGTGGTGGTTAACATCAGCCCCAGGTGAAGGATGTTGGTGTAACATTATCACAGGTCAGCTGTAGTCTTGTGGTCAGGAATGATAGTCATGGATGAGATGATGACATTGTCCTCTGTCACCTCTAACTCCATCATCTGGGGTTCTCTGTTGAGGGTCTTTCACCATCTCTAGCTCTGGTGGGCCAGTGGCATGACTTCCATGGCCTGGGAGGCAGCACAGGACAACAGCAGCTGTTTTCCACTTTGAGATCTCCAGCCCATATGTGGAAGAGCTGGCAAGCTCCCATCTTTTATGAATGCCTGAGACTTCATAACTTCTAATCTTGGATATCTGGTGCATTTTATTCTCCATGTCTTCCTTTCCCCCCTCCAGCCCTCCAGCCTTAACATCTGGAGTTGGGTTGGGAAGATTACAACATACAAAGGCTTGAGATTGCTCTAAACCAGACAAGCCAGCAGGCTGTCCTGTGCTGGTGCTTTCCCTTTTCTCTGAAAACTATCCCATCTAGTGTTCCCTGCAAATAGTAGGTGGCTAATTTTGGTCTCTAATAGGACTCGTTGTCCACCCTTTACTTCCAAACTGGAATGAAAATATCAGTATTGCTTCAATTTGCATCAATAATCTTAGCAGGAAAAAGACTGGGCTGAATTTCTGCAACTGTAATTTCAAAGTGCGTTTTCAGACTTGGTTCTTCAGAGTAAATACCCAGAACAAGTTTTTCTCACGTTCTCTTTCATTCTCATTTCAAGCACTGAAAACATAATTAATATATAACAAATAAAATAGAAAATATAATTAAAAACTGACTCTTCATTAAACCTACAACCTTCTGATTCACTCAGAAGAGATCTGCCCACTAAAGAAGGTTTACCTTTGTATTATGTATCACTCAGATTAACAATTAATACTAAATAGCTGTACAAAAGTGTTTGAAAGAGTTTAAAAATTTAAGGTTTTACTTAGGAATTACTTAAAATCTTCAGTCTGTTAATTATTTTTTTGTTTCTGTGATGTGATTGCCCTGTAACACTTCAGACTCCCAAGCCTGGTGTTTCATATCTTCCGACAGTGAGGATGCTGCAGTTGGTTTATTTGGTTTATTTGACAGCATTAATGATGTAGAGGAGTGAAGAAAAGACCTGTTGATGATATTTCTGGGTAAAATGAAAGGGCAGGGCAGCAGAAATATTTAAGAGAGTAGAAAAATGAGACAGAATGGGCTTCCAACAGCCATGGACAGCGGAGCAAGGAGGAAAGTGAGAGTCATTTGGAAAAGTGCAAGCTGGAGAAGTGTGGTGCTGGGTGCAACTCCTGGGCATCCTTGCAGAGGCTGCTAGCTTTTTAAAAAGTGGGAAACATGCTTTCCTCATTGTCTGACTGCCTCTCACTCCCACCTCCTCCTGCTTTTGTGCAACAGCAACTGTTCTTCACTGAATGCACTGACCAAAAATAAACACATTTCTTAGATACCCTGTTTTAAATCTTGTTATCCCAACATGACTTGGGTTCTTGCTCTTAAAGTATGTAACGTAGTAAGGCTGACCCACTCAGTTACTGAGGTAGTCCTTTTGTTATATACAACAGAACATTTCCAGAGCAATTTTAACAATTCTGCAGCAATTTCAACAATTCCTAGTTTAAGCAAAAAAAAACCAACCCAGTCCTGGAGCTCAGAATTCCAAGGTGTGCATAGCTTACACTTGTTCTCCGATGTGTTGTTTCCTTCTTTGTGCACCTCTTTCAAACCTGAGCCGATCCACGAAAGGCTCATCCACCTCTCTCTGCAGTCAAATATTCCAGTGGACAGCATTTCCGTCAGTCAGATGATATCTCATTTTCCTCTGGAAGAGCTGGAAAATGCAAATCAAAATGGGAGGACCTAAAGCTCCCGTGGTCTCTGGGTTTGATTGAAGTCTGAGTGTTTTTGCAGCTTTTACTCCTTTGCACACTTTACCTGTCCTTACCTAGTTACACCTGAGGGATAAAATCAACACAATGCCCAACTAAGTGCAAAGTAAGCTGCTGTGAGAGAGATAAATGTTACAATCCATCTCTAGATGGATCCATCTCTAGATGGATGAAGAACCTCCTTCACAGAGTAATTACACAACACATTAGTATGCTAATGGCTCTCTGTCATTTAGTACCACCATTATAAAATAATTTTTCTTTACTTTTCCATTCATCCTGGACTGTTTTTCTGGTATCAGTCATTTCTTGTTGCCTTCTAACCCCCATGTTCTCACTGCCTTAAGAAACAGAAGAGATCAAATCTTCCACTGTGTTTTTCAGTGTTTCAGAGCCAGGGTTGAACTTGTAATAGAATTTACAGGATAAGACCTTATTTAAGGGGCAATTATGCCTCCTGGTAAGTCCTAGGAGGTGAAAATGTTCCTTTCCTTGGTGACATCTATGTTGCTAAATAGAATGGAGCAGATGTTGATTTCTGGCACAGTCTGGCTACAAAAGTATGTCTGTGGTGCTGTGGTTTCCTCTGGGCCCTAGGACATCATAGTCAAGGTTCAAAGTGCCCAAATAAATGCCAGGGCTGTGCTGTATCCCATCAAGATGGTTTTTCATAGAATGAAACTGCAGGTGTATATTTTTGGTGAGCTCTAGTGTGCAGCATGAGGAGGAGCCAGACATCCCTGAGGATGCGAAGTTTGCTGAGATAGTGCTGAAGGACCATGGGTGGAGGCAGAGCTGGCTCTGAACTGTCCATACTGCCATGCCAGGCATTTCCTGGGAAGGTGCTGATGGGCAGAGGCCACAGCTCTATGATGAAAGGCATTTCCAGTTTGGCAGAGTGCACAGTTAATAGTCCAGAGCTTGAGTTTGATTCAGTTCTGGAATTAAACACACCTGATCTATCTATCTACAGGATAGATAGATAGATAGATAGATAGATAGATAGATAGATAGATAGATAGATAGATCTCTTTATATCAGTCAGGCAGACTGTGTCGCTCCACATGTTCATGTGGGCTGATGCACAAGTTATTTTCTGTGCTGTGGCTTTGACTTGTTTTTATCACACATAATATTTTTGTTAGTGGCACAGACTGACCCAGAGCACATAGTGAAACTGCTCATCACAGGTACTGTGACATTTCTGGTGTCAGCTTGTGATGAAAGAGAGGTTCGATGGGGGGATTTCTTCAGGGTTGCTAAATATCTCCAGCTGCTCAAAAAAACTGCTGGAGTTGTAGGGAATGGCAGTTCTGAGGACTGGGCCTGAAGAAATTATTGCTGAGCATTTTGCTGTGCAAGGGAAGAAAAAGGGAGGGGATGGGAAAAGCGAGATAAGGTTTGTCATTCAAACTGCAACACGGAATAGCCTCACCTCATATCTTTAAATCTGCATCAATTATAATGCCTTGTTCACTTGCAAATTTCACTTTTAAGATAAAGAATCATGCCTGGTTTGTTTGCCATTCCTATAGCCAAAGACAAGCTTCACTTACTCCCCTTTAATTTTCAATGACTAAGACTGAAAGAGCTAAATTACATTTCCTCCCCCCTATGGAAACCTGATGAACCAGTGTGAACCTGCACCTGAGAACCCCCGGGAACGCCGAGGATTTGGCCACACAGATCGGACAGTTGGATGCTTAATTGCGTTCTGGGCACAAAGCCTGCTTGAATGTGCGTCTTTTATTAAGTGTGTGGGAGGCCAGCACAAAAAATTAGACCTAATTAAGGTGCCAGAAGGAGCAGAGTGGTGCAAAGGCGTTGCAGTGCCTGACTCTGCTGCGCTGGAGAGCGTCAAGCTGCCCATGTCAGGAGCCCTCTGAAAAATGTACCCTGAACATCAACCTGGAGCTCGTAAGTGAGACACAAAGATTTGCTGCAGGTGCTGGTAGAGAGAGGCCTGGATGAACAGTTGTTTATGGAGCTGATAAATAAGATCGGTGCCAGGAGCAAAAGCTAAGGGAAAGAGAAGCAGAAAGGATGTGAGTGGACCAGCAGAGCACAGGCAGAGCAGCAGGAGTAGCTGAGGTGTGCTGGGAGCGTGTACGCCCTGCAAGGGAGGTGATACCTCAACAAAAGGGTTCAGCCAGAGATGGAGGTGAAAACAGGATTTTGGTCAAGACAGGGAAGTGATGAAGAACAAGGACCAACTAGCATAATGGGATGAGATCAGGAAGTGCAGATTTTGTTAGATAAAAGGGCCATGATTTTTCAATTTGTAAAAAGATTAAATTAGCGGTGTGGCATTGGCTCCAGATCGGTGTTTGCACTTTCCCAGGCTTTGCAAAGTAGGTGATAGGGAGCCTCTTCTGGATGGGAGCCTCTTTATTACTCTATGTATCTTTGCATGAATGGCTATGGATGCTTGTAGCAGGAGTAAGATCCCGGCCTCCCTTGGAAGTAAAGTAGCCACTTATGTCTGCCCCCTTTTATCATCTTGGTCACTCAGTGAAGATGCATTGTAGTGCTGGCACACAGATGTTTGCTGCTTGCATCAGTCATGAACAAGCATAGTGTGTTATAAACAGACATGTTAATATTTTGAGTTTCAAGACCTTTTCAATCACCTCCTCATTATATTTCGTAGTCACAACCCAACAGAAGCACAATAAGCCAGTATAGTTAGCGTCCAATATATCTTGCGGTGCTCACTCAGGATTTGTAACTCGGGGCTGTCCTCGGACTCTAAATCAGGACATGAGTGAAGTGCATTGAATGATCCCATTAATATAAATAGCACTGAAGTTAAAAGCAGGGCTCCGTGAAAGGACTTTTGATACACTGGCTACCGTCGCCCTCGAGTCAGCAGGTGGCATTATAGAACAATCAGGAATCACCAAACCTTCGCCGCTTCCCGCCCGCAGCCCCAGACCTGAGCCCACGGGGGAACGAGCATGAAACCCGCCTGTTCAGCACAGCTGAAACCGCACAATGAGCAGTTGCCAATTAGGGCCGGGGCTATTGTCTGAGAAAGGTCAAGTGTTGGCCTTGCTGAAATCTTTCAACACCGGCTCCAGCGAGATTGGGACTTAATATATTTTATACAGCTAGAAAACTTGCTTGGCCCTACTAAGGGCAGAGCCAGCCTTTCCTCTGCCCTTCCCCCGTATTCCCCGGGCCGGCAATACGTGCTGGGAAACCTCGGCGAGGGAGGAACCTGGCTTTTTAATCTGCTGCCACCTCCCTCCCTGTAGGTATTGTGGAAGAATTGAGTTGTTGGCAGGGTGGTAGAAAAGGAGGTGGTTTGGCAATGTGGGCAAGGGGAGGGTGTTTGGGACTGGGTTTGTTTTACCATCTCCCAAGAGATTTTCTTTGTAACTCCAGTGGTACATGTTTTTACAGCTTACTACTTTTAGTATCTGTCACTTGAAAAGAATAGATGGTCTAGATACAGGGGGAAAAAAACATGTGCAAGCAGCAACACGTAACCAACAAAAAGTAAACTTTCCCATGAAATACCCAAGTCATACAGATGTTGCAGGGTGCTTAAGGAACCGCAGGTTAGGGAAAAACTCAGAGCTTCTGGCTACCTTCTGGATCCAGAGGCTGCAGATGAGAGCCTCCATGCTCCCTGGGATCTCATGCCAGGTGATCTATCAGCCTAATGAGCTAAAGACACAGTACCTTGCAGCAGCTGCCGCTAGCAAGGACCCCTTCCCAGACTTCAAACCAGAAATCGGAAGTCCACGTTTGCTTATAGCCCCAATCCTATAATTAACTGCTGCACGGAAGGGCATTGCCTGGTGGGGTTCTTGGTGAAACAAGGGTTTCAACATGCACAAAGGCAAAGGTGAATCCTCTCCCTTAATTCCCAGTGTATGATGAGCTACTGGTGTTAGTCCTTTTGCCCTTCCATTTGGGGCCAGCACTTATTGAGGCAGACGATGACTTTCATTCCCAGCCCACAATGATTAGTGACTGTGGTGTCCCTGCGGGCCCTGGGCTACAGGGAGAGCAAGTTCAGTTTTTAAACCGCTGCACAAGAGCTGACCTTTGTTTCCACCAGTGACACACTTAGGATGGGCTCAGGGTGGTCCTGGGGAGGACCTCAACCTCCCTGTAATTGCTGGTGACAACAACCACAGGCTGTCCTTGAACCTGGCCCACACACTTGTGTTGTCACCACTGCGCTGTGTGACTTGGTGAGGATGTTTTCCAGTGGGCACTGGCTTGGAGCCAGGCCACAGCCCAAGTTACTGCTTAAACCCACTGGTTTTAACGTGCTAATCCCCGAGTTTGAACTACGTCTACTCTGCGTGTGTGTGTGTGGTCTTGAAAACTCACCAGTCTACTTGCAAATTAAAAAAAGAAAAAAAAAATCCCTATGATATTTGCCCATTTGTTGCCATGGTGATGAAGGAGTGTGGGACAAAAGAAAGATATTCCGGTTGCCCCGGGCCTGTGAACAAGCAGAATCGGGGAGAGTTGGTGAGAATGTGCTGTTAATTGTAACCAGAAATGCAGCATTCAGCCACCATCACTGCAAAGTGTTCTTCAAACCCCCTTTCATGTCCTGCCGTAGCAAAATGACATCCTCTAAAAGCTGGGTGACATGAACGCTGACAGCTGGACTTCCATCGCACCAGGCTAGACTTGGCCCATAAATTAAGCGAGTTGAAAATCCAGCCTTGCCCCCTCCAGGTATTCGTTTTCCTCACTTTATCGATAACCTGGCACGAGCAGATCTTGAACCAAATGTTATCTCGGCACTGCCAGGACTTGCCGGCAGCTGGAGGGGGAAGGCAGCGCTGCTGACTCCCAGAGATAACAGGTGGAATGCAACAGGCGCTGCTTTTGTCTGCCATGACTTGCAGTTAAAGCTCTCAGATGCTGCCAGGCCCTTTGCTGTAGCAGCCTGCAGACCTTGCTAGACAGAGCACCTTCCTGCCAGCCTGGACACACGCAGGCAGAAAGAAATCCGAGGCATTTCACAACTTCCAGCATTGGGGGAAAACAAAAAAATGCATAACCCCCTCTATAGAATCCCTTCCCCCATGCATTTGTGGTGATAAGGAGGCACGTTGCTGCTTCCTGGGTACAGAGTACAGGCTCAGAAATGTGATTGTTGGTTCTCTGTACATGCACAACATTTGGCATGAAAAGTGTCTGCATCTTCTGTAAATACCTCTTCAATTGTGTGGAAGTGATGGGTTTAATTTAAACCATGGCTACTCCTACCTAGCTTAAAAATAAAATAACCTAAAAATAGAGCCACCTGAATCAGTGATGGTATCTTGGTCATGTTTATGCTACATACATACTGTTAAATTTGCTGCTATACAGATGGAAACCTGAAGCCCACTCTCAGAGCTACCTAGTTTGTAAAGTTTCAAGAGGCTGTTGGATCCATGTATACTTGGCTCTTCTGAAAAATTATTTTCCCTGTCTCGACCTACATTCTTCTATTTGCAAGAACCCAGAACTTCAGGCCAATTCCACAACCATGGAAAAGCTAGTACTCTCAGTTCATGGGTGTGAGGATGCCCAGGCACAGTATTTTTAGAGGCAGTATTATATAGCTCCTGGTAGGTAAAATGGATTTTTCAAGAAGTTAAAAGATGGTGGGTTAAAAATGTGCCCGGATCAAATGCAGTCTAATTGATGTAGTTTTAAGTACAACGCTGATCAATATAAAGATCACAGGATCTGGCTTATAGTCGTCATGGAGATGGAAGTCAAGATGGAAAAATACTTACCAGATAAAGCTCTGCAAGGACAGAATCTAGACCCTCCTAACAGAGGACTGGCTCTCATCTTTTATTGTTTTTTCTTCCATTAGCTTGATCTTTGATCTCAGTTCCTGTTAGGAATATCTTTTAACAGTGATGAAGTTCTAGGCCATTAACCAGATGTACAACCTAGTGAGAAGATCCCTGCCACTAACAGACCATCTGATAAAAAAAGACACATACAAAAGTATGTGCTTAATAATAATAACAATAATAATATTTTCCAGAAAAGAAGACACAGCACTTTCATTTCCTGCAGGATCCGTCTGTCACATTTGAAGCAAATCAAGCTGCTGGAAATGTGGTTCACAACAGCCCTTTCAGAATCATCAGGCCCGAGCATCCAAAGCCAAGCTAACATTTTAGTTTAACAAATATAGAGGTTCAGTTCACCTATATTCATTATTTGGTACTCATTCCACCACCAAGTTTTTGACAGAAAAGATCCTTGAACAACAGATATTGCAGAAACTGACCTTGTAACAGGATGTTGTATTGGTTTTATTTTAGCCTTGGTCTGTACAGAGTTCAAATCCCTAAAGCTTCCAGCCCCATACAGGTGACATTCTGGGAGCTCCTTGACATTAGCTCCCATGGCTAATGCTGTGGAAGGACTGTATTCTCAGACAGAGCTGCCTGGAAATGCTTCCCAGAAAAGATCCGGCTGAGCCCAGGATGATGATGTTCAGATAAAGCTGCAAAGTGCATCTTTTAATTCACAAAGTCTCCCCCTGATCTAACTGATAAGTAAACCCGCACAGGCAGTGTCCACTGAGGAAGGGACATTGGAAAAACCCAACAGTTTTACTCTAAGCTTTTATAGCCCAGTAATTTTGCACAGTGTGATTGGCAACACATAAAGGAAAGATGTGTGGAACAATCAGGTTAGAGACTGCAATTCTATATATTATATATCCATTCTTTATAGGCTCTGACTAAAGCATTATTTAGTCCCATTCACAATCCTGAGTATTTAAAAGTTGAATGTTAAGCCTATCCCTGCAAAAATGAGGCAGAGAAGGAGATCTGCTTTAAATGTAGTCCTAATTACTGCTAGAGAGCTTTTATGAATAACAGACCATAGCACTTCCTATTGTTTTACATTTTGTGCTGTTTTAGAGACTCAGGAGTGATGTCATAACAGGGGGAAACTTGTCATGGACACACATTAAACCCTGAACACAAGGAGAAGACCTTTGATAACAGATATTTGGATACATAGACGGGTAATTCAATAAGGGGAGAAAATACTTTAAAGCAATGATTTAAAAATGAATTAAAGACATTTTTAGAGTTACTTACATGCCTGTCTCGGAAATTCTACCTCTGTTCAGAGAGGCATATGCTGAACTGCAATCAAATTACTATGTCCAGCTCTGCAATTTCAATCATTTATCCCATTTATAGGGGTCTTTTTGTCTTGAATTAGGCAAAATGTGAGCCCAACAGGAAATTAAGCAACCAAGCAAAATCAGGAAATTCACTCAAATGGCTTAGCCAGTGGAATGCCACCACTATCTTCAAACTAAAACTCCAAAGAGGTTGAACTGCAGTCGGATTTATTTTCAAAGTGGTTAATGTGCTTTTAATTTGTACAAGGTTGGTAACCAGGAAAAAAATACATTGCTCTCACGAAGCTTGCCTTTAATTTTATTCACAGAAGGCCTCAGCATACAGGCATAATGAGTTTAAAAATGCACCACTTGTAAAAAAATTAGAACAGCTATCTTAACGACAAAGTTTGAGATGCTTGTTTTAAATAAGTACTGTCTTTGGAACATTAAAAAAGAACTGAAACAGAAAAAATACACTCGAAGATTGCATATCTTCCTCTAAAAAACATATTTGATGATAGCTCTCGAGGAGGGGAGAGAGAAATTCTTTTAGCTGTTTACAGTGGCCTCCCTGCATTTGGGACCTGCAGATCTGTATGCAGAGTATTTTAACTGATTTGTTTGGGAGGACGAGCTACATTTTTTTGGTTCACAGAAAACACTCCACTGCCCTGAACCCTCAAAGCAATTTCTTGCTTGCAGATTACCGTTATTATTTATCTACTCAAAGTATCCAGGAACTCTTGTGGTGGTCCAGGTCCCTGTTATGCTGGGCAGTGCACCAACACAGAATAAGTATATAATCCTTGCCAAGAGACAAGGAAAGCCAAGAAGTGTCCTTTGGTAGCTTCATAAGAAGACAGAGGTTCCATGGCTGATCTTTGTTATGATTCTGGTGGTCCTCATTTTGTTGATATATTGCAGTTTGAAATCACAGGCAATTTTTTTGTGATTGAAAATGTATGTTGCTGCTTACATGGCAATGCACTGTGCTTGCCTTTGACTTAAACTAAGCCATGAGGTGCTTCATTAGCTTCCAGAAGAAGCCAGGGAGTCTCACCCTATGGGTGCCAGGTTTGGAGCACTGGAGCACCAATGCTGCTTTCTGAGCCCAGTACCTGTATCATAACTCTTCCTGCTCAGCTCTTCTCTGGGAGTAAGGCTTTGTTCACAGCCTTCAACTGACTTGTAACAACTCCAGTTCAGTATTCAAATAATGGCTATAATCAAATCTCCTGTCTTTAACCGATAGTGTTGGAGATGAGGGAGAAAAAAAAAGATTTAGAAGAGACATAAGGAAGAAATTTTTTATGATGACCCTGGTGAAGCACTGGCGCAGGTGGCCCAGAAAGGTGGTAGGTGTCCCATCCCTGGAAACATCCAAGGTCGGGTTGGACAGGGCTCTGAGCAACCTGATTTAGTTGAAGACGTCCCTGTTCATTGTAGGGGGGGTTGGACTAGATGACTTTTAGAGGTCCCTTCCAGCCCAAACCACTCTGTGCTTCCATGATAACACGTAGCCACTGTTGCGTGTCATCTCTGCCTGTCTGTGCATACCTGTACACAATGTAACAGATTTAAAACCAGTTGGGCAACTTCAACTGAATTTGGTAAAGGTTTGAGACCTTTTGGAGGTTGCACACAATTCATGGAAGTAGCCAAATGCATAGAAGACACCCTTCAAATGCTCCCACTGCAGACAAAGCCGCTTAATCATCTCCTGCACTCTCAGACTGCAGAAAACGCAGAAAAGAAACCCTAAACGTGTGAAGTTTTCTCCTACCCCAAGTGCAGAAAAAGATTCAGTCAGGACTTGCATCTTAGTCAGCCAGCCTCAAAACACATCCAAAAGACACCAAGTTTCATTAAAACAGATTTTAAAATTTATTAGCTCCAATATTAACTCCTCCCTTCTTCAGAAACATCCAAGATGTCTCATAGCTCAAAACACAGAACAGTTTAAATGGATGCTTTGAAGTGATGAGGAAACCCCTCTTTCTACAGGACTGATGGATGTCTCTTGCTCTCTTGCACAGGGTTGATTGGGGGTCAGGAATACATTTCCCTCCCAGTCAGGGAAGCAAGGACATGAAGATTCATTAGTCTTTTTTTATCCCCTTCCTCTGCAGCCAACAGCCTGACTGACCTCCTGAATCATCCAGGCCATCATAAAAGCCTCAGGCCATGGTGATCACTCTTGTTTTCTGCTTGTGAAACACAGGTTACTCTCCTGAGAATAAAAATGCTTTAGTTTAATTGAAAACTTTGGGCTTAATATATGAGTATCTTTGTGAAATGTAAGGGCCTGAGGTAAGTCAAGGCCACAGTAGGTGATCTTACAGTGCAGTTTGTAGTGTCTGGGGGGCTCAAGAGGCAGAACATCCTTTGCTTGAGTGAAAGGTAGACAGTGGCAGAACAGGCTGCAAAGGGCTTTGAATGGAAAGATGAGGAGTGTGTGTTGATACAACAAAAATAGAGCCACTGGAGAGTTAGGAGGAGGAGGCTCGTGTGGCTAAAGGACACTGCAGAGCAGAGTGAAGGGGTATGAACGGGATGAGATTGGATTAGCGGGGGAGGAAAGGGAGGGAAAATGAAAAGTTCTGTTTGAGTCACAGTGGGCTCGATCTGCCAGTGACGTGTCTGGGACAGGATTTCTGACAGGATGCAATTTTAGCTGGAGCAGAGGAGGCAGGTCTGGGAGCATGAGGAAAAACGTGGCGTTTGAATTGCCTTCTGCAGGGGAAATTATCCAGAAATATAAGATGTAGAAGACAACCCTTTAATACTTGACTATACCTGGTTATTAATATGCACAAATCTTTGTGAAGAATTCATGATTAAAATCTTGGGTATGTATCACTCTGTTCAGCTGAAACACAATGAAAATGCATCCCTAAATCCCTGGTTTGATTTGATGATTAAAATAGTTCCTGCTTTATCCAACCACAGTCCATTTAGGAATGAGATGAAGTGACACACAGATATTACTGGCTTTGTTTTCCAGTAAAGTTTCGTGTTTGGAAGACCTTTGTTTCCTGGAAAATGGTAAAAGATATTAAGGCCTGACACCATGACACTGCCCACTGCACATCTTCTACCACTTTACAGCAGATTTTGAGGTAGAATAAAAGAAAATAATATCTATGCAGGTATAAACAATTCTTACACAATGAAAGTATTTATCCAGTGTGTTTACAAAGGAAAATTAGTTTGCTAATTACTGTCTCAGATTTCTGGGAAAGTAAAAGCAGAAATGAACCAGAACAGTACTAACCAGCATCTCCTTAAAACAAAAAAAAAGCAAACCAAAATGAAACAAAACCAACCAAACCCAAAACAAAACAAAAAAACCCAAACGCAACTCATAAAAAATGAGAAGCAGATGAAATGGCTCATATAGAAATTCTATATTAAGGATGGTGAACCATAACAAGTGTGATACATTGTGCAGAGCGTGCTTTAAGTAACAGGGCTTATTAATCAGATTCACTTGTTAGTGATCTGTCTTCCCTATGCCTGGTGTTAGAAATCACTAGAGGAGTTTGCAGGAGCTCCATAAGCCTTGTCCTGGCAGAAAAAACTGCAGACTTGAGAACCTGCTGCACCTGTGCTGCCCCTGGCTTTTTCAAGGAGACACAAGCTGGGGAAAAGTTCTGGGCTGAGAAAAGGCTCAGTCAGGAGGTGAACAAGCCATGAAAAGCAGATAAATGTTGGAAAGGTCTAAGAAGGAAGTGCTGCATATTGCAAAAAGAACAAGGCACTTGGAAACGTATGTGTAGGAAGGACTAGAAACTTGAGTAGGCAGAAGATGCTTTGGCTGAACTCTTAGTGATTTAGAGTTCTCAGGATTGGGGCTGTTCCTCAGGGACTGCAATGGAAAACTGAACAATGCTGTAATGGCTCAGCACTTGGAGCTTGATTTGCCCTTTTTAAAATCCAGTGGCTAATTCATACCCTGAAAAATGAATTCTATCCTGGCCAGATGGCTCAATTTAAGAAGAAACAGGCAACTGTGTAGCTGGAATAGCAGGTAATGGAGGTGAAAGGCTGGGAGTAGGGAAAGTCAGCTGTGTACAGGGGGCACAGGATGGAGTCACTCTTCCGTGAAATCCAATAAAACCTGATCTGCTCATGATTAACTCAACATTTTCAAAATCCTTTTAAGAGTTCAGAAAGAACATAATGTCTAGCCAGCTCATAGTGGTATACGAGACACCCCCGACTCTAATATCCCAGGATGCGAGCCCTCTACTTGTTTCGGATTTTGATGCTGAACATAGCTTTGCTTCTCAATTCTGGCTTATTTATTTATCATTCTTATTGCCTTATCTCATTTATAAGCCCTTGAACGTAAGTGAGGAAAAGTACATTATACAGAAAAGTCACCTGTTTGAGCAGTCTGAGCAAGGTTTACATTAAACCCACCAACTGATACATGTAATCAGTGGCAGAACTTCTTCTTGTGCCCAGAACCTGTGAAACTGGTCAACAAAGAAAATGCAGAAGTGTGAAAAGCAGCTTTGATGGGGCTCAGTCATGCTCAAACATCCCCTCAAAACAGGAAGGATATCAGCACCCCTCAATACCCAAGCAGTGTCTCCTGTACCTGCTCTGTGTCAGACTCCAGAGTCAGTCCAGTTTCTTTCTTCACCCCCTTGCGTGGGGACTCCCTGGGCTGGGAGATGGAATCCACATTGCTCTCTTGCTCCCAAGGGTGAATGCAAAGTGAACCTGAGGGAAACGGGATCAGTGAAGGATTTTATTGGATCTGGACTCCTTCTGACAGGCCTTCATAAATTTGTCTTTTAAAAAAGAGGCCCCTTTGCCATTGTATGTATTTTATGGGGAAGCAGATGAATGGCTAACAGTGATTGCTACAAGAAGAGAAATACCATGATTTGGTATAAATTTACCTGAGACTTGCTATCCCAGCTGAGACCTGCTATTTCAACCCACTTGTCTTGCTTCTATAACTCACTGTAAGAACACTATGTAGTAAATACACTAACTTTTGGCTTTACTGATATTGAGTTAATCAATGTACACAGCAAAATACTTTTGAAAAATCAGTTTGAAATACTGTTGGAAATGCTTGTATGAACCTTACGAGCCGCTGTGCACGTTACAGAGTGTCTGAACTATTTTTGCACTTCATGTCTGTACATCAAATAGCTGCTGGGCTCCTTATCTACAAACAGTATGAAAATAACAGCAAAAAAAGAATTGAGTTGCATAGTCTCCTCTGCTTCCCTTCTTTATCTCAGGTGGTAATTTGACTAGAGTGGCAGCAGCTTAGTAGTAACACACACACACACACACACGCACGCACGTAGCATTAAGGTCTCTGTTGTTTTTGCCTGAGAGGCAAAGCCAGAGTGTCACTCATGCCTATCTACCATGTTCTGACTAAGGAGGGGAAAACATTCCCTTTCTTGAATAACTGGATGTGTGACCTAGGTGTGGAGACAGGAGGTAAGAGCAACTGCAACTCCTTTATGGAACACGGGGGTCAAGATGGGCCAAACCGAACACGTAGTGAAGACTTCTGTAATCTTAATGCAGTAGTTTAGGTGCATAACGCCCAGAAGGACAGACATCTCAGAGCAGCCATGCCATCCCTCAGTTCCACTAATTGAAAACTGTCTCCTGAGTTTCATTCTGATTGAACCTGTTTCAGCCTGTTCTTTATTGTAAATACAGCTTTGTGTCTGTACTTTTGGGTTTTTTTTCCTCTCTCTCTCGTCTTCTTTTTTTTTTTTTTTTCATTTAGAAACCTGCCTACATTCATGTCTCACTGTTTGTTGGAAACAGATGGCCCTTCCTGAAGACACACAGTTGAGTGAACAGACACCGACCACTTTACCATGTGGTAGCATGTTTGTAATTAGATATTTAAAGTGCTAGACAATTACTATCAAACCTTGTCATGAGGGAAATTTAGGTCTGTGTTTACCAAGATCTGAATTATAAACTGGATCCCTGCCAGGGCTTTTACTCTTGGGTATAAAATGAGAGAAGACTCTGGTTGAATACTGAACGACATTGATTAAAGCTGCCACCTGCCCTGTCTCAGACATGACCACTCACTCCTGTCTCCCACCCTGTCCCTTGGTTTTTGTTGACCACTCTATATGGTTTGCCCATGTGTTGAGTTTTAGGATCATAGGATGTACCACCTCTGTAACACCAATAGTTTAGGGCTCAGCTTTCCACCTGTTTTTGGACCACAGACAGGTAAAAGCAGCTCCGCCCCAAGAGAAGTATCAGCCATTGTCACAATGGGGAAAAAAAAGCTGATAAAGTTTGAGAAAAGAATGGAAAGTGATAAGGGAGAAATTACAGGGGAGCATTGCAGAAAAAGATCTAAGAGTTATCTAATCCGCAAGATAATTTAATTACTGCAAAGTTTTGCCCTAGATGGAAATATCCAACCTATGGAAGCTGAGAGCAGCAGCACTGGCTGCTGGGGGAGTGTGGCTGTGCCTCTCTCATGTGCCTCCCCCATCACTGCAGCCACGGCTGTAACTAAACTGTTGCAATCAAGAAATATCGGCTCCAGAAACAAAAAGTTCCCTCTGGTTTTACCCTCCTTGAAGCAGAGACAGTGCAGGAGGCTGGAGGAAAATATTGAGGCTGTGGGAAATATTATTATTTCAAAACTCTGGAAATGGTTGAACTCGAAGGTAAAGGAAAACCAGTTTTGCATCAAAATCTCATGCCTGAGCTGCTCTGCTCCAGCAGAATCCTTAGACAGGATGGTTGTGAAAGGTAAAATTATATAATAACTTCATTTTTCTAAAAAACAAAATTATTAATTCTAAGTTTGGACAAGGATTTAGCAATTAAATGCTTCAGGGATAACTTGTTTTCAGTGGGGAACTCTGCATACAAAACTGATTACAGGATGGAGCCAAATCCCTGCCAAGGATATGGACAGGATCATGGAAGCAGATGAACTACAATTTCCCATGCACTAGAATTCACAATAAGGCCAGGAGCAAAATGAGCACAACAAGAAAGTATTTCAAGAGCCAGGACTGAGTGATGGGAGAAAGCTGTGTACTTTCCTCTGTGTACCTGTAATCGCTTCTGAGATCTTTCTGAAGAGAGGTATGTGTTGATCTTTCTGAGAAATAGAACGCTAATTTAAATATTCATTGTATAATCAGGGTAAGGAATCTTGGAATACTATTTGAGAAAAGCACTATAGGGTTGTATAGAGTGCAAAAGCTGAGAGGACAGTGATGAAGACCAGAAGCAAAACCTACTAATGCTGTTCGAAATAAAAGTGGGTTTAATTTTAATGATAAAATTTGACAGCCTAGATAAGTAAGCAAGCCAAAGTAAGCATTTCCCAGGAACACCATTTCGGCTCGGACTCCATGTTGCAATGTTAGCTCGGGTATCTATTGCAGCCTACTGTCTTGTAATTCAGCAAAACCTCACAGGGTAAAGTGGTAAATTCACCTGAAACACTTGTGGGTCAAAGGAAAGGTGAGTGAAACACAACTCCACGTGCAAACACAGAGGAACAGGTTGCAGAAGGCTGGAACAACAGATGGTTGTCAAAGGGACGAGAAGAGCTTCGCTAACAGTTACCATGAATCAGAAATACCTGTACCCCGGTAATGTTGGGCCTGTGGGCAACAGTAAAACCGGGGTTTGGTTTCTCATGACGTGAAGGATTATGCACCCACACAAAGCAGCCTCTGCCCCGACAAGTGCACGGTGCAATTGTTGTCCAAACACATCCCACTTCCTCGCCATGGCTGACTCAGAGCTGCTTCTGAGAAACTCCCAGAGGAACATCTTCTTGTAGAGTAAGAAACAGACGTGGGTGATTTTTTCCTGGCCTCCATTTTGAGGGGCGAGGGAAGGGCAGCAGCATCCCTCTGGGTACCCGCGTAACGGGGGGATGGAGATGAGGTGTTTTTCCAGGGCATCTGCCTGGCAGCGGCCGGCGGAGGGAAGCACGAAGCAGGCAAGCAGAGGGCAGTGTAACCACATGGACGCAGCGCCGGGAATACCCGGGAAAGGAACACGAGCACTGGGAGCTGCACAGGGCGGTGGGGGGTGTTCCTGGCGGTCATTCCCGGGGGTCATTCCCGGTCCCTCCGCACCGGGCCTGGCTGTGAAAGGCAGATTTACATCACGCCTTCCTTCTAAAAAAAAAACCAAACCAACAGAACTAACTCTAAGTTTGGGTAAGGGTTTAGCAGTGAGATGCTTCAGGGATGATAACTTGTTTTCTCAATGGGGAATTCTGCGTGCAAAAAAAGTGATTATAGAGGATGGAGCCAAACCCCTTGCCAAGGGTACTGACAAGGATCATGGAAGCAGATGAACCATAATTTCCCATTACATGCACTAGAATTCGCAGTTCAAGGCCAGGAGCAAAGCGAGCAGAAGTAGAGAGTGTTCCACGAGCCAGGAGGAAAAGAAGAAGAATTAGGAGAAGGAGGAGGAAGAAGAGGAGGAAGAGGAATTGGAAGAGGAGGATGAAGAAGGAGGAGGAAGAGGAGGGCTGCGAAGAGCAGGAGGACGATGCGTGTACCCCCCGCGGCTCTATCCGGGCACGAGATGACGTCATCACCCCAGCACCCTCTGCCCCTCCGCACGCTCCCGGTCTAGCCAATGAGAGCGGGGCGCGCCGCCGCAAAGCCTCCTGGGGGCTGTAGTCCTGCCCCGCCCCGCCCCGCAGCTGCGCGTCCTCGCCGCGACCAGGGCAGCGCCCCGCCCCCCGCCCCCTTTGTGGGCGGGGCCAGACGGCCCCGCCGGCCAATGGCGGGGCGGGTCAGGGTTCGGCGGGCGGGCGGCGCGGCCAATAGGCGAGGGCGGGCGGTGGAGGGGGCGTGGCCGGCGGTGTTTTGTTCGGTTGCCATTGAGCCGCCCGGGCCATAACGCGCGGGGGAGGCGGCGCGGCCGCGCAGGTATCGCCGGTGCCGCGGGGAGGGCGGGTATGGGGCACGGGGCGGGGGGGGGGCAGTTCAGCGAGCGCGGCCGGTGCGTGCCGACAGCCGCCCGAGTGACGGGTAACAGCCGTGTCGGCAACAGCCGGACGGGTAACAGGTAATATTTAACAGGTAACAGCCCCGCAGGTACCAGCCAGCCAGGCGGCAGTGCCGGGCGGAGGGGAGGCGGCCCAGCCGGCCCCGGACCCGCTCGCAGAGCCCCCGTGGGCACCGCGCAGCTCCGGGCGGGCAGGGCGGCGAGCGCGGCCCGGGGGGACCCTGCGGGGCGGGGGTGTCACCCCGGGGCTGCGGGGCTGCGGGCCGCCCGTCCCTGCCGCTACACCGGTAAAGCGGCGTGGATGTTGGATATTCTGTTGTTGTTGTCGGCGCTCGGCGCGGGCCGCGCTCCCCCCGCACGGCCGGGGCTGCTGCCGGGAGCTGGAGGCGGCGGCGGCCCCGCCAGGAGGGAGAAAACCCCAACGACCCCCCCACCCCACCCCCCAAAAAAATCCAAAAATACCCCTAACTTATCAGGTTTAATGGTGCCGCTCGGGGCGGGATCCGGGCACACGGGTGGGACACACGGCCGTGTGTCCCAGGGCCCGGCCTGCCCCGGCCGTGCGGGGAAGGGAAGGGATGGCATGGGAAGGGATGGTGCGATCTCCGTACCCGGCGGGGCTCGGACATTCCTTTGTGCCGCTGCCCTGCACTCACATGTCTGCAGGCACGTCCCCCCGCGATTTTGAGGCGATTCCCCCCCCTCTCTGGCTCAAGGATAGAGTTACCTCCGACTAGGTGCATGTTTTCCCACAATAGCCGCCTTCCATAGTGGTTCTTGGATGGGAGCAGAGGTTATTCCCCCCGCCCCTCAAGCAGTAGGAAAGTTGATTCTAGTTTATGGCCCCCGAAGTGTAAGGACCAGTTGGGCTCAGTGAGCGAGTGAATGGGCTCATTGTGTCATTCCAGCTTTTCTAAGGGCAGTAACGTGGCTTTGTTCTGGTTATTTGGCTTATTAAATGTTTTCTGGCCTGCAAGAAGGCTGAATAGAAACGTGGTCTTGAGATTCTGGGTGCTCTTTCGGGAGGTCGCTTTAGGTCTTGTGGAGGATCCTCAGGGTTGGCCTTGAGTCAGGGATCTGAACTGCTGGGATCGGGATCGACAAGTTCGGGTGTTTTCCCCTTTGGAGAAATGACATCTCCACCATAGGGTTCAGAAACCAGAAATTGGTCTTTGGAGCAGCATCTTAGCTTTGGGGTTGCAGGGCTGAGAGGGGCTGGGTGGTTCAGAGCCAAGAAGTCCCTGAATTGTAATGTGCATACCCAATCCTAGGCCTTGGGATCAGTTGAGCCAGCTGGTCAAATCCATTTTCTGGTTCGCTGTGCTTACATTAAAATTAGCTCCTGAGAACAGTTATTTTGCAGCCTTTACTGTTGCACTGGCTCCCGTTCATATGCCTGACTGATAGGAAATATTTTTGTCAAAACCGTTACTGGCAAGAACCAGTGAGTTTGTGTATCTTGTGGCAAGCTGAAACATCCCTGGATGTGTTTTAATTGTGAAGAGTCTGCTTGCTTCGAGTCTGGCTTATAAAACCCGGAGTACAATGTTTGCTGAATAGCACAAACTTTCCTGATGAAGCATGTGACTTGATCTGGTTTTATTGGAGGTGCAGGGTACGTGTTCAAGCCCAAAGAGCTTGTGAGCTTCTGAAAATGCCTGGAAGAGTTGCACTCGGAGTCAGAAGGCTAAATCATACATTTCAAGTAGATCTTAATAAGCTGGTGGAACTCCTAACTAGAGAATGTGTTTACTGCTCATTCATTTTGAATTTCTGGGAAATTCTGTTGGTATTAATATGTCTGCTATTTTTAATTATCCCTATTTTTTGCATCAGTAGCAAGATGTTATTCTTCATCCTGTGGAAGTACATGCTGCCTGTTAGACAGACTTAAAATACTGATCTGCAAGATCATCCCCCTAATGATATGATATCCTTTTGGGATGTTCCTGTGGTAATCTGGCAGTCCTCTAGTGGCCTTTACCTGCCAGTGCGTAGCCTGTAGTTATTGTTTCTTTAACTGGAGAATTAAAGTTGATTCAGTAATTGTAAAGGGATATTTTAAATTTGGGAAAGTTAAATTTCCCTACTTCCATTTGAAAAGCTATTTTTCTGCAGGGTACTATGATTCAGAAGAATGAGGAGGCTGAAAGGAGAATTATTTATATTTGCAACCATTGTGTTAAACTTTGGTAGTAGAGGTATAAAAGTGTATTTATGAAAATATGGTGGACAGATAAACTAGAAGCCTAACTGCACTGAGAAGACTGCAATTTATTGCATGGATTGCTTTATTTAAAACAAAACCTTGAAGGATTTATTCTTTCCTTTAGGAATTCCTTGAGAGTCTGGTAGCCATTACTGTGGCTCCCTTTTTTAAGTTCCTTCTTTTCCCTTCTCTGTTCTTTCTCCCCCTTCCTCTGTTGCCTCCCCCCAATCTACATTCCTTTGTGTTAACAGTGATGATGGCAGTTCTAGTCACCTCCTGTGGTTTGATAGATTATTCCCTTTAGAAACATGGTGTACTTAAAACTTTCCAAACACAATTCTTTCCTCGCTCCTCCACTTTTTGGTGCTGGCTTTGAGTTCTGTTCTAAGAATTTGTCCTCTCTGGTTCTGCTTTGAGTTTTCTTAAATGCTAGCAAGAAGTCTGGTTAAACCTTTAGTGGAAATCTTAATATTTATATTATGATTTACATTTCTTTTTGTGTATGTTTATGGTCATAGTTACAAACAGAAATTTTGCCTTTTGGCAACAATGGGTTTCTCTCTCCCCTGCAAGCTCACAGGTTTTGTGCTTTCTTTTTAGACAAAACTTTGTTTGCTTTAAACTTTCATTTTTATTTTTATGAAATAAACTTCTTGGACTATTTTTAGATTAGTACATTCTTGAGATCTGATTGTTATGTAAGAATGATCTTGCAGGTAAACGTTCATAGGACTTTGTCTTTGGTCTTACACAATCTACATATAAACTTAAATTTTGAAATAGAGTACCTGCAACTTTTGTTGTAGATATTGTAACTAACATAATCTTACTGGGGAGGGTGGAACTACTCACAGAAACCTGTGAAGGGCTTTATGAGCACTCTTGAAGGAGGGGTTAATGAGCAGAAGCAAGCCCTGTTCATTAATTCTAGGGAAGAAATTCATGGCTAGGAAAACAGGTGCTTGAAATCAGGGCAGTATCTGATAGTTTCTTGGTAGGTAAGTTTCAATCTCTTGACTCTGTACACCTGCAAGGGAGCTATTTGTGTTGACAATGTGTTTTTTTGTATATTATAAAGTTTGTGTCCTTAAGGTCTTAGCACTGAAGTATTGCAGTCCAGTGATAGATACAGAGTCTGTATAAAAAAAATCTTCACTTTGTTGGTTTCTCTGAACTGTAAACACTCTGTTAGGGGATTGAGACAGTCATATTTTCTGAAAAATGGTTTTCTTTAAGGATTTTCTTGTCCCTCAAGAGGAGGTCTGTAAAAATAAAGGGGAGGGAGTGGCATAATTTTAATTCCTTTCTAGGCTGCTCTACAAATTTTTCTGTTATCCAGCTGGGTATTGTGGTACTGTTGAGTATAGAAAAATCAAGGTAACTGTCAGCTCTTTAATATAGCCATTTCTACATTTTGTGCTGTTGTGGCTTTTTTGTTTGGTCAGTTTGGGGAATAGTGTCATCAACAAGCTGGCAAGAGGCCGCTCGGCTAACTGCTGGTGCTTTGCAGTGGGCGTAAATAACTTCTGAAGACCGTGTTTCTGCTAATTTTTAGGTTAAGGGGAGGAAGTAGGCAGGGTTGTTACTAAATGCATTATCTGGGTTATGGCTCTCAGTTTACTGACAGCACTATATTTTTTTTTAAGCAAGCAGTTGAATATCGTGCTTTAGATAATATAAACTGTTTCAATTAGGAAATTTACTGAGTTATAAAACCAAAACTAATATAATTTGCTTTCTGCTGTCTGAACTTGATTGTATTTTAGTGAAATTCTTGCTGTCACATTTTGCTTGTTGGATATTAACAGTAAGATCAAGGCTTCTGATTACCTAATGTTAGCATTGCTGCTCTGAATTTGATATGACAACATTGTTTTAAGTTCCTGTGAAAATTAAACTGTAGGAAAACGTTGGGAAAAATTCTATCAATGATATATCAAATATATCAAAGTGCAGGCCCAGAGCTTCGGACATCCAGGGCCAGTGATGGAAGCCGCTCTTCAATGTGTGTGTGTGTCTGTCTGTACAGACAGAGATAAGAGTGTGAAATCAAACAGTATTTTTGCTTAGGGCTGTCGTATTACAAGTGTCATTTGCAAAACTGACTCAGTATACCAAGACCTACATGTCATAGTGGGGAAGGCATCTGAGATGGAAAAAAGCTGTTCCTGCATTTGCTGAGCTTTAAAATTGGAACCCAGCTGGTACAGGAAATAGTTGAAGAAATAACTGCAACACCACTGTCTATACCTTTCCTTCTGTGCTTTAGCCTCAGCTCTGTGATGCTGGAAGATAGGATCTGAATTCCTTTTTTTCTAAAGAGCACTTGTTTTTCCTTAACACTCCCCTCATCCAGCTAGCCTTGAACAGCTGGCTTACTTTTTTTTTTTTTAATTCACTTCACTTTTCTTGGGTTATGAAAGATCACATTTTTAATTTGTCAATTTCTACATTTAAGTTAAGGCGAGTTAATGTTAAAAACGAAGGAAAACCTTTACTGTCCTCATAAGACCTCATACAGCAGGGCTGAGGTTTCTCTTCTACTGTCACCTCCCCTTGAGCCATGAATGGGAATAATAGGAACTTCTGTTGGTGTTATATTAACTTTAGGTCCCTAATTTGCATCTCAAATAACATTGTGAACAGCATTAATGCCTTCGAGGGCTTTGGGAGGTTTTTTAATTTGTAGGGTAAATGTATTTTTTAACCTAATTGGGCAGTTCATATTATTATTGCAGCATGTTTAATTTTTGCTCTGTGCAGCTCTTGTTGATGTCAGTGGCCCTAAATCATTCCTTCAGTGCTGTGCACATATGTTATGTTTCACCTTCTTAGCTTTAGATTTTTGTCTTAGTAAAGTATTCCTCTATTTCATACAGTTACTGTTGGATAGTGTGTGATATTTTTGTTCTTTATTCTACCCTCCAAAGTTCGTGTATAGTGAAAATTCTTGTCTTAAGGGTACTGTTTTCTCTAACTTTCTGTGCTTTCCTAATGAAAGATGCACTTTCTGTCTTCCTTCAAGCTTTCTGTTGATCTGACCTCTTTTGGTTTTAGAGGGAGGTTTATCATATTTAAGGAAGGGTGCAAGTGACGAGCTGTGTGTCATTAGGATCTGTAAAACCTTATTGCTTTATCAGCTTCCACTGTCCAAAAGCAGCATGCAGAATATGGAAAAGGTTGAAGTTTGGAGGCTCATGTGTGTGATGTAGATTATGAATCAGCAGAACTATGGAAATACAGTTGAGGCAGGATGGGTCTGGATCTGTGGGGTTTTGCCTCTTGCAGCTCAGCATTTCTAAATCAACATGTAGGTGGCCACTGAGATTGCAGGTGGTTTTTCTATCGTGTTATGAACCAGCCTTGTTTTCATAACATAAGAGACTTCTGATCTATGGACAGTTTTGAGGGTGTGATTTGTTTTTTAACTGCTGGTCTCTATTTAGATAGGTAGGATCTATTGGTATGTCTGTATAGTGTTTTGGATTAACTGACAGTTACAATTTCAATCTTAGTTAAAAAAAAAAAAGGAACCTCTTTGTTCAGTTGTCCCAATGTGATAGTAGTGACAAATAATAATTCATTAAGTCCTATTTGGAATGGGGGTAGTGGTGTGTAAGCGTGCCCCAAGACCACTGCTGTGCTTCAGAGCCTAATTCGATGCAGTATTTAGTAAGTGAGAGAAGAGAGGAGTAATGAAAACAGCATTCAAGAACTACTTGCTTGAATTGGCTAAAATACAGTGTGTGTTTCTTCTAATGGGAAAGGGGAAAGGAGCAAGTACCTGGCACTTCATCCTTTCATATCTTAGAAGCGATGAAATGAAACAACCAAGTTGCACCTTGATGAATTTGAGAAGTGTGAGTAACTTGGAGGCTAAACTGAAGGGCTGTTGCCTGCTGTAAGGGGCTACCAAAGGTTAAGACACAACAGCAGTGTCGGTGATGAGGAAATTGTGCTGGCACTGGAACATGTGCCAGCATGTCCCAGTGACAACCTGTCACTTGGCCTGTTCACTTCCCGGGATGTATGGTGGTCTCCTTGAGCTTGGCTGCATATATGCTTGCTGACTTCATCATTTTCTTCCATTAGCACTCCATCCTGACCAGACCTTTCTGGTTCAATATTTGGATAAGAAATTGCTGAGCTCCTGCAGGGTGAGGTGGACTGTTGCTGCTCTTTTCATGTTTCACAAATCAGAAGAATGTCATTTAATAAAGCAGACCAGGACCTGGATAAATACCTGCAGTACCAAACTATTGCAGAGGATGAAAAAGGGTAGTATTTTGTCTTTGGTTTATGCTTCTTAAGTGGCCTATTTATGCCTGAACTCTTAAGAGTTAATTCTTCTGTGCTTTAGTGACTTTAGCTTTTGCAGTTTAAATGTGTACACGTAACAGATTCTCTGTCTGTAACGCTCTCTGCTTTTCAAGTCTGTAAAATCCCGCATGTTTTAGTTTTTGTTTTGGATTATTTGGTTTGCATGCAGCACTTCACATCCTCAGGAAGTCCTAACCAAGCCTAAGGCAATGGTTGTAAAAGCAAAAGGTGTGTGCATATGTTTGTGTGACAGTGCTTTGACACCGCAGCGGTGAAAGCCATTACATCACCCTGCTGGGTTGTTAGGAGGCAAAGCACGATCGACTCTGGTCAGAAGAAAAATACAGCAGGATACTGCAATATTGTTGGAACTTGCATGCTGCCACGGGAAATGATTGGAGTGGATTTATTTCTCTGTGAAGAAAGTATGAGGAAGGTGTTGACTTTTTTTTTTTTTTTGGTATAGTAAAATAAGCTGGATGTGCAAATCCTGATGTTTTAATTTGAAAAATCAGAAAAGTAACCTCTAGCTTGTTGAAACTAAACACACACCTTAGGAGGATAAGCAAAAACATTGCAGTGGCTTGAAATTGAGTTAGTAATTTAAATAAAAAAAAAAAGTAGGACTGCAAAATGGCTAGGCTGGGTGTGAGGCCCCTGCCCCATGCTGGTATTGCACATTTAATGTGATTCATAACAGAGGCTTGAGCAGCTCTTCTTTCTGCTCAGTCCAGTGCTTTGCTGTCCTCAGCATTAAAACTTGTTCTGAGTATGGAACCAGACATCTTCCTTACTGCAGGTCAGGCTCATTGCCTAATTCCCTGGGCATAAGGGACAGCTATTCTTTCCCCTGTAGTAAGTAATCTTTTAAAAATATTTGAACTGTCCTTTGCCATGTTCCTGTTTCCTTGCCTTGTGTCTTGCCCTTCTCCCTGCAGCCTTGTGATACTTTTGGCCTAAATAAAACTAGTGTATTCAGGTCCTCCTGAGAGTTCATGATTTTCAACTCTAATAATTTGTTTCCTTCTCTCAGGTTAGTTCACATCAGGCTTTGAGCATGGTGCTTAAAGCCCAAGTTTGTACTACAGCTGAGGCTTTCCTGAGCTGAGTGGAGTAAAAAGACTGCTTCATGTGCCCTGGAGCTGATATTCCCGTTTATGCATCCCCATACATTTGACTTTCTTACAGCAGCTTAACACTTGTTTCAAGGTCAGTCTGTTGATCCAATCGAGCCCACAGCTTTCTTCTGAAGAATTTACCTTCCTGTTTGTTCATTTAATCCTGCCTGAGCACACCTCTCAGAACTCAGTTGTATCCTGTTACTTGCAGAACAGTTTTTCAACTTGTAAGAGTTTTATATAGAATTTTAAGGCTGTCTTGCAGTTCTTCCTGCCTTTCCCCTACTTGTAACAAACCTGCTCTACCAGCAGCAGATCATGGGAAGCACAGAAATGGAACTGAGCTGGGTTCCTGTGTGGTGTGTTCTCCTGCAGTGGTGACCTGCAGTGTTACCACCTGCAGTGGTAACTGCTCTCTGGGTATGGTTGTCCCCCAGGTATTCCATTCACTGTAGAGCCTTTGCTTACCCCCCAACAGCAGAAGTCTGTAAACCTTGGGTATATGATCTCACATGTTCTCTCCTGTCTCTAAACCCCGTTACTCTGATGTCCAAGTGAACCAGGTGGGTGCTGAGCACCTCCTTGTTGCTTTTCAGTGCTCACAGAAGATTCCCACCCTCCCCAGAGATTCTGTGGAATGTGGAGAATTGGAGACCAGTCACATGAATTTTGACCTTTTTCTGAAGGCAGGCATGGAATGAAGGCAGGCCTAACCTCAGAAACTGATATCCAGACTTTTTCTTTTTGAAAAAAAGCATGTCCTTTTCCTGTCTGTATTGAAATATATCACATAACACTCCAAATCTAGTACTTTGCCAATAATTTCAGGTGTTAGAGTGACTGAAGTCATCTGTGGCTAGGGTTCTTTTAAGCTCTCCATTCTTGAGATGAAATTGCTCTTGCATTGCAAGCTATATGTTGAAGGATAAGCTCTGCCACTTGGAACAACTTTTCTTTAGGGCATTTTTCTTGGATTTGTGTTTGTAAGTATTTGTTGACATCTCTCCAGGTGCAGTTTTCTCTCTTTGAAATCTTAGTTCTCATATCATCTCCCCTGCTGAACTCAATTCACATAATGAATCTTGTGCTGCATGGAAATGGATTTCTCCAAGCCCTGTCTCCGTTGGGCTTGTTTGACACAGTTTTGTAAGTACTATTTGTTGTTGCTTCTCCAGCACCTCTCCCTGTACACTGTCAAGCTATTTTGCATCTCCACCATTCAGTAATTTCCTTAGACTTGCTCTAATCTTGTGCCTTATATGTGGTTTCTGAATATGTAGTAGTTTATTCTCATCACACAGGTGTATTTGAGTGTAGTAAAAGTTCTGTTTTACCTGGCTACAAGATGGAATAGTTAATCTTCTAACCATCCGTTCCACCGTGTGCTTTGAGGAGATGGACATCTGTCCTTTGAAATCATGCTGCAGTGTTAAATTGAGCAGAAGTTTAGAAAGTCTGATAATCCTTCTCTAAAGATGTTGAATGTTTGCTAGCTGGGATTACCTCAGTGATCACTTGGAACCCACAATATGTTGCCAGAGAGGTAAGGCAGCATCACCTGGCGTTGAGAAGTGACAGGCAATGTGGATGGTGAAATGTGTATTGACTGTACTTTAGGATGTTAATACTTGTTTTTAAGTATTAAGGGGGAGCTGTGTTCAGACAAGCTCTTTTGGGAGTGGGTTAATACTTGGTTGTGGCAGGTTTTTCTGTATTAAGTGTGATACTCAATTTTTAGTAATTTAGTCGGTTGCAAAATGCTGCATGTCCTTGAGACTAAACTTTATAGTCCTGTTAAATACAGCCTTAACCTTTGGAACTAGTTTGGGGAGGGGACACTTTCCTTTCACCCTTTTCTCACTTGAGCACAAGCTGATCAAACAAAACCTAACCTATTTCTGAATTCTAAACTAGTTATTGAACTAAGTGTTGAACTGAGCCAAACTGAAATGAAGTAAATGCCTGTGGCACCTGCAGAAAAGACTGCAGCTGTCAAAAGCTTGTTTATCACTTCAGTACTTCTTGGGTCCAGGTGCTCAGCCAGTGACTTCCCCTGCTGCAGTGGTTTGTTTCAGATCTTCAACGGGAAAGATGTTACTGCTTCATGCAGACTGTAGTGTGCTTAATGTTTGCACGTGTGAAGATACCAGGATCCCAGACGTAATTTCAGAAGCTTATTTTAAAGGAAATTTAGATAAAAGTACCCTTTTTGTCAGCACTGAAAGATCATTTGAAAGACTTGAGTTTTCAGGTGAAGAGCTGAAAGGACACACTTGTTGACTTCATCAGATCTTAACTGTTTTGTCCTTCAACCTGGTTACCAAAGCTGATCTTGTCAGAATGCTGTCATCTGCAAAGGTAACTGCCCAAGTGGGAGGACATGGATTTCCCTTCCAAACAGTCATGATCCTGTCCTCTTTTGCACTGTTGCTGTCTGTGGATGTTGCGTGCTGAGCTTGCCAAGTGACTTACCTGACGGCATTTAAAGCTGCTACATTTCTGTCCCAGTCAGTGAAGATTAAAACTAAAGGCCTTCCTCAGCACTCATTTTTCACCTGGCATTTTTGTGCTCTAATAAAATAGTTATTTTGCCTTATACTGACTGAAATGTGGTCCACAGTACTTGTGTACTGATTGGCACCTTGTGCCTGGTCGCCTGCCATACAAGGGAATGGTTTTGCATTAAGGCTTCGTAGCCTGTCCTCCATGAGTAAACTCCTCTGTGATTTGGAGTTCTAGTAACTTCTATGAAGCTACTTTGGCAAGTGAATCTTTCTTCAGAACTTGCTTGTAGAATTAATAAGTCATTCGTTAAACATCTGATAGTGCTGAGGTAGCGCACAGAGGAAATACTGAGCTTTTCCATCATGCAGAAGGTTGTCTTTCAGTATTTAAAGAAAAAAATCATACTAATGTAGGTGGAACAGTTCACTGCTGGGTTTTTTTCTGACCGAACATAGTTGTCTTCTCTTATATGGCATAACTTTGTTTGCCTCATGTGATTTCTTTTAGTTGATGTAATTGTTACAAATACTTTTTCTAAATACCTACTGCAACGTGTACCCCTTAGTTTGTGTCTTGACTTGTAGCACAGCCTGTCCTGCATCCAGCTGTTCAGTGTGCTGCTGACAGCTGAATGCATGGTGAGAAAGTAGCTGTTTTGCTTTTGAAACGGTCTGGTGAACTAGTAAGAGGTACATAGCTCAACTGAACTAATTTTTATTGAAGTACCTTAATATGTCTGGCAAGAGGGATGTCCCTGGTGACACTTAAAGTAATATCTGAAAGCACACACAGTACTGACATGTGTGCACTGCTTTTGTCTTTGAAATTTCCTTCGGTTATTTTGATGGACTTTAATTTGTGGTCTGCTCATACTTCGGGGCGTTTGTGGACTGTTACTGAGGGCTCCTGTAGTTAAAGCAGTTTCTGTGTAGTACAGGTCTCTTCAGAGACTTCACCATTCAAAATCTCATGGTATGTGCGAAACAGAAGTTGGACACCAACAAATAATTAAGTTGATAGAAACTGTAGCTTTAGCAAAGTAAGGAGCAACAACAAGTAATTCTTCAAAGTACCATTCAGTTTTGGAATTTGTGGTGTGATAGCTGAGACCTCTTTATCTTAAAGAAAATTTTCGCTACTTGAAAGCTGTGTAGTGTTTTAAACTTTGTTTTCTGAATTCTAATGGATTTGGTAACTAGATGGGAGTGGTAAAATTTGAGGTCTTTCAGTGTGTCAGCTCTCAAGGTGGTGTCTCCTGCCAGATGTACTCAGGTTTCTTCAGTAACAAATTACAGATGGTCAACCATGATAGAGAACAAGTTTGGGCCATGAGATGGAACTTGGTTGTCAGTTACACAGCATATTTCATATCTGTTCAATGCATTTCCATGTTCTTTCAACACAGATAATGTAGCACCAAGCTTTAACTACTTTATGCGAGCTTGCTTAGAATTTTACTCTTGTATGAACTCTTCTTTGTAATTCACCTTCTTTATACTCTTGGGTTTTATATGAAAATATGTAAGCAGTGTATTTGTCATACACTGTCATAAAAGGAGGATACACACATACATGTGCTCATTCAGTACAGTTGCACAATGATCTTCTGGAGAGTTACAATTTTGAGGTGAAGACAAACTTATCTTACACTGCTAAATTCAGTGTAGTACTTTGTCCTGAGAGGGAAATATTACTTATAGTATGAAGAATTAAGACAGTAAGGCTTGGAGTTGCTGTAAGCATTGAGATGTATGAATATTTACAGAATACTGCTCAACACTCGAGTTCTAAATTTAGTACTATCTGCAGTTCACCAGCTGTACTATTTACTGAAAAATATTTGGACTGCCATAGGTTCCTCATTTTTAATTTCCATAGTTGTACACAAGCTAATGTAGGGAGACTTCCCTGGGTGCAGATTATATAGCTCATTAGATCCCTGAAATGCCATGAAGGAGCATCTTAACATAAGTGTTTTTCACCTGGCCTGAGGCCTCCAGCAAGAACATTTCACACTCGGGATCATAAAAACAAATGTACTAGCTGGGCTTTTTATTTTAAACAAGCCAACCAGATGTCTGAAACACTTCAGAATGAACCTGGAGGCAAACAGGAGGAGGTTTATTAGCTGTGTGTGTTTTGGGAGCAGGATGTATGGAAGAGATTTGTATAATCCCTCAGCTCCAAGCCCATAGGACTTCAGTGCTGATATTATTCCATTCTATTATAGGGAAGCAGGATGTGCGTGGGATAGTCATTGTTGTCACTGCCATACAAGTTAAGGGTCTCAGTGCTATGATTTTTTCAGGCCTGGGTATTTTTAAAGCATGGATATGTGCCTGTTATACTTCTTGTTTTTTAACAACAAATACTGAGACAAAGTAGGTGATACTACTTCTTTACTTTTTCCCTCTGGTTTCTCTAACTGATGGAGTGAAGGAAATACCTGAGTAGTAGGACCAGTTAATCTTGATCTATTTTTTTATTCCCCAAACCTTAGAGTAAAATAAAATCTCATGGGTCTTGTATACTCTGGATCACTTGCTTTAGTAGGAGGGTACAAGGTTTAGACTGATGGTAGGTACATTTCTCCAAACACTAATATGTTATACTCAAACAGTAATAGTGTAAATTATTATTTGAGTCTGAATTTTGTATTTTACTGGAGGCTTTGTATACTATATAAATACTTCCGTTGATTTTTAAATAGCATATTTATAAAAACAGTATGTGGAGGTGAAAATAATTTGTGTAGAACCTGAGCTCCAAGCTTTCAGTAATACCATAGACTGGAAGTTGCAGTTATACTCTCAAGTGGTGATCACCCACCAGGTTTTATTCTGAACTGCTCAAACAGGCAATAACTCTTGGTTTGTGTATCATATTCTTGAAATAATGACCATTAGCTCATTTAGTTCATAGTTATGGCAAAAGCCAAGGGCTTGTTGTTCGTGTGTAAAAGCCTCAGTAGACCAGATTTTCTGTTCCTCAGCACTGTATGTTGTAGCCTTGGGCTTTCTGCAGTAATGCTGAGGTGGAGGAAGAGTCCAGAATGGTACATTGCAGGGAGATAACTGGTCACAGGCCAATGCTGATGGCTAATGCAAATGGAACTCCAAACAGAGTAGATGTAAATATTCTTGAGCAAAATTAATGAAATCCTTGCCTGTCGTTGTCGTGTAGATTATTTTAGGAAAGAGAACGTAAGTAACTTAAGCATCTTGGAACAGGATCTTTGTACAGCATCAGACACAAGGCACAGGCAGGCTCTTGTCCTGTCTGGCAAAGATGCTTTAAAAAGTGCAGGATGAGTTGTCTGTGGTGTGAATATTAGGTGGTCTTCAGGTCTGAAAGACAGGTTTAAGCCTGGGAGACTTTCTTACTGATATGAGTTGGCAATAATAAATGCTCTAACCTCTGGCTGGGTTGAGTTCTTAGCCCTAGTTTTCTGTAGTGATACATTACTTGCTTTAATTAGGTATGACCTGGAAAAAGTCCCTTGAGCTTACTTCACCACTTCTGTTGCTTTGAGAAATGTACCTTATAAACTGTGACAAAGGTTTAACATTCCCTGTCTCAACCCTCTTTTCTCCTTTCTGGAAGCAGATTCTTCTCTTTGTTTAAATAAAACCCCAAACCACTGATAGTAACTTGCAAAGTAAAGGGTAGTATATTTAAACAGTTCATCATGTAATAGAGTAAAAAAATTTTTTTTCGAATTCCAAGTTTATTAAATCTTTATTTTGTATGTGTTTCTCAGCCAAGCTGGGTGAATTTTGCATCTGAAGAGTGAGAAACAATACAATCCAAGGCAATACCAAAGTATTACCTTTAACCCGTTTTCAGCACATCATCCATCTGAATTTGCAAACTGGAAGCCAACAACTGAGACCATTATATTCTCTTTAGTTTGCTTCTGGTGCCTCTGCTTGCAGATTTTCTTCATCTCACACAGAAGGCTTTGAAAAAAGTCTGTTTCTTCGGTTGGAATGCTGCTTTTTCCCTTTAAGTTGGAGGGATTTGCCGAAATGTGTTGTGTTTTAAATAAACTGAGGTCTGAAGGCTGTATGGGATAGTTGAGGCTTTCTTTCCTTCCTTCTCCTACGAGTTCTTGTACCTGAAGCGTGGGAGATGGAGTAGAAATGAGTGTGTAGGATGCAGCCTTATTTTACGAGCAGTTTATATTTTGTCACAGCTGACTCAGTGACCAGTTGGTGTTAGTGATGATGCTTTAGGGTCAAAACAGTGAAATTCTGGGCTCACTAGTGGTTTTCTGCATTTCAGGCAGGTGGACTTAATATTTATTCTTACCTACCTCTAGAGGTATTAACAACCCAAATCCCAGTTTGTAACCTTAGAATGATGTCCTGCCTTGCACAGTAAGTGAGGTATGTTCTTCAACAGATAGCTTTGAACTCTTGGTATTGCTTGTGCTTCCAGAGCCTGTGGAATATCTGAGGAACTTGACTCCAGTGGCTATCTGTTAATGTAAAGGATGCCTTCTAGCCTATTTTTCTTGTTCCTTTTTGCAGTTTTGTGCTGGAGTTGTGTCAACCTTAATCCAAGCTTGAACACCTCAAAATATTGAAGCTTCCTTCTAATAAAATCTGGCTTATGAAAGCACTGCGTGGAGAAAGCAAAGAGGTTCTATAGCTGAAGAAATATCTCTTTGGTCCTTTTAAAGAAACTCTAAATTGCAAATGTAGGAACTGGCTTCTTTGGCTTTGTTCAGAGTTCTAGCATGTGTAGAGTGGGGTGTTGAGCCTTTCCTTATTTTGTCACATCTGAACTCTTCAGGGAAAAGAATTACGATTTAAACATAATTTGATAGGTGGTTGTGAAACAGATTCTATAGAATACAGACTATACTCTTTGTCCTTCTTGGCCAGAAACTGTTATTCTAATACACTGTTTTGAAACTTTTTGTAGAGAACCTCAGAAAATAAAGGGGTGCTAGTTAATTGCAATAGAGAGGATCTCTCAAGTATAACATGCTGGAAACTGAAGTGTCCCCCTCTAATACCTATTTCCCAAAACACTGATGCATAATTTTATAGCTGCAGGAAACTTTGCAATTAAAACTTTTTTTTTTTTTTTAAATTATGTGGAATTTGGGAAGGTTTGCAGAATAGCCACACTGCAAATTAATGCTGAAAAGGATAGAGTCCAAATAATTCTCTTTAAATGCCTGCTATCGAGAACCTTTCTGGGCTAAAAGTTAATAATAGACTTATGTTGTAAGGAATGCTTAGCCTCCCTGTGAACTTCTTAGCACTGTAGTAAATATGTATTTTTAGAAGTAGAATGTTCTCTTTCCTTTTGGAAGCTGGAATTTTGCATTGCAAGAAACTAGACATTCTGTAGCTTTTTTTCAGATGGCATAAGGCATTAGCTTGGCAGTTTCTGTAAAGCTGGTCTTCCAACTTTGTGTTGCTTCAAGCATAACTGGGATGGGACAGACAATGCTCTGTTAAATCTTGATCAGTTTTGTGTGATGTTTCAATTTTGAAATGCTCCTTGGATGCTGCAGAAAGTGCCAGGAGGCAAAAAATCACATTGTCTTTCATCTAGAGTCTAGTAGCAAAATCATCTAGATCTGGAGTTAGTACTGCTGGAGTGATTAGCTACTTTGGCTTGCTGAAGCACAGATAATATTTTAAAGGGCCTACTTATCCGAATTGGAATTTTGACTCTAGTTAATCCTTTTCTTCTGCTGGGAGCAGGCTAAGTGTGTCTGTATGGGATTGTTGGTAATAAGGGTTCCATGTAGCGCTCAGAGCAAAGATAGGAGATAGTGTGAAGTAACAGAAAAGAGGGAACAACCTTCTGTGTTCTCACAGGTAATTTTAGTACCATAGGCAGAAAAAGATGGGGTTGCGATCGTCCAGAAACACCTACATTTGTGTTATGGGGAAATCATCTGAAAATCTTGTGATCTCTTCTTTATCCAAGATGGAACTTCCAGAAACAGAGAAGAAATTGTTAGAAGCATTTCAAACAAATGTAAATTTTCCCATCGAGATGAGCTGTTGCTGGAACATTTTGTCCTGCAGGATGCAAGGAGGAGGAGGAGTGGGTTGGAAATGAGTCTGGCTGCCTTACTTTCTTAGAGCCAAGAAGAGATTTTTGTATTGGCTTTTGTGTTCTTCATCAGGACTCTTCATCTCTTTGAAAGTAGGTTGTCAAATTGAATGAGCCTCTGACATCCTTTAATTGACTGGGAGGTTGGGTAATCCATATTTTTAGTAGTCTTCCCAAAAAAGACACCAGTGATGTCACTGAGAAGATACAGAATTCGTGACATGAGCACTTTTCTATCTCCACTGTTAATTTTGGCAGAGATTTTACAAGTCATTACTACTTGTGGCTAAACTTTTAAAGAAATAAAACCTCTCTTCTTTAATAGTACTATAGAGATAGAATAATGAATCTTTACTTTTCTCAGCCTTCAGAATGAATAGAACAGAACTTTTAAATCAGAGACAATGGTGATACTGATTCTATCACAGCTCATTCTCCAACTATGAGGAATGTTAGCTTTGGCTTGCATTTAGAGTTTGATTTTTATATTCCATTTATTCCATTTCATTAGTCTACCTTTCAACAATAAAAATAGCTTCTTCCCCCGGCCTCACCTCTGCCCCCCAGCTTAAGAAGATCCTAGGAAGATTAAGTCTCTCCCAGGACAGAGACTGACTAACATCTTTTGTTGTGTATGTTTATCTTGGAGGTCTCAGCTTTCTCACTGTTCTACCTAAGGGAATAGTGTTAAGGGAAAGATGGCCATAATCTTGTAGGACTTCATCCAACTTGGAGCTCCAAGGACTATTGTTGTTACCTCAAGGCTTGGAGGATATCAGTGTTTGAACTTGCATGCCTGGCTCTGCTGCTGCCTGCAGAGACTTGGTGACACAGAGGTGTGTGCCTACAGGTTGCATGGACAGTAAGGCAGAACTGGAGCACGAGCAGTCCAGCAGCACTTGGATGTTGGAGCACGAGGTCTGTGCCGTGAGCCAGCTGAAACAAATGATAATTCAGCAGGATCCATGGTGCCCTAACAGGGATGGTCAAATGGTTCGTGTTACTGAAAATCCAATTAGTTTGAAGTGCCGAGCAGTTTGAGCAGATTCAGCCTGATAAGCATAAAGTGCATGAAAAGGAGAGACTGAAAAACGAAGTTGGCTGCCTTTAATCAGCTCTGGAAAAACAGTATGGTGGAAAAAGTACATAAAGCAAACAGTTTGCTCTCTCTCTGGGTACATTAAATACATAGCACAGTAGAGGATCTTGAAATAAACAAAAATCCCCAAAAAGATGAAAATACAATGAGGAACTTCCTTCTACTAGGAGGCAATAAGGAACAAAGTGCTTGAAAATACATATTAATAAAGTTTTAAAATTATAACAGCTGAGTGAAGCTAAGAATGCTTAACAACTCTTAAGCATCTCTTGTCTCCTGGCAGCCAATATTAATTAGCAAAGATGAGGGAAGCAATTCCTGGTAGAGTACAAATATTTCAACTAGAGTGAACCAGGATATTGGTCACTGAGTTGAGGTGCTGAGGCTGCAGAGGTGATTTTTGGATCACTTTGAGCTGTTAAGTTTGACTAGTCAAAGGAATATGAATTGTAAAAGGAAAATGGGAGCAAAACATGTTCAAACCATGCTTCAGGAGGAGATGTCTAATTCCTAATTATAGGAGAATCTGCCTGGCTCAGTGTAGGAAATGCTGATGTCAACTGGCTTTCTTGTGTGGCTTATTTCTTTTTTTTTTCTGACGCTGTAGTTGGACAGGTACTTGGACAAGCAGTGTCAGCATCCCACAATGTGCCCACACAAGCATTTGTGTCCAGTTCATGGCAAACCAGACTGGGGAACCGATCCAGCTGGAAAGCAACCTTTCCCAGAAACAAAAGGAAGTGCTTTGGTTTTATCCAGCTATAAAAATTCCTTGATCTAGTTCTCTGTGATGAGCAGAAACACTTGTGCTGGCACACTGCTGTGGGCCACGAATAGCCAGGGAAGGAAATGTGTTGGCAGTTGTGCTGGCAGCTGAGGTGTATCAGACTGCAGCCTAGAATGGCTTTTGTTGGTAGGAGCATGTTGGTGACATTTTGTCCCCTTAAACATTCATTGTGTCATCATTAACAAGGGCTGCCCAGTAGGAACAGATTGTTAGTGTGAAACAGTTAATACCGATGTACTGAACAAGCACATTCGAGGAAGATGAGGAAGGAATTCTCTTGCAAAGCCAGCTTCTGATCTGAGCTAAAAGCCCTACTCGCTCTTAGTGTTGTGCTTCCTACTGAGAAATGGAATTTACTCATGAGGAGAGCAGTAGAAAGTGGGAGCAGGTAGATGAAGGCTTGTCTGGCTGACAGCACCTTTTCACCCTTGTGAACTTAAAAAAATATCTTTCTCAATGGAGCATGTTTCCATTTGAAAAAGTATTGCTGGTAAGCGTGAGCTGCTAAAATGAAACTTTTTTGGGGGGAATTTCCACATTGATTGTGTTTCAGAACTTACTGGGTTTCATGATGTCAGAAAGGGTCTGAGTAGCTGCAGCTCCTGAGTATTAACTTTCAGTAGGTGGTGGGATTTACAAATGTGGGTAACTGTACAATTCAGCATGATTCTGAAGGTGCCATGCTTCAGTGATCTCATTTGGTTTCCCTTTATCCTTTCATTCAATTGGTTCCTTAACTAAAATCTAATATCATTCTGTCTAGTCTCTCCTTATTGTAGCTTGTATTAAGCTGACTTAAAATTTCAGGGAAATATTTGAAGATTAGAAGTACTAAGCAAAATATTAATGTAACATTATAGTTAACTGATTACAGATCAAAACCTTTTTCTCCCACCTGCAGTAGTTTTATTTAATTTGTTTTTTTTCTTGAGGGGAAAAAACCTCTCACACAAATTCTTCTATGGCCCATCCAAACAGAAGTAATTTAAACATTCTGCTCATCTTGTTCTTATTAGTAGCCTCTTACTTTTGGAAATACTCATCCTTAACGTGGAACTGAAAGTCTTGGCGCCTGTTACTAAGGTCTTCAGCTTCAGTATGTTTTCAGTCTGTATAGGGACAATTTCTAACCCCCACTCAGCCTTTATTTTGACTTCTATTCTGGATTTCTAGATATAGTTTAAGCTTCACCAGGTGTAAAAGGGACACAGCAGTGTTAGATTGTGCTGCTCTAGATACTGCTGTGTTCCCATGCTTGCCCTTAAACTTGCTTAGCACTTCATGAACCACACTTGGCTTTGACAGATGCTCATATGGAACAGTGTATATGCAACTCTGATGGTTTTTAATATTTGACTTGATGTAATTTCAGAAGATGTGGTAAATATTTCAAGTTGTGTGCTTCCCTGAAAGACAGGACACATCCAGTAAAAACAGACCAGTTGAAGTTTCAGCTATCTGGGTGGCATTATTTGTGGTGAAAAAGCACTTCTAAGCATCCTATCTTATAGCACACACAAAAAAAGTAGATACCAGAATGAGGCCAAAAGATGGGCAGAAGTTGTGTTTGTGGGGCAGCTTTCAGGCTAAGGGGGGCCAGTATGTGGTAGACTGCTGTGAAGGTGAAATAGTGTATGGTTAGCATATGAAAATCATATTTAAGGATGTACTCAGAGGAAACAGGTTTAAAAGATAATCTAACATCACCATTAATACTATTAATATCTTAGTTTTGAATGGGTTTAACTTGGCTCATGCCCTCAAGTGGCTTTTTTCCTTGCTACTCCTGGTTATTTAAGTAGCTGGTAAGTAGCAGTGTGGAAGAGGCAATATTTTACGGAAACATTAATTGAAAGTTATTATTTTCTGCTATTGTTTTTTACTGTAGACATTAAAAACTAGCAAATGGAAGTAAAATTTAAGGTCCTAGCAGCATCAGTGTTCCTTCCCCAAGCCTCATGTTGCTTTGTTTAAATTTGGAAATACCTCTGTGTGGATCTCTTCCCTCTTTTTATTCCGTAAGTGGTCACTGAATATGCTTGACCAAATTAAATCATAAGCAAGAATGGTTAATGCAGTTCACTAGAGAGAGGGGAAGAAAATATGTGGGGGATGTTTAGGATAAAAAGAGGCAGCTGGTGAACCAAATGCTTTTGATTTAGATGACTGCTCACAGAATAAAGATATCTAAGTTGTTGTCTGTGATACTTTTATGTGCATGGGAATCTGTCCTGCTTATCAATGTAAGATCTGGTGTTTGCTGACAGGTAACAATTATGTAACCTTAAAAAAAAAAAAAAAGAAAAATCAGAGAGGAATACATTAAAAATAGCTGACGGTTTGGGAAGTAGTTATTGTGTTGGAGCTACTCACTGCTCCACTTTTCTTTTTAAGGAGTGATGAAACAATGTGATAGAATGTCTTGAAATGGTTAAACGTGTAGAACAGAGTGGTGGGTATGTGTGTGTTTCATATGCTGTTCCAGAATACCTGGCTAGTTTAAATGAGGGAAAGCTGAAGTCTTCCTTCTGCCTTGGATCAAAATCCTGGGTAGAATCAGTTTAATAGTAGGAAACAGCAAAATAATACTCATAATATCTCATCTCCTTTCTGAAGTTGTAATCATTGAAACCTCAATAGGAGTATTCTTTCATGCGTGGAGACATGTAATCTGAATTGCCAGGTGTTGGCACTGGTCACAGAGGGATATATTTACATGAAGGCATGGTCCAAATAAGAGTTGTGTTATTGCAATATTAACTACAATGTACACAAGAATTTTTCTGACTTTTTCCTTTTTCTACTCCAATTTTACAGGAAATCAGACATGATACACTGACAGCATTTGGAAATAATCTTTGGCAGTAAGATGGAAGCATAAATCTCAAGACTTTAGACCAAAACAGAAATGGCTCATGAGTATTGAAAGAAGAGACTGAAGAGCCTCCAACACTTCTGTGTGAGCAGTGGAAAAGGAACAACTACCATGGTAACACTAATAACTGAAAAGCTGCAGAACCAGAGCTTGGATGATCTGACCTGTAAAACATACAATATTAATCTGGTAAGGATCTACTAAAAAAAACATGTCACTCAGAACTACAAAATGAATTCAAGAATGTAGATCAGCCAGAATTCAGCTATTTAAGTTAGGGCTGGTTTGCAAAGTGGGGTGAGAGTTGTAAGCAGGGGGGGGAAGTAAAATTTAAGTCTATGGTCCCTTCTTGAAGTGATGCTTTCTTATTTTAATGCCCTTTTTAACCTTACTGCTTCAATTCAAATAGTGAAAAGACGGTTCTCTTAAAGAAATAGTGTTCTAATGACTGAAAAGAATTATCAGATCTTAGGATTTCTTTTTTACAAAAAACCAAGTACTTGTATGGGTTGAAGTTTTCTTCACTTCATATAACCAAGTGCTTGATATCTTTGTATCTGACAACAGTATTTACAAAAATCCCTGACTGCCACGTAGTTAACTATCAGCACTGGGAAAAAGGAGAACAGGTCATCAAATTAAAACAGTTCAATTAAAAGTCAGGCCACTGTCAGACTGTTCTTTGATGCTAGTAGAGCAGATCAGTGCTTTATCAGTGTCTCAGAGGCCTGGTGCTCTGAAACATTCTGTAATGTTTATAGTGTTATTTTCTGCTGGTTTAATCTCTGGACCCATGATGTGGTTCAATCATGTTATTCAGACACTAAGGAATCTATTCCCTTGTGAGTGAAATACTATCTACTCCTGAGTATGCAATGCAGAACAGTCTCTCATCAATTTTAGGTGCCTGCCTGAGAACCTTGAGACCATATTCTATATGTAATGCAGAATAGCTTTGTTTTACTGACTTCACTTGCAGTGGCACCCTTCTCTAGGTCAAACCTGAAGGTTCCAACGGGGCACAAAAAAAAATAATTTGACTAAAAGTCAAAGTATTGTTCAACTCTAGTTCTGTTACTTTTTAAAATAATGATGCAGACACTGGACCTGAAGCATGTCAGTTACTTTTACAGTAAGATTCTGCCTCTGTTGTAACTTGTATTTAAACAAGTGAACTTCTTCCTTATTTCATGAGCACAAAGCAGGTGAAGCATATCTTGAATGAGGTGGAGTTTGTGCACAAACACCTGCAATTCTCATATATCCAATACTTTGTCCAGTAAGGATATCTAATAGTAGACCTCAATCAAGTGGTTTTATTTTCAAAACTGTAGCAGGTCCACTCAGAGTTCCTCTAATAATTGCTTTTAATTTTTTCTTCGTCTTAAATATGTGCTATTCTTGAAAGGCAGATTTAAGGTCTTGGAAGGATGTTACCTCTCAGAAGTGCTTACTCACTCAACTGGCAGTTTTTTTGTCTAGTTTGATGAAGCACTTGGGAGATCTGCTGTATCTGTGAACTGGCAAAGTCATCATTTGTAATTAAACTCAGGGCCTAAGTGTGTACCCAATGATGACTTGTAACCAGTAGCAGTGTTTGTAACTAAACATCTAGTGGCATCCTGTAATTTCTAATTTTTGAGGTCTTAAAGTTTGCATAAATTTGGAAACTGAACTGTCTTTTTGCTGATAGTCACTGTAGGTTTTGGACCAGAGACCTCTAAGAGTAGAGAAGAATGTATTACTGCTTTTGCACTGTGTGGAGTCTGTACCAGGAGTATGTTCTGTTGTAGGTTGGTTGTGTTTTATTCCTGTCCTTATCTGTACTTACAATAAAGCATGAAAAAGAACAAGTGGAGCGGAAAATGGCACATGATGTCTCATCAGTTGTTTCCTCTTCACCCTTCTCCTGCTCCTCTCCTCCTTTTATCTGTCAAGTAATTGGTTTTGTAAGTGCTTTAGTTCTTAGAGAAAATGGGTTCTGGGGCCAGGAACAGGTTCTGTTTGTACACAATGACACCCTGAAAAAGTGTGGAAATTGCGTAGTGAGGTGTGGGAATAGCGAAGCAACTGTGAATTAAAGTGTGCAACTAGGTTGCTCCCTACCAAAAAGAATTCCTGGGAGCAAATGATGGCTTCCTGACTAAAATGCAAACCTAAGAGGGTAAAAAGTATCACTGGTAAAGACAATTGCTACATTTTAATAACAGAAAATGACTACTAGTGGGGGTCTAGTATCAGTGCTAGCATATTGAGTCTTTTTGGCAAGAAGTTCAGGTCAATGCTGTAGTTTCTTCTAATAGCAGCAGCAATTCAGAGCAATTCTGAAATGATCTTGCTGCACCTTCTGTTCCTTGTGCTGGCACAAAGTTTTGTGGCATCATGTGAACAAACATTGTGAGCTGGTCGAGGATTAAGACTAACTTTTCTTGCCTGGGTTAATGTTGTTAACCCTTATCAGTTTCCTGATACCTTTTGCAGTGCATCTGCACAAGTCGCCGTCTTGGCACAGGGAGATAAAATAGCTGGGGAAAAGCTATTCTGTAATACAGCTCATGAATGAGGGTTATAAAAGGAAAAAAGAATAGTGCTTTCAAAGCTGTTTGCTATCCAGCCAAGCTGGGCATAAAGACAACATGTATAGGCCATAGTACACTTTTTTCATTTGTGTAAGCTCTATGATGACAAAGTACCTTTCTTTTATGTTGTAAAATACTGGCTGTAGCTTTTTACTGCTCTGTTAAATGACATGCTAATTTTCCAAGGTGGTATAACTCATGTAATTTAGCCAGTTCGTGCTCAGTTATGTTGTATAGCCTTGTCCTGCACCTGCCTTCAGGAAAAAAACCCCAAATGATTGAGTGTCCTGCTGTAGAAGGAGGAAGGCTGTCCCAAGCTTTTATCTCAAGTGAGTACTGTAGCTCACAAAGTAAAGTCACGTCCCTGGTTGCTCAACTCTACCTTGCAACAGTGAGAAGTTCTGCAAGCACATTGTGGCTTTCGTGGGTTGACAGCAGGATTAAATCAAATAGTTGGTTTCTATTCCCCTGAACACAGATCTCTTAACTCAAAAGTCTTGAGGATTTTTCTGTACATTCTGACTAAACTTGTACCTTTTGGTATTTGAGTTGGTTTGTGAAGTAACAGCATGTGAGCTGTAATGCTTCAGGGTGTGGTATTAAGAAGGAAATGTGAAGATCTCCAGACAAACATTTGTGAAAGGAAGAGTTTCTACTGTAAAAGCCTTTAGTACATGCGGGTTATCGTTTTCAATTTTTGAATCTTACTTGTGTTGAAAGACTTAGAATTGGGCTGACTTCCTTGGATGGAAAGCCACTGGCCCAAAGACTTGACTTAATCACTTCTTCATGTCCTGAGAAAGGGTCAAATGTTCCTCCTCACTCCTCCCTAGGTAGTTGTCTTTGAAGGATATTTGGTAGAGAGATGGAGGTCTGGCATGGCCTATTTAAACCAAGTCCCATCTGTGTGGTGGTGGTTAAATTAGTACTTGAGTGATAAACACTGACTTTCCTGTGGTTTGGAAAGAGTGCTGATAAATTGGAATAACTCAGATACACTTGTAAACTTGAAAAAACTGTCTTGAAATTAAAGCCGTTAATTTTAAAATTATGAAGTCGTCATTCTGAGAATAATGAGGAGGATAGCACAGGCTGTAAAGTTGTTAATGTAGTAGATTGGAGTGTAGAAGAATAGCCAGAATTATTTTTGTTGCAGTTGGCTTCCGCGAGCAAAGAACACTTTTTAAATTGGTGATGGAAATTATAATTCGTTGTCAGCCTCACTTGCATGGCTCTACCACTTACTCAGTTCAGACTAGGTGTCTTTTGGAGTGAATATTTTAACGAAAGGACAGCTGCTAAGACTCAGTAAACCAACTGAAACTTGCAGCACTGTCCTAAATGTTATACCACGCATTTCCTTTCCTTTTGAGCATAGTCTCTCCATCTGCACAAAAAAGGTTTTAGTTGTGAACAAGCATTTCAAAATAGATGCACTTTTTATCATGAAGCGAATAATTCCAACCTCAGGTGAAAATTGTAGTTTTACTGTTTTGTGTGTCTATCTTAAAATCTGCCTTTTTTGCCCTAGGAAATTCTCAAGAGGCAGGAGATCTTGGTGGGTGTTTTAATATCTATTCAAAAAGCAGTAGTTGGAAGATGAATGTGTTTCCTCTTCAGGAAACTGACCTTCTGGAATAATTTGGCCTTATTCTAAAGAAGATTTCCTTCACAAAGAGGGCAGCAGACTTCCCTGTCAAGGTTCTCAGCAACTGCGGTCTCTTTTCAATCATAGTCATAAAAAAAAGCCCTTCATTGAGGAAGTTTCAGGTAGATCATAACAGAGGGAATGAATGGGGGAGGGTAGAGCATGGCCAGCCCAGGAGAGCTGATAAACTGGTTCAGTGCCCTGTTACAGTAATATCTAGTGGGACTTGTGCCATGTGCTGTATAGATAAAAAGATCCTCCCTCCCATAAAGAATTTACAGCCTGATAGTCTACTCAAGTTTGGACTTCCAGACATCATTAAAATACACCAGCAGACAGTGTTTCCAAGTATTTTAGTTTCAGTTATAGAAAGCCAGGTATATATTGTAAAGTAGGTTTGTTACTTATTATGCCCTTAGTCACTCACCGCTTATTTCAGTGCCTTGAGCTTTTACTGGAAATGGTGCATCTTGTTTTCCTTTTTCAGCATGTGATGTCACATGTGACATTCTTAAGGTTTTTGGTCTGAATCTCCAGCAAAGAGCTTTTTGGTAACTTAGCAAGATTCTGTGTAAGTGATCACTTACGAGACAAGTTGCAGAGGAAATGCATCTGGTCTGTCATAGACCTGAGCACTGACTTTAGTAAAAGCTGATCAGAAATAGCTCCAAGGGTGTGGTTGCTGTCTGTGTTAGAGAACATTGCAGTTCTCTGGAGTACAGATAGTCTCTGTGTGTGTTCCCACTTTTTCCATGTTCCCCTCGAAAAATGCTTTCAGTGCTTCACAGCTGTCAAAGATACAGCAGTTTAGTCTCTAAACTGATGGAGAAGACTTTTTAAGGTGGTTAAAGTGCAGGGAGTCAAACAACTTGGACATTGGTGAAGAGAACCTTGTTAAAGATGCATTTGGCTGAAAACTATTTGTGAAAACTAAATATCAATCTAATAGTTGCCACCCAGGATTGTCCTTGAGGTTCTATTCCTTCTGAGCATTGAGTATCTTGGCCTGTGTACATAAATAATCTCTTAAACATCCCTAATTATTATGCTAATGTTAAGTCATCTTACTGCCATTTTCCATGTGGTTCAAGATAAATCAGCTATAAAACTTTTTGACACAGAATTTTGTTCCAAAAACATCTTTTCCGTAGCTACCATCTGATAGTTGAGTAGGTTGGTATTGCCTTCCATTTGGGGAAAGCTGAAGGGGAAGATTGGCTGAAAAACATAAAGTCACTTAATTTGTGTGCTTCCCCTTTAGGGACAGCTGAAATGTTACTACTGCTGTTACTCCTGTGTTCCATGTGAAGCCTTGGTAGCTGATTAGAGCAAACAATTGATACTGATTTTTTTTAAAATGTGGATACCATATAACTGACAGGTTGCAGACTCCAAATGGTTTGAATAGGTCTAATTATCAGCAAATCCAATGGACGTTCAAACTTGGGGTTCTACTGTTTACTTAAAGTAGCTTCTTTAAAAAAAAGTTATAAATGCATCTACAGAGGCAAATGTCAAGTAAAAATGAAATGGCTTGTCTCATATGCAGACACTGATAAAAAATCAGAATAAAGATCTGATTGCTGCCCTGTCCTTTCATCTGTTTCCCGTTGTTTCCTACCTCTAAAACAATAACACCAAGGGAATATTACCACAGCTTAGCATTTCTCTTGTGTGGGGCTCGAGGATATAAAGTTGTCACTAGCACTGTGTGCTGCTGTACAGCAAAATAAAAAAAAAAAAAAAAAAAAGCTTTGTAGCCCAAGGATGTTTGTTTAAAAATTGACTTTGAATCTGGAAAGGAAGTGTATGTACAATGCTATCTTCTTTGGCTATACACAAGGAACAATGTTCACTTAAAGTGTGTTGCTCTTTTTTAGAGCAATCTTCCTCTCCATCCTGAGGTGGTGGTGGGGGAGTGAATAATGACCCTTGGGCTGATGGAGCCATGAGCCATTTATTTATAGCTCCTTTATAGGAGGCTGGCTGGCAAGCTCTATGCTTTGTCTGAGAAATCTAGACCATTAAGAATGCCTTTGTAGCAATATTTTCTAGGTAGAATTAGTGAAGAAAATGGAAAACATTCTGCATACAAACTTAAATCTGTCTTACTGTGCAAAGAGATGTTTTTGAGGATAGGAAAGATTTTTTTCCAATGGCTTTACTACCTCGAAGAAATTAGAGAACACTTTGCTATATTTATTGTAAAAAAATGTAAAATACTAGCAAAACCTGATTGGAACAGTGTTCATGGTGGTGAATCTCAAGAGCTTGTATATTTAATTTAAATAAAGCTATTCCTGTCTCTTAGTTGAAGATGAAGTGTTTTTTGCCTTCTAGCCTTAAGATTGAAAATGGAAACCCAACTGCCAGATTGTAATTTCCTCTCCACTGAAATGAGAATTGGATCAAAGCTTTTTCATTAAGGATGAATTATCGCTCTTAATTTTCCAGTTTATTCACATGAGCTAATGTTGCAACTCTTGAAACAGTTTGATACTTAGCAATATATCAGAAACCATTACAAATAATTACATACCAGAGGCTTTATTTATAAAGATCAGCTGTTTGGGAATTTCTTCAAGATATGCTGCAAACCCCCATTCTTTTAAAGGCATTAAGTGCACATATAGGGAAACTGAAAACTGCATGCAGTTTCCTTGAAATGAATGCTGACTCTTTCCACATTTAAAACTTTTTTTTCTCTGATTTCAGTACTCATCCGAGAAGCTGAACAAAAGTGGCAGCTTGTTCCCTTTCGAAATCAATGGTAAGTTCTTCAGAAACCTTAGCTGTGTTTTACTGAGGTAATTGGTATAGCAAGCAGCCTTTCTTTTGTAAATCAGGTGAGGGGGATGGAGCATGCTGCTGTAGAGCCTGCTGGTTTAAGCTGGTCTTTGAACAATACTGGGAATAGCTGGTTGTTAGTTTTGTACTTGTGATCTGCTTTGCATAGTAAAAAGCCCTTGTAACACTTCTTTTTTTGTTCAATATCTGCTCTGGTGTACAGAAGCACAGTAATGCTGTTTTTCATGTTAAACATCTCTTCGGGTTCCTCAGCTAGTAAAACTCTTTATGTACCTTCTTACAGTCTTTGCCACATAGAATATCCAGCATGATGCAAAATACAAGTTGAAGCCCAGTGCCCTTATACAAGTGTCATTTCCTTTTATTCCCCCTGGGTCCTATTAGAATAAGAGTAAGTTTTATCTAGCAAAACCAAAAATTTTACTTATTGATATGTAAAGTTGGTACTACTTTAAGAGATGGACTTGAAATTTTGCATATCCTGTTTTCCTTAAGCATGGAGGATTTTTATTTGCTCAGTGGGACTCCCCATAAAATGTGAATCTTGGTTCGTGTGGAGTTTCAAAGGCAAATGGTGTTTTGTCTTAAATAGCATTGCCAACTAGGCAGGTATCCTGGTGGGAGCCTGTTACAGACCACCCAACCAGGATGAAGAGGCAGACAAAATACTCTCCAAGCAGCTGGGAGAAGTCTCACAATCACTAGCTCTTGCTGTCATGGGGGACTTCAACTTACCAGATGTCTGCTGGGAATACAATACAGCAGAGAGGAAACAGTCTAGGAGGTTCTGGGGGTGTGTGGAAGAGAACTTCCTGACACAACTGGTGAGTGAGCCAGCCAGGGGAGGTGCCCTGCTGCACGTGCTGTTTGTGAACAGAGAAGGACTGGTGGGTGATGTGCTCAGAGGCCGCCTTGGACATAGCAATTAGGGGGGTTGATGCTTGGAGAAGTGAGGAAGAGGATCAGGAGAACTGCTACCTTGAAGTTCTGGAGGGCAGACTTTGGCCTGTTTAGGTGGCTGGTTGACAGGGTCCTTTGGGAAGCAGTCCTGAAGGACAGAGGAGTCCAGGAAGGCTGGATGTGCTTTAAGAAGGAAATTCTAAAGGTACAGGAGCAGGCTGTCCCCATGTGCTGAAAGATGAGCCAGTGGGGAAGAAGATTGGTCAGGTTGAACAGAGCTTTGGCTGAAACTTGAGTTAAATAGGAGAGCTGACATTTGGAGGAAGGGGGAGGCAACTCAGGAGGACTTTCAAGGATGTTGTGAGGTTATACAGGGAGAAAATTAGAAGGGCCAGCATCCAAAAAGAACTTAATCTGGTTACTGCCAAAAAGCCCAATTAAAAATTGTTTCTATAAATGCATCAGCAACAAAAGGAAGGCTGAAGAGAGTCTCTATCCTTTACTGGATGCAGGGAGAAATACAGGAACGAAGGAGGAGGACAAGGCTGAGATGCTTAATACCCTCTTTGCTACAGTCTTTAATAGTAAGACCAGCTCTCTGGGTACCCTGTCCCCTCAGCTGGAAGAGAGGATGGGGAGCAGAATGAAGTCCCCACAATCCAAGGGGAAATGGTTGATGTGCTACACCACTGAGACGCACATAAATCTATGGGGCTGGGTGGGATCCCCCCGGGAGTACTGAGGGAGCTGGTGGAAGTGCTCACTGAGCAACTTTCCATCACTTAACAGCAATCCTGACTCACTGGAAGGGTTCCAGGTGACTGGAGGTTGGCAAATATGACACCCATCTGCATGAATGGCCTGAAGGAGGATCTGGGGAACTACAAGCCCAGCCACCATGGCTTTATGAAAGGCAGGGCCTGTTTGAACAACCCGGTCTCCTTGTATAACAAGGTGACCTGTGTAGTGGATGAGGGAAGGGCTGTCAATGTTGTCCACCTGGACCTTAGTAAAGCATTTGACACAGTTTCCCACAGCATTTTTCTGGAGAAACTGGCTGCTCATGGCTTGGATGGGTGTACTGTTCACTGAGTGGAAAACTGGATGGATGGCCAGGCCCAGAGAGTGGTGGGGAATGGAATTACATCCAGCTGGTGGCCAGTCACCACTGGTGTCTCCGAGGGCACTGTGGCTGGTTCTGTTTAGTATCTTTATCAATTATCTGGATGAGGGGATTGAGGGCACAAGTTTGTGCTCTGGAGAACAAATCCTATGAGGAGCAGCTGAGGGAGCTGGGGCTGGAGAAAAGGAGGCTTAGGGGAGACCTTATTTGTCTCTACAACTCCCTGATGGGAGGTTGTAGCCAAGTGGGGGTCAGCCTCTTCTCCCAGGTAACAAGAGATAGGACAAGAGGAAATGGCCTCAAGTTGCACCAGTGGCGTTTAGATTGGATATTATGAAAAATTTCTTTGCTAAAAGGGTTTTCAAGCATTGGAACAGGCTGCCCAGGGCAGTGATGGAGTCACTATCCCTGGAGGTACTTCAAAGATGTGTAGGTGTGGTGCTTGGGGACATGATTTAGTGGTGGACTTGGTGGTGTGAGGTTAGTGGTTTTACTCTGATCTTAGATCTTTTCTAGTCTAAATGATTAGGTGTTTCTACCACATAAACAATTAAAACACAGGTGCATCTCTTGACTTTTTTTTTTTTTTACAGTAACCTTTAAACCAGCCTCCTGGCCTGGGAGAAAGCTTCCTAAGTATTTTTAAAGATCAGGCCAGTCCAAGCTAGGAAATTGTCCTACAGTAGATGCTAGGAGTTTCAAACATTAGCTGGATCCCATTGTGTTGGCTGTTTTACTTGCATTGAATTATGGATGGTCCCTGCCTTGAAGAGCTTACATGCTTAAGGCAAAGCACAGTATGTGGTTGTACCCATCTGAAAGAATAGAGGAGGAAGGACAGAGGAATTCTAATAAAACATGTTTGAATAGGCCAGCTGTCTGCACAGTTAAATGATTTTGAGACAATAGGGTGTTCTTTAAATAAGATCCAAATAAACGGGATAATCCATGACATACTTTGGGCATGGAACATGTACAACTATTTGAGCTTGCAACTTTTAAAGCTACTCAGCAAATCTTTTATCTGTTAACTACTCTAACACTTAGTTTAGACAGTCAACCATAAGAATATACTAGTATTTAATGTTTAGGCTGTATCTAGGTTCTTAAAATAGGCGTATGGGAAAAACCTGCTATTTTAAATATTCTTTCTTTAAAGCTAGGATAAGTGAAACTTACTTGGCTAATTGGTTTAAATTAGCAAATTTTCTAACCAAGCATGAAGCACTGTTAGCTGGCCAACAGTTTTGCTGCTTTTCAATTTGCAAATCCAAAGTCTGCTGTAGTTCTTCTTACACTTCATTGTATAATGTGGAGGAACAGCTGTAAAATGTGCAGAATGTTCTCAAAGAGACGCTTCACAAAAGAGTGAGAGGCTGCACTGGCAGACTGCTTTTAACCCAGCATTGCCACTTCAGATGAGAAGTTGTGCACTATGTCTGCATTCACAGTAAAACTTGCAGGAGGTTCTTAAGAGATACTAATTTTATGCATTGAATTAAGATTTTTTTTACTTTTTTTTGCTTATATCCAAAGTGTAGTGGGGGGGAAGGCAACAATCTGATTTAACTTTATACTGTTTCTAATTTAAAGCTTTTCACACCACAAGTATTCTTTAGTAAGGAGTTCTTAATAGAAAAGCTTAACAGCCAAATAAAGGACAGCAGTTTGAAGAGATCACCCTGCTCTTGGATTAAAAAAATGAGAATAAAAGTTCCCTGATGGGTTCTCACATTACTTGTTAATCCTTTTTGGTTGTACCTGAGGTTGTTCACTGTTACATGTTTTAATTGTGGTGTGTGCAATGCACTAGGAAACTGTCCCTGTTGTTCTCTGAGAAACACGGTGCTGTAATCATTCAGTATACAGAGAGAAGTATTAACAAGGTGCATACATTGGAATGCTTGGATTGGCTCCTGAAATACTTCAGTCTTCATGTTTTTGGAGTTTTCTAAGTTTTTATAAAGTGAATGCTTGACTATAGTGTGAAACTTTGATTAAGAGCTGGGTATTTGTGGCTCATCCTTCTAAGCTTGCCTTTGATGGTTTTACATTAAACTAGGTTTAAAACAAATAAGTTTTTTTCCCTTTTCATCTTTCACCTGTATCTTTTTCTGTTTTCAGAAGAGAGTCCTTGGAAAGCTTTAAATGGGGGTTACCCAATCCAGACTGACACAACAAGGAATTCAGCTTACCCTTTCCCAGTGTGCCCCTTCAGCACCAGCACTGCCAGTAATGGTAGTCTGCAGTGGCAGCAGGAATCTTCCAACACATCCATGGTGTCAGGATGGATAAGTGAATTAAACCTTAATGAAAACTCGGGTCAGCCCTTGGCACCGCCAACAAAACGCCACTGTAGGTCCCTCTCGGAACCAGACGAGCTGGCTCGCTGTCGGTCACCGTGGAAGCCTGGCAATTCCAAGGTTTGGACTCCCGTGTCAAAGAGACGCTGTAACAGCGGCGGCAGCGCAACCTTGCAGCGCTGCAACAGTCACGGAAGTGCAACCTTACAGAGAAGCACAAGCATCAGTCTGCCACAAAACATACTGTCCCTAAACAACGTCTTCACTATCACCAGCTTCAACACATCACCAGTACCCAGACCTTCCTCTGCCAGCAGCGGGTTTGTGGACAGCAGCGAGGGCAGCAGGAGCTCGAGTACCCGCTGGAATTCCGGAGGCCCTTGTGACTTTAACCCAAGGCGCCGCCTCTCCCTCTCCCAGGAGCACATCACCGAGACAGGAAATCTCTTGCCTTCAGCCAACAGCACTCCCACCTCCACACCCGAGCTCAGCCGGCGGCAGGGCCTGCTGAGGTGCCGCTCTCAGCCTTGCGTCCTGAACGAAAAGAAAAGCCGGCTGAAGCGCAGACGGGAGGAGGATGTACGATGGAACAGGCCATCGTTAGACTTTTTTAAAATGACACGGGTGAGATCTTATTTCCTCAGTGTGGGAAGGGAACTCTTGCAGGAAGGCTGTTTCTAGATAAACTGTGCTAATTTGTAGTTGTTGCAGATTTGCTTCTGTCCTTGTGCTGGTGGATATCACCTTCAGCAGGATAACAGGCTGCTATAAGGTGCCATACCCTCTAGCAACTTATATGTTGCTTGCAAAACCCAGTTCTCGAAGTCCAATCTACTTGATATCGAGTGGAGAGAGCTCTGAAAAGATGCTTGAAGCAGAGGCCAAAGAAAAATGGCTTGATTTTTCGAAAATGAAGGAAGCCCTGGGGAAGGGAGTGAACATGGTAGCAAAAAACTTAATGTGTTCCCAGATGCAATGAGTTCTCAGTAATCTTAGTTCAAATCTGTTTGATTAAACCTCCCCTTACAGTTTGAGTAATTCCATAAGGCTAAATAAGAGCAAGCAAGCCCCTATAAATGGATTAACTAAAGAAACTGCTAATAAGCAAGTTGGAAATAGTGTTCTAATATGGCAACTGCTTCAGCTCAACGGAGAGGTGTTTTACTCCCAGTTATTCAAAATTCTGCTTCACTCATGAGGGTAAAAGTGCTAATACAAAAACTAGTAAACTTAGTTTATGGCTATAACTTTGCACGTAATACAAATGCATATATACAGCTCATTTTTTTGAAGGTTCTGTGTCCACGGAGTTGAGTGCTACAGTTTAACATGTAAAATTCGATCTTATACTTGTGAATATAATCCTACTGCCTTCAACAGATAACCAGACCTGGAAGGTTTGTGTGAGTAGATCTGCAAACTACCTCCTCCTCACTACTCTTAGCAGAAGTAGCAACAAAAATGAAAGGACATAGTTGTGCACCAGTGTCCCTGCACTGTGCAAAGGAAAAGCTGACTAGAATGGGATGCTGGCTAAAATGTCCAGTTTGTGGTAATCTGGTATTAGTAGTAGACTTTACATAGAAATGTGTGGGGAAAAATACTGGTAAGGTATTGGAGCTGAACTGTCTGATGTTAACTAATTTGTATCCTCTTAGCTGAAAGTCTGTATGATGGCATCTGTCCCTCTCTTGTACTTTAGTGAGTTCAACTTCCTTATAGCTTAAAGGATTTTTGTCTTTAAATGTAAATGCTTTTTTGGTGAAACTCTGGGGGTAGGTAATGGGTTGACAAGCCATACAGAACAATCTATTTGGTTATTGACAAGGTTGGTAACCAGCTCTGTTCTAACTATGAGTAGACAGTGTTCAGAGTTTTGGTTAAGATGCAAGTTTACTAGATAGCTAATCAGATCTTACCTGTTTCTCTGTGTTAATCACTGCTGGGATTAGTTTGCTAATCTAGACCAGAAGTATTATTGGATTTGCCTTTCAACTTTCTGTGTGGTCTGATGCAGGTTTCCTTATGTAAAAATTCAGAACCTGCCCTTTTTTTTTTTTTTTTGCTAGTCCTGCATTCTTTGGGCTCTGAAGGTGTTTGCAGTATTTCAGAGTGGCAGAACAGTTTCATCTGGTCAGATTTTACACCTTCTAAGTAATCCATATGGCGTGGGTATATGTAGAGAGAACCTGATAACAACCCATGTCTATAGGAAGCTTTTTGGCTGTTTAGATTTGCTGCAGAATTTTACCATTAGACTAATGTTCAGCCAGTCTTGACTGCTTTTTCCTGTAAGGCCTATTTTGAAATGATGTTTTCATGATAAACTGAGTAGTTTATGCAACAAAGTTTATTTTGCAGTGTCAAAGCCTGATGAATGTTTTTTTCCAGCCATTTCAGTAGAATCTTCGTATTGAGATACTACTGTGTATTTAATCAAAGGCACAAAGTATAGTTTGGAGGTACATCAGTTTCCAAACATGCTAAACTTTAATGGAAACATCTGTTTAAAAACTAGGCAAGTTCTGAAAACATTTGAAGTAAAAATTGTATTAAGCTTACAAGAAATATTGGGGTTTTTCAGTATGGCAGTTTCCTTACCCATATACATTGTTAGAAGTCTTCATATCTTACCTTCTCCCCATGCCCCAAATCCTGGTAGATGTATATGCTTTGAAAGTTACATTGTGGTGTTAAACAAAATTACTTCTGTGCAAAATATTATGAACTAATACTACAGAAGGCTTGTTCTGAAGTGTCACACAAGAAGTGGATGTGTCCTATTTCTGCATGCAGCTCAGTGAAGATCAGGACTAAGATTAGGGGAAGTTCAGTAAGACCTTTCTTTCATGTATCTTGATGGCTCCTTATTGTTTCCAAAAATACTTTTTCTGTGATTTCAAATTCACTTCTAAGTCAGTTTATGAAAGACCTCTGTTGGAAACAAGCGCTTTTAAGGATTTTTGTTCTAAGCTTTGCTGAAAACATTTTGATGTTCTCAAATCTTCCTAAAAAGCTCAACTTATCGAGTAGTTGCTCGAAACCAGGTCAGCAGTTAGATAACATTGCTTGTGGAGAACTTAACATGGGTCAGCTATGCCTGATGATAGATCTGAAGGTGCTGGGAAGGGAGAATTCTTTATACTGCAGTCATGCATTGGAGCCACGACTGCATGAAGAGCAAAGTTTTGGGGCTGCAGACATTTCTGCCGCTGCTCTGGAGTCCTGAGAGGTTGATGCTGAAACACCTGCCAAAGTTGCTTAAGGCTTTTCAGTAAGGAATTCTCTCAAATCAATATTTATCAGAATTAATGATTTATTTACTTTAACCTGAAGCAAGGGCTGTTGTATCTAAATGAAGATCTTGAATAGCTGTGGTTGGGTGAAGCTTTAGAGGCAGAAGGGGATGAAAGGTGTTTTTTGGTTTGATGTTTTTTATTTTCTTGTTTCTGTTTTGGTGTTGGTTATTGTTTGTTATGGATTTTTTTGCATTATTGAACAGGTTTTTTTGCTAGTTGAGTTCTGAACTTGGTGATCTGCTTCAGTCCCTACTTATTTGCTGAATTTTATTGCTAGAAAAATCAGAAGTCTGATTCTGAAAGCAAAGTTTCCATTGTCATTACTTTTTAAGCTTAGAATTCATAGGTGAGAAAATTCAGATTATTAATCTATCCCTACCTGTCCTTTATTTCTGTGCTTGTTCATGGCTTGTTCCTTCCTCTTTAATATTCTAATTTGTACCTTTATCGAAAAGAAGGAAAGAAATCAGGCAGCTCTTAACAGCATAAACTGTTTATTTCTTTGTACTTTCATTTTGTTTTATTCTTCCACAGACTTTCACATTTCGTTCCCCCTCTGTTTTAGGTTTTCATGCCCTCTTGGGAAGGAATATGCCATATCTTCGGTTCTTGTGTCAAATATCCAGTAAAGAGAGTGATTCATGTAGGTAGAAATAGAATGAAATGATCAGGCAGACTGCTGTACACCACTGCTTAGCTCTCACATAGTGCTAAATTCTGGAAGGATCTTTTTCTGGACTAGAAGCTGAAAATACAAACTTGTGAAACATCAGACCTTCTAGAACATGAAGACAGCTGTAAAAACAAAGAAAAGACTGTAGGAAAAGATAACAAAATATGATAGCTGTTTTCAGCCTCTCAGGGCTCAAAATTACTTTTCTCTATTCGGTTATGTGAGCAGGAAGAGCTGTATGAGTTTTAAAACACCCAAATAAGCTGTCTCAGTGAGGAGTGCAGGCAAATCCCATCACCCTGGAATTTGAAGATGATTGTGTGGCAAATAACCTCTCTGGGCTTGTGCTCCCCTGCTAATATGCTCCATCTTAGAGGCTGCCACAGAATGAGCAAAGGTGGTGTTTAGACTGGTAACTGCAGTACAAGGACAGAAATGTTTCTTTACTGAAGTGGAAACTGCTGAGCTTTTTCCAGTGTTCTGCTTCATGAATTATGTCAGTTGATCCTGAGGTGCGACAAGTAAAGAACAGCCAAGAGGTTGCACGTGTTTTTTAGTGTGTAAGCAAGTCCTTCTGTGACAGTGAGATTTAATTCTGTTTCAGATCAAACAAGACACTGTAGTTTGAAGCCTTCCTGGTGTTTAACATTCTTGTGCTGCTCCACCCCCAATGTGGTGGCATGGGGTTCCAAAAAGTAATAATCCTGATATCGTACTTAAAAATCCCAAACTACAGTAACGTGTTATCTGAAGTGGTCTTTGGTCTGTTTAAATAGTTAATACTAAATACCTGGCTTTAACCACATAAATAATAGTTTCAACTATTCCATATTATGGCATCTCATGCATTAGTTAACATTAGACTAGGTAAGACAGCACAGTGATAAGTTTTAAGGGTCTCTAAACAGTGAAGGAACTCAGGGACTGAAGTTGTGATTTCCTAGCCCGGGGGGGCTTCTCTTCTTAGAAATAGTTTAAAGTCATCTGGATTTTATAGTAGTGGATTTTCTTGGTACTGAGGCAGATCCTGAGTGCCACACCAGGTCAGGCCGAAGCTGTAGCTGGCACCCTGCCCGACCAGAACAGCTGCTTTGAGGGATGCAGGAACAATGAATGTGCAATGTGATACTTCCTCCAGCATGGCCTGGCTGCTGCCACAGTGCATCTTGAGGGCTTCAGAGTGTGCATTGGTGGTTCAGACTGACAGGTACAGATAGAGCTCTTTTCTATTGATAGTTTGCTCTTTTTAACCCCACGTCTTGGACTTTCACAGTGTTACACTAGAGTTTAATGTTTCTAAACAGGTCATTGTCACCTGCAAATACCTGAATGCTTGATTTATTGTCTTTCTTGAAGTTTAAGGTCTTGAATATTCAAGTAAATTGAACTCAAATTGTCTCTGCTTTATGATTATTGACTTTATGCTGCAGGTCGCAATGATGTCTCTGTATATTAAGGAGATTTTCTTAAAGGAGTGAGTGTGAACACATAAGTCAAAGATGTGAACTTCAACCAAAACAGCAAAATAAGTATCACTTACATGTGAGAATAAACATAGGAACTAGTTCATAGTGATTTCCATGGCAGTTTTAAAATGTTGGGAATGTTTGGGCTGGATATGTTTCCCTGAAGGGTTTGATGAGGAGGCAGTACTTAATAAAGGGCAGAACACATCAGCAGTGCTGTGACTGAACTTGGGTCAGATGAGTGCTGCTTTTCCTGCAGAGACTTTCTTGGTGTAACTCCTGATCTCTCTTCTCCAATCTCTGCATCCACTTACTTGAGTTTTCCTTTGCTTGGGCCAGTTTGCAGAAGCCAATGAGAATAGATGTTATACTAATTATTTCATATAAGTATCTAAACCAGCGTAACGAAATGCATGGTTGCAATCTGAGAACTATCAGGCATTGATCTGGGGTTTTTTTGCCCCTTGAGGTTACTGTAATGGTCAGTATGTGGACAGGTTTATGAATTAGCCATGCCGTGACCTCACTAAGTTTAAGCACAATAGGCTCTAAAGCATTCTCCTTGGATTCCTAGAATTCTTGTTGTCCAGAAGATTTTGAGTTATGCCCCGTTAGGCATAGTTACAGTAAATTTGTTCATTTTGATTATGCTACAGCAAAGTGGATTAATGTTCCTGAGCTGCACAATCAGTGTTACTGCTGTAAGTAGAATCCAAGAATGGACATGGCAAAGACAGTTTTCCTGCATGTAAGCAGTGTAGTGAAGTAGCTGCTCTCTCATTCTCATGTTAGGCTTTCTCCCAGGCTGCTGTTTTAGCATGTGCAAGATAAGTGGTACAGAGTCCCTTACAAAGCAATCAGAGTGTCCCGTGAGTCAGGCCTGCACTGGCTAAAGCAGGTTAAGTACTGGCTCATGAAGTTCATTCAGATTGTGTGCTGTAAATAGTAACCATGTTTCTTTAAATAGCTTGAGATGCTTATGTAAAGCTTGTAACCTCCTGTCAAAATGGGAACAAACAGGTTATTTGGGGTAGATGTAATTTCTACTTGTGGATACAGTGGAGTCAGCAAAGGCTGTTCTCTGCCCTGCACGCCAGTGTAGTGTGATTTGGGGAAGATCTTTAATGCGATTGCAGGTTTTAATCCCTTAAGCTCTTGTGGTACACTTGCAAGGTGTACTACAGCATCTCTTGGTCAGAATGTAGGTCTGATTTTTTTTTTTCCTACCTGTGAATGACATGTTGAAATTCAGTGCTGTGTTGATAAAATAGATGGTAGATGTCCTTGCACTGTATGTGGGGGTATCTTCTGCTGCAGGGCACCCTTGATGCCCTTGGCTTTTGGAATATGGTTTGTGGAAAATGCAATACAGATGAGTAATATGTGGAGAAGGATTGGGCTGGGTTTGATTGGGATCAATAAAATGGTAGCAAATATAAATATGCAACACTGGTAGTTTCCCTTTGTATTAGCTTAAGAATCAAAAAGAACAACTATGAATGAAGCAGTTCAACCAGGGACAGAATTTTAGTTCTTATTTGAAATTTTAATACCTGTTTTAATACCTATTCCCAGGGGAACCTTTAACTTAGCATTTGAAAAATAGAACTAATTCTGGCCTACCTTTGCTTTGAAAAACAGTTCTGGGACTTTTTTTCTTCCCATGGTAATAATTTCTGTAAGTGATCATAAAGCGAGAAAGCAAACGGTAATATCATTTGTATTTTAAATATCAAGATTGTATCAAAAATTGTATAAATTGTCCAGCTAAATAAATCAGTGGTTTAAATCCACTTCTAGGCATAAACATAATTTATAGCTGAAAAGAAACTGTTAGCAATGGACCTCAAGACAAATGTTTGTTTGCCTGTACAGTGTACCCCTACATGTAAGAGGCTAAAGACTTCAATATTTCCAAAGTGTGGTTTTTTTTCTTTAAAGGTAACCTTATGTCTTGTAGGACACATGTCTGAATGGAAAGGAATGCAATAAGATACTTGTAGGTTTTCTAAGCTTCAGCAGAGTGAAAGTAAACTACTGCTATGCCTCCAGGATTTTGAATAATGAAGTGCAAGTCAGCTGCAATTTGCTAGAGGTTGGTCAAGGTATCTTATTTGTTCATTGGAAATCAGTTAAGAAGCCAGAGAATTGCTAAGATCAGGAAGAAATTCTCTTTGGAGAGGAACAGGTAGGTTCTTGACATCTTGAGATGTCTATTCTTGTGGCATTTACAAAAGGGAGAGACTTCTTGAGCAAACTTCAGTGGTGGCCAGTGACAGTCCCAGCACCACTGTGATTGTGAAACAGCTCAGAAATTACTGAACTCTGCACCTGCCTCTGGGTAACAGATGTCTTAAGAAATTTCCAAGTATTTTGACTTGAACTCTTTGTTAAATCTGCTTCTCTGAAGTTGAGCAATAGGCATCTGCTGTGTAGTATGATTAAACCTCCCATATCCTTAAATTAAATAAAAAATAATGTACAGCAATTTGAGTCAAAGTTTGTGCTGTCAATCTGTAAAAACCAGTTGGGGGAATCATGGGTGAGGAAAGATGTCTTAAATCATCCTGTCTCATTCTCTGTTAGTGTCTGATTACTTCCCACAATATATGTTTTTCTAGTATTTGGTCCACTGTAGCCTTTTAAATGCCTCCAGGAATGTGGTTTCCTTAGCAGATAAAGAGCCTTTTGTGGGGAGCAAAGGCAGTTTTGCTTAAGCTATAATATTCATTCAGACTCACTTAAGATAGTGTCATGTATTTTTGGATCTTTCCTACTGTCATGATCATATTTCTTGGAAATAGAACTTTAAGCTTCCCGATCCTCTAGTTAATGAAAATGTATGAGCTCTCTTAGTCTCTATTTGAAAGCAGCTTTTGCAGGAGGAGGGATAGCAGGTATTAAGTGTGGTATCTAGAGCACAGGAACCTGTACCCAGTTACACCTTTCTGTTTTGTGAAACACTTACTAATGATAGTGCGCTTTTGCCTGGAATGGTTTTTTTTCATGAGTTAGAATTACACATGAGCAGTAGGTTTTTGCTCCAAGAAATAATAGTCAAGGACTTAGAGAGCTTCTTGCAGAGCTTTGAGGACTTGAGTAGGACCAGCTGAAGTGTTCAGCTGGATCTCCATTTCCAGTCAAACATTTAGACTATTCCTTTTCCTAATAGTTAGGTCTCTGAATAATTTAAACCTCTTCAAAGTACTCCAATAAAATAGGTTAATGAAATTAATATTTTGTAGAAAGTGATAAACCTTTTCAATCTTAAGCTTTATTTACTCTTGTTTGTGAAGTGTTATACAGATGCTGCTTACTATGTTGAAGTTCTTATGTTAAAAATAATCGACTGCTGTTTTCTAAACTAAAAAAAAAAAATAAAAATAAGTTCCTTAACATGTATTGCATCAGAACAAAAAGTCTGTAAGTAGACTTAAACTCCAAACATTTAAAAAAACCCCAACCAAACAAAAAACCCATCCCAGACCAGCACAACTTTATTTTATATTGTTATAATCAGTATAGCATTCTTTTAAATTTCTTAATCATGTGTAGCATCTAGTGCTTGTCTCTTGCTGTGTCCATTGTTTGAGCAGGAACTTGCTTAAATAGCAGTAGTATTTTCAGGGAGGTGTGAAACTATTTTTAGAGTATACATTTGTGGGATAAGTAGTTGACTTCAGCTTAAAGACAGCTTTGTAACCTTGTCAGAAATCTGTATTTTCCACTGGGCGTTATGTTACTATCTGACAATCAGTTTTGAGTTGGATTTTGTCATTTCAGGCATAGTTGTATGGCTCTTTCATCCTTCTAAACCTAAATAGATGAACTGCACATCTGTTGTGTGAAAGTAACGTAGGAGGTCTCTAAATTTTTCTGTTTCAAGAGTGACTTTGTTAAAATCAGTTAAAAGGCCTATCTATAATTACATAGTTCGTATTAACACTGTGGTGTTGCAAAACTGATGTTCATTTTCCATCCCTTCCCAGATGGTTTTTTTAATTTGAAGTGCTTGAAAATCTTTATTTTTAAAACTGGGTATTATGCTTAATAACTAGCAAAACGATGTAGCAAATTACGTTTTAACTTCTTAAAATTAATTCAAACGCTGTACCAGGTGAAATCAGAAGTACTCTTGGAAGAAGAGCTGAGTCTTTCACCAAAATGTGTGTAGCAGCATTGCCTGAGGACAACCTTTGTGCCATGAGTGACTTTAAAGGGCCTTGGGGAGAGCAAACATTAGGAGCTTGTACTGCTGATGGGGAGGTGCAGAGACTCAAGCTTGGGTTTTAGTTTGTTAGTGTGCTGTGATGGATTTTTGTGGAAGTGAGAACAGTTTAGTTTCCTGAAATGGAAGAAAGATAATAGATTATACCATTCTTTCAGAGGGAGGCAAATACTGTATAAAGCTTCCAACATCTGTCTATAAGAAAGGCAGGACAGGTTATAACTGAACTTGACAATGATTCTCATAGGGCTTAAGATCCCAGATGATGTTATGGTCTGTAGCTACTTGACTTGTCTGGGCTTTTCGTGTAAAACATGTGAGCTTTATCCAAGTGTGTATAAGGAACATGTAGCTCAGCTCAAAATGGGGGAAAAAATGCTGTGGATTTAACTGCGGAGACACTGCCCTGTGGAATTAACTTTCCTTTTGAACAGTGTGTGAAACCTTGTTTGCAATCCGTGTAGTAGGTTGTGTAAGCTGTGAGGGCTTCCTGGCAGAGCAGTGCTGGCTGTAGAGTGCAGTTATTGCAACAGGGAGATGTAGGTGACTGTAGCAGCAGACTGGAGTGGATGAGTTTGGATCCTCTTTGCTTGATGGTAGATGTTGAATACCAACAAATTAAACTGGGAAGGATGCCTGGATTTCAAGGCTTTCAGTGTTTCTTCTTTTCCTTTGAAAAAAAGAGGGTTTTCTTTTCCTCAAGTAGAAGCGCCTCAGATAGCAATTCATGTTTGCTGTATCAATTTCTTGAACTTTACAGTTCAGGTAGTTCTACAGTTGAACTAGAAATTCTGCAGTTGGATACAGCTGGAGAAGAGGGCATCTTTAATTAAATACAAAATGGGATGTTGAAACAACTACGTGTCAACTTCCTCCCGATTCTTTCTTAATCTGGGATGTAATTGAGATTTAGACTCCCCCCTGTCCCATTCAATAAAATGCTTATTGGGAACTTGAATTAATTTTTTCCAGAAAGCTCTGTAAGTGGAAAAAAAGTAACTGTTAAACTGTCTCTTCTTGTTCTGAATTACAGGTCTCCCTTCATCACTTGCTTTGGTTTTTTTGTGTTTAATTTTGTTATGTAGGTGAAGACATGCTAACTGTGGAAAAACTTCATTCTTTTCACATCCACTCTTGTGTAATTTTAGGTTTGGATTCTCCAAATACTTGAATTCTTATATTCAGTTTTTTAAGGGTGTCCTTAAGCAAATGGCAGTGTGCAAGGCATTGGTGGTAACGCATTATCTTCTCTGCAGCTGTGCTTTCATGTGGTCATCCTGCAGCATGTTAGTGTTGTGCATATGTTCTGCTTTGAAATTATGGAGGCTTTGGTTGTAGAAGCCACTTTAGCGTTTGTTTTTCCCTTCCTCACTCCCCTCCCATTGCCACCCCTGTGGTTTGAGTTTTGTATGAGGAGGACTCAGAGGAAGGGAAGCTGAATTCCTTTTCCTTGTTTTCATCTTTCAAATACAATGGTGATTACAATGTCTGTATGGAACAGGCATTATATTTTGGTAATAATGTTTTGTCTCAAAGTGAGTCATCTGACTGCCAGGCTTCAGAATATGACAGTCCTGAAGAACTTTCCATATGAGGAAGCAATAACAGACTTGTGGGATGGCTAATGAATCATGGATAATTAGTGTCCTACTCCTGCTAAGCTTTAGCATCTGACAGGTATTTTTCCTTTTAGTGGGATAGTTTAGAGAAACATCTTCTACTCAGTTTATAATTTGATCTAACACATGAAACCTTTAAATGCCAACTTTTTATATCGTAGTACAAAAGCAACATGAATTGCTCTCACAGGGTTACCTGTTGGGCTTTTTTTTTTTTGTTCACTTAGTTCTTGTGAGTATATTCTGGGACAGCAGAGATTAAACTTTAATCTATTAAAAATAATTATTATAGTTGGGGAGACAAGAGATATGTTTTGCCCATATTGGTGTGCTTGTAGCACTAGCTTCATATTGATTTAGATGAACAGAAGAAGGATCCTTGATATATCAAAGATTATGTTGCTTTACCTTAGTTCAAAGTACTACAAATAATGACTTCAGCAAGCTAGAAGTTTCCAGTTGCCAGTAATTTGGCTTGTTTTGAGAGTAGCCTTAATTATCAGAACTCAGTTTCTATTCAGTGGGAGAGTCCTGCCCGTGGCATTTGATGTCTCTACTGAACATGAATGGTCTTCCAAATCCATGCTCTCTCAGTGCTTCTGGTGAAGTTCATGTATGCTTCTGATGGAGTTCATGTATGCTTCTGATGGAGTTCATGTATGCTTCTGATGGAGTTCATGTATGCTTCTGATGGAGTTCATGTATGCTTCTGATGGAGTTCATGTATAGCTCTGGATGGTGTAAAACTAGGGGAATTCCTTCTGTTACTGATGAAGATTTTTGACAGTAGAACTGTTAACATTTGTAACTTTCCCGAGGAACAGCCATTATGAGAAGGAAGGCCTTTCAAAATAGGTATCTTAGAGCAGGAAAGCTTTTCCTGAGAGCTCTAGTGCACATCTGAAGCTTCTTGTGTGATCTCAGACTTATGGTCCTGTCCCAGTACCTTCAGCCCTTACCTACAGGTTTGAATTTGAACTCAGTTTTAATTTTTCCAATCCTGTTTTAATAAACAGGCCCAATTAACTGAGACTTGTTTTACTGTGGTGTCAGTGTAAATATCTGAGGATGAATCTGCAGTTTGCTAAATTGCTGGAGATAATGCAAGTCTTAAATTTAATGCTTTTGCCTCTTCCTGCCATGAACAAGGTGAATTACTTAGGTAGATTTAAAAAAAGGGGGATAGGGGGGCTGGGAATTGCTGTCCATCTGGGACTCCATTTCAGATGCATCTAAGCTTGGGTAATCCAGATATTGTGTAATTCCCGTTTTCATTATGATAAAAAGGTACTTATAGCTCTAATTGCTAATTAATGGAGTCCTTAATTTGTTAGAAATAGCTTTTTAGGCTGAGCACTATTAGAGGGGAACATTTTTTTCCAATCTTGCTCCTTAAATGATCTCTCTGTCAAGAACAGATTTAAGTTTTCCATGCTGAAACATAACTGACAGCTACGTTCCAAACCAGGGCTGTACAGGTCATAAAGTTTGTTAAGAAGTGGCCTTGTGGGTTTTTTCTAACCACAGCAGAGCATTTTCTTGACCTAGTTATTTTTCAAAGACAGATGACTGTTTTTCTTACCATGAATTTTGTTGCCTGAAGGGGTTATTCTGATGGCTTGACAAAGGGTTTGAAGAACCTCTGGTCTCTGTTACTGTTGAATTTGGATGCTCTTCTGCCCATCTGTGTTCTTTAAAAAAAAAAAAGAAAAAGGTACTCGAGCTTGAAAAGCTCCTTCAGTAACAGACCTTGAGAAAGGAAATCTTACTGTCGGCACATAAGGCTTTTTCTTCCAGGATGAATCTTACATGGTACAAACCTAAAGTATGGAACTGTTCAACTGGGAGTCAAATGGCAGTTAAGCATCCTTACAAAATGCATGTCTGTGTTCACTGGGAATTGGCAAGCTGGTATGATGTCTGCTGACTAGTTCCACATGGTCTAAAAACTTTTTTCCTCCTAAGTGTTGCCAGCTTCTTTCCCTGTTTTACTGGGTCTGTGTGTGTCTGCCTGTGCTTGTGTTTTATAAGGATGTTATGGGCTATTATTTGCTGCTGTAAGCTCTCGTTCTTTTGGAGGGAGGACAACAGAATGGAATGTTGGAAGCAGGAGTAATTCTTTTTATATTACTGTGTGAGACCAGGACATGTGCAGAATTAAGTAGTTTACGCAGCTTGCCACTCTTCACGTTCCATTTGATGTATGTTACTGTTCTGTCCCTTTTGGCTTTGCTCTGAGTTCTCTTTGCTCTCCTTGCTTTGCTGCTTTCCGTTTGGGGATTTTTCAAGTTCTTTGGTCTGGTGTCAAAATCCTGTTTAAATTCCCTTGTAGAGAATTAACTGTCCAGAAAACCTTTCTGGTGCTGAGCGTGGGTAAGTCCTGCTCTGTTTTCACTATGGCAGTGAGAAATATTCTCTGCCTTCCACCAGAAAGTTCCAGTGGATCTAGTGACCCTGACATTTGCTGGATGGCTCAGTTGTAGTCATAGCATGTTTGAGGACCAGGCCTGAGAGTATCCAGCATCTGTGTTATCATGTGAACTCCCTCAACATCTCCCTGCCCACTATTTGCTCCCGGGCACCACTGTTGTAACAAAAAGGACCATTCCACTACCCAAACTGGGTAGATCCCAAATGGGATCTTCTTTACTGAAACGGGATCAGCACTTACTGAAGCAGCACTTGTTATGGCTTGTACTTGTATTTTTCTAGTGAGTCTGTTTCTGCAGACTGTGGTTCTGAAAGTTTAATGTTTCTGTGTTAAATTGTAATCCACTTAGCATGGTTCTGGCTTTTTCTGTCTTAGTACATATTGTGAAAAATATGAAGACCTCTGGGGAGCCATGAGACAAATCTCACAAGTAGGGTGTGTGGCACAGTCAGCAGGTAGATGATGGTGACAAAAAGGGTAAAAACTGCCCGAGAGGTCTATTCCCAAGCAGAATTTAGAGCTATTTTTTTTCTTCCTTTACCACTGTCAGCAGTTTGATAGTCTGGAAGTTAGTGCCTTAAAGCTATGGGTTAAAAAAAGCATGCTATTGTACTTCAGGAGGGGATGCCAGCATTGGAGGGGGAAGGAGGGAATGTCCTCTGCAACCTTTTTAGTGTATGCTCTAAGTCTATGAATAGCTCTCAATGCCTGTCTCTTCCAATTATTATTTCCCTGAGCAGCATTGTTTATAAGGTTGATGTTCTTGAGATGGCCTTTGGTTTCAAATGTCTTTTTAGGCATAAATGCTGTTTTTTTCTTCAGGTGTGAGTCTGATACATGCTGGATCTTCTACTTTGGGAGTTTCTCATGCACCTGTGAAATAACTTCAGTTCAGACTCTTGTTCTAAATAGTGACAAAACCAGCTGCCAGTCATACAAAACAAAAATCAATATCCTGCTATGTTCATTGCAACTAATAGTGGCAATGTGAGGTGTTTTTCTGTCCTGCAGTAACTTGTGGGAGTAGCAGGAACTGTGACCTAAATAGGAAAGAGATCGAGACTAGTGCTACAACATATTGTCTGCGGAGTGTAACAAGCGACAGGTTTGGGACACTTTGAATTTCTTCTCTGTTTATCTAAAAAAAAAAAAAAACCCAACCAAACCCAACACAACCTTTCTTTTTACTTTCATATCTTACAGGAGATATTACAAGCAGTACTGCTTGGCTGCTTTAGCTGCTGTCATACTGGGGTGTTTTTGTTGGTTTTTTTTCCTTCTGTAGTGGTGAAGTCCTTCCTTTATTGTGAAATGGACTGAATCGTTCTTTCTGTGGGGGATCATTTGATTTATATTCATTCAGAGTGAGGGTCAAGTCCAGTTTTGTAATGATAATGTAGTTTGAAATGCATATTAGTAGTCTTACCTTTGGGTTACAGCAGAAATAACTTGGTCCTTGAAGTTCATGCTTGGAAACTGTAAACCAAGGGATTACAGAGAAGGAAATGAAGAGGAGGGGCAGGATGTTGAAATGCATTTTCAGTGAACAGTCGTATTTGTAATAACCTCTAATCTGTAAGAACAAACCTCAGTGGAACTGTTAGTGAACTATGAGCGCTGCTGTTAACTCCCTCTGCGTTTAAGCTCCTTCCCCTTCCACATGTCAATTCCAGATCAGTCATATTTCAGTTCCTTAATGTGACTCATACCTACTTTGATTTTTTTTTTTTCTCCATCTGAAAAGGCTTTGTGTACACAGAGTGAGGCTGCTTTCACCCTTCACTGACCAGCTTGTGGTCAAAATATTTTTTGTGTGATCTATTTAAATATGTTCTGAGATTTTTGACAGGTTTGTTCTTGTGCAACGCTCCCCACCCTACTAGTTTCTATTCCTCAGCTTTCTTGGTTAGACTTAAATACTGTAGAAACATCAATTTCCAAGAAGTGATAGCTGTCAGATGTATAGCCAAGCTGAAGTCTCTTGTTAAAAGAGATTACATAGGTTCCCAGGCTTCAACCTACTGCAGAAGGCAAGTGAATAAAACAGAAGTTAATGTATTTTGGTTTCTGTTAAGATTAATATGTGAGCACCAGTTAATGTAGGTTTTAATTGGAACTGGCTTTTATTATTCATTCCCAAAATGGTTGGTTTATGTCAGAAAACTGCCGTGAAGAATAAGGTTGTGAGTGATTTCTTAAACTTATTCATGCTGATTATATCACTTGTCCAAATTGTGTGTTCTCTGGAGCTGGTTCTTTAGCTCTTCCTTCCAGTTGACCCCTCTACAGTGTGCACGTTTAGAGAAAGGTATTGCTGACTGTCCTTTTCCCTATGCTAAATAAACCAGCTGAACCTTTCCTACCTCCAACTCTTTTCTTAATACACTACATTTTTTTTTCTCTTTGCTTTTATTCTCTCTCCTTTTACGGCTGTATTGTGTTGGTGACTGCAGTCACTTGTTTTTCTTGTCCTGCTCTGACCCTTCCAACTGATGAGTTCCTCGTGATGCAGTTTGATAGTGCGACCTTGTGCTTTTCTATAAATGTGCCCATGATATCATTTCAATCAAGTTCATGAATATTCCAGCCTTCCCTTATGTGGCTCATGTCACTCAGCCTCAACTAGTGAAGTGTGTTAATATCATGTACTCTTTTGGGCATATTTTCCCTTTTCACCCTTTCTCAGATGCACTGCCTGTAGATGGCCAGCTCCATCTTTGTGCAGTTGTTTTGTATTGATTAGGTCTCTTCTCTATATGAGGGTCTCAATATTGATGCACTGAGTCTGGCAGAACTCAAAAATGATGGTGTGGCTGGAGGTGGGATAGCATCAGAGTTGGGATCAGGTTTGTGTGCCACACTTGAGGTAGACATACCAGTGCTGTTGAGTACATGAAACTAGAAGAGATATAGTTCTTAGAAAATGTTTGATCACGATGATCACTGGGTGGATGTTCAGGAGACTATTTAAGAAACAATTATTCTCTTCTGGACTTGTTTTTCTGCATTCTTCATTGGAGTGAGCACTTGAGGTTCAGCGCTTAGTTTATTTTTTGTAGACAGTGCAAGTTCGTTGCTATGAGGGCTTTTAATGCAGACTATATCTTGACTTTTTGTGCCAAGCCACTATGTCATAGTGTGGTTTTAAATAACTAACCCTTTTCCTTTTGGGATAAGGTGTAACTTCCAAGACTAGTTGTGTCATGCTGCTGTTATTGGCCCCCTTGGACTGGAGTCTGGTCGCTCAGCCGCCTTGCCTATCTCAGTTATGGGAGTCTTTTAACTTGGTTTGATTATGTCAATAAGGGTAAGTAGAGTATGTTAGGAGTTGCAATTAATTGCTGTGCTGAGTGGGGTGTGTGAACTTTTCAGTTCTAAGGAGATGAAGGTGTGCCAGGGCTGAGGTTTTTCTCTGGAACTATAGTCTGGTTTAGGTCTGTTTCTTTGGACAGTAAAAATGGGCATGTGAAAGAGAACCAAACTAGTAATTCAGATACAGTTCAGAGGATCTTTAAAACTTTCTCAAGTCTCCACCCAAGAAACTTCCTGTGAGATCAGTACACACAGGAAGAAGATAAGGAGGTACCAGGTTTAAGCTGGATTAGTGCAGAAAACTCATCTTTTGTGGGGTTTCTGATGTTCAGAAAGACTTTTTGAATTCAATGTGGTATATATACATATTAGAGAAAATAACTTGCTTCAAACTTGTATCCATAAGAATACTTTAGTATGATGACTGCTGGGGATTTTGGGTGAAGGAATAAAATTGGCTTATAGCAAATGCAGCTGCAATCCTGAGATGAAATGAGCTTTTGTCGTGAAAATTACAAGGGTGAAGACTTGTGTATATGTGTAGAGGGGAATTTCCATTTTGAAATGGGAATGATTTAAGTTTGCAAAAAGCAAGAGGAGTCTTCCCTATTTTAGAAGAGTTATCTGGGAATCGACAGTGTCAAGAAGCCTCTCCAATCTGGGGACTTTATTGTGGAAGGGAGAGATCAGCAGGAAGGACACCCGGTGCTGATGGGCAGTCCATTGTTTTGGATGTTGACTGTTTCTGGAATCCATGTGGGAATTTATCAGGATTCAGTGATCAGATGAATGAGTTTTTTACTGTGCATTTTGAAGCAAAGGATTAAAGAATTTTTTGTTAAATGGAAAAAGTTTTCTATGGCAGAAATTAATATGGCCACTTTCAGGAAAGCCTGTTTAAAGAAAATGAGGAGTAAATGAGACTAAAGTTCTTTCAGATCTTACTAGTTTCTTCATATCTAGATGTTCGGAGTTGTCCACCTTTCTGTGCAAGCAGAGACCAAAAGAAATAATTATTTTAACATGCTTTTCTTTTGGTCTTGGAGTCTTTGGTTTTCTTAGTTCTTGAATAATTTTCTAATCTGAGTCATTTTTACGTATGTGTAGCAGAAGGAGCTGGTTTCAAATGTGCTCTTCAGTGATCAAGATTGAAAGTGTCAGTTTGGAGCGAAAAATACTGTTTGTATTTGGGCAACACAGGATGAAGTTAAGACTTGTTGTTTTGATACCAGGAGGTGTCGAAGTCTCTTTTTCTTGGCGACTCACTGTTGTCATGGTTATAGCTTCTCTGCACTGTTCCCTGTGTTGGAGATCCCACTGTAGATTTTTGAGATTCCTTTGCCATGTGAACACATCTACAGTGTTGTGTATCTGACTTTAAGGAAAATACTTTGATCAGGCATCACCTGTCTGGTTTAAATATGCAATTAAACAGTTGAAGTAAATATTAGCATTAGCTAGCAAATAAGGTGGTACCTGGGAGATTAGGTCTGTTGTAATAATGAAGTGATGGAGAACAAAATGCAGCTCCTGAACAGGAGTTCTTAACTCTGAAGTGCAGTAGAAGGTAGTCAGAGATGAAATACAATTTATAGTACAAGTCATCAACAGGATAAGTAATAGATAGGTCTCTCTGTGTAAAACTTAATTTTGCTGTCAAAGCATGTGTCTTGCTGACAGTGTGTTTTTGATAAACCTGTAATGGCTAAACTGGTACTTTGGCTTTTTAACAGTAAAACTGCAAAAATGTGAAGAGCTTGTCTGAGCTGCAGCACCCTGTGTGAAGCAGAAGCCCTGGTGCCTTTCCATTTATTGTTTGGTTTTTTTTTTTAAGTTGCAATACTGATATGACACACTTTATCCACCTATTTAGCCTTTTGTAGGAGTCTTGAACTTGCAGTAATTAAAGAAATGAACTTGGTTCATTCAGAGCTCTGTGAAATGACTGTTCCATTGATCTAAATGTTTACTTAATAGTACTTTCATTTTTTTAACTCTCTTCATATAACTTTGCGAAAATAGCAAATGTATCCTCATTTCTTAGGTGGAACTGTTCCTGCTTGCTCTCACTGTGTGCTGAGCAGCCAGCGCAGGGGTTCTGTGTGCTGATAACTCCATTATTTATGTGGCAACCTTGTAAACTTCAACCAAGTGACTAAGCACTCAAGTGCTCAAATGATACAAAAAATGATAAACTGATGTAAACTAAAACATAATTTCAACAACTATTTTAAGTGTAACTAAAACTTTTTGGAGCTAATCTTGGCAGTTTATTTTCTTTTGGTCCAAAAATCCTGTCTTTTGGGCATTATAAAGAAGCATCACAGGGGAAGCAAAAATGCAGAATGCTTTGGAAACTGGGATAGGAGAGAGGATTTAACTTTTTTGCAGCTGTTTGAATAAATTTCTTTGTTCAACCTTGGAGCATTGCTTCCAGCTGCATGAAAGCCAGTGAACTCATCTGAACTGAATTTGTGTTTAATTGAATTCTGCTTAATTAATGCAAGGTATACAGGATGATTTGACAATGGATATCTTTAGATTGTCAAACATGTTTCTCCTGTAGTAGGGAAGCACCCTCTGGTTTTAATTTGAACACAGCACAAACATTCTTTGACATGAATTGTTTTTCAGTTATTGCCAAAGGAAGCCTGGAATTTAAGAATTTTATTTCCCCCCCCCCTAATCAGACTGCTGGTTTGACAACTTGTTATTTTGAGTGGATAAGTTGTAGCAAGGCCCCAAGTATGTATGAGTGAGTTGAGGCTTGTCTATGTAGCACAGTTATCAAGTGAGAAGGGTGTGACTATTGTAGAACAGCTAAATGCAGGCACTTTGTCTTAGTGCCTCTTTCCAGTTCTTTCTCTGTAATGCAAGCCTTTAATTATGTCTGTTTTCCTCTAAAAAGGGAGAAGGGGGATGTTTTGGCATCTTGGGGTTTGCAAAAATGGGGACCTCATGTTTAACTTTCAGTATTTGCATTTTCAGTAGCCTAGCATTCCAGGACCACTGGCATCACTATACACTCTGCCTTGATCAGAAATATCAAAGTGTTGAAATTTTACGTGCAGAATTTTTTGTATGTAACTATATATAAGTGTAAAATGAGGTAGCTTTTATTTCCTTTTTGAAAGGACACAATGCTTCAGTGGAGTAGGAAGAGAACACACTGTGCACATCGGTGTAAGGGGGATGAGGAATGGTAGATATCACACTTGGGTAGACACTCAAGTTGCATCAGAACCTGGCTCAGTGTGTCCCTTCTGGATGCACTAGTGCTTCACTGGGGTCACTGGCGCCTGGGTGGGTCTTGAGCCTCTTCTCCTTCCACCTTGTCCTTACCCAGGAGGGATGCATGTAGCAGGAGGCTGCAATACCACACTTAGTAATATTTCTGTCCTGCTAAAGAAACTCCCTTCCCTCAGCCTAGCCTGAACAGTAAAAGTAGAAGTCACATAGCCCATGTGGTCCCTTTTCTCATGCAAGAGGTAGACAAGTTTGTCACAACTCAGAAATTCCATTTATGATTGCTTGGGCCACCAATTACACTTATAGGTTTTATAAATGCAGAATTTAACGGAGCCTTTAAGGCCAGGGGTTGAGCAATTTAAGCCCTGCAAAGGTACTGTCCTTCTGTGATGGAGTTTTGCAGATTCCAGGTGTTGTTAGTCCAGGCTGTTGATAGTGTGTGAGGCTTTTTTCTTCATCTAATAATATTTTAACTCTCAGCTTTCAGTTCTGTTTTATGTTGATCAGTGTGTGCTTTGCCTGCCTTCTAGGCTAATGAACATTAACAGTAAGGAGCAGGAGAACTTGGTGGTCTTTGCAGCATTCAGACAAGAATACTGTGGTATAAATTACTCAGTAGGAGTAAAAATTTTCTGAACTTCAGCTAATGCTGGGCAACCTTATTTCAGCTAGTTTATAACTTGTCCTTTTTAAAATATAAATGTTATAAGGGTATTTAGACTGCAATTGTAGGTTAAAATAAATGATATGAAGTAGTGTTGTGATGTACAAGTAGCGTGAAAGATCTTAAATAGGATCTTAAAACGCATGTGACAGGTGCTTGTGGCTTAACTGTCATGTCCTATTTTGTAGAGCTTCAAGGTTACTTTAACTGCTGTAGTGTGTGCTTAGAGTGGCAGAAATCAGATGTGCTTGAAGCACAGTCAACACAGAGCCTCTGTGAAATTCTTCGTTAGTGCACAATAATAAAACTGATCCAGAGGCCGAGACTCCTGATGTGCTCTAAATCCTTAAAATGTAAACATAGTGTGTTGGTTTTCCCCTTCTCTCTTTTCAGCTTTTAAATTGTTTACTTTTGCATAATAGCTTGCCTTGCAGGGTTTTTTTTGAGAATGTTATTCATCATACTTGTTTTAAGGATACTTACCCGAATCAAAATATGGACTTCAGTGTTACCAGGTGATGGTATGCTCCTGAACTGCTCCATGCACAGTGGCCATCGTGTTTAACATTTAATGTTATTTGGATCAGGTAACTCTTGTAACTTGAGCATGCATTACTATTGAACCAAAAATTCCTTTAAGTTGAATTTCCAAAGCTTGTTAAAATTGCATGTCCCAGAGCAAAAACTTGCTTTTAAAAATTTGGTAAAACTCTCATAGTTGGCACAATAAGGTGTGTTCTCAGGGCATGCAAGTGTGCAGTTGGGCTGGTAAATGGCTCTTAAGCTTGTTAAATTGAAGTACTTGGTCAGGTGAGTAGGAATGTAATAATGTAAAATGAACATAAATACTTAACTTTGCAGCGAAGTGTTTAATTTCCAGACTCACCTCGGATTTGTAACTAAAGAATATATATGCTCTATGTCGAAAAATACTATTTTCTGCTACTCATGTTCTAAAATAACTGAATTCCTCCTGTTGTTCCTTCTCCTAGGGAGAGGACATACCTCCTAGAAAGTTCAAATAACCATATGAAGAAGTAAGAATTTTCTCTCCTCTCTGGTACTGAGCCTAAGCTACTTCAACTGTAGAAAGCATAGGTCCTTAGTAGTGATAAATGATCTTAAGTGGCTTCAGTATACTGGAAAGAACTTAATTGATTCCCATCTTTTGAGCAGCTATTACATTCTTCATTGAGACCCAAACTGTCTGGTTGGTACCTTATCTCGTGGAAGAAAACTTGTTCTAAATTCAGGTTACCTTACCTCTTTTCTGTGGTGGTTGAGCTCTGCAGGAGGTGTCCTTTCCCTGGAAGAGTGGACAGCAGAAAGAATTCAGTTTTAAGGTAAAAATGAGCTCTTCAAGTCAACAGGGCACCTGGATGTCAAGGGTTAATGTTTTTGTTGCATCTTGCAGTGATACAGTCTGATACAAAACCAATTTGATTAAACTGTAGGATACATTTAAGTCTAGTATGTTGTTCTTCACTGTTTAATGAAGGTAGGAGGAATCCTTTTGTGAATGCATACTTGCAATACCTGAAGTATGCATCCACTTCTTAAATCTTGTCAACTAAATACTTGCATCCTCACTTTTAGCTTGAGTAAAGTATAATACAGACTTGTTCAAATGACCTCCAGACATTTGTAGTGGACGTAAACCAGCATGTGCTTGTGAAAATACAGCAGTTGTAGAAAATGGTGAACTATTGGAAATGGCCAAGGAAATCTGTGTACATAATAAAATCCTTCTGTTAGGAGCACGGGTGATACCACTCCAAATCAGAGGAGTCAACACTGAGTAAGTTAATGTAAGTGTTCATGTAGGCAAGTATCACTGTGTTTATTCTAACTAGCATCAGGAGAGAGGGATTTGTTTGTGGCTGCTTAAAGAGCACATATACAATTTATATATATATTTATATAAAGAGTTTTCTGTACCTTGTTCTCTGTGCTCTGCTTCTGGAGATTGGAGGCCTTGCCGTGGAAACACGTTTCTGAATAATGATCATCGTGAGGACTGAAGTAATATTGCTCAAAGTGCTAAGTAGTGGTAACAACATTATTGAGGTTAAACAAATACTTCTGTTGTATTTTCTTTTAAAGTCACATTCTTTGTTCAAACTACCCCAATGCTTTTGGAGCATTAATTTTAAAATTGGAGGTTCAGGATAAACTCAGACTTCACTTATGGATTATTAGCTACTTAACTAGGATAAATTGCAAATCTCCTAGTGGTTCCTGATTTTTGCCAATATATGATTTGATATAGTTAGAACCAGTTGTAGATCACTTTTAACACAGGCTTGCTATGTAAGAATACTGACTGAGAAGGTTTCAGTGTTGAAGTTGTGGATCACAATTGCTTAGACCCCTTGCAGACACTGGGCTGAAGGAGAGAGATCTCTGAAAGGATTAGGATATAAATGGAGCTTGTACAGACTCTTCTGACTTGCCACAGTTCCTTTCACTGGCACCCAGCCATCTCTCAAATGGGTATAGACTTGAGAGTTAATCACAAAGTCCTTTCTTTGTGATCACTGATTTTTAAGGACAGATAACTGTTGTTTTTTCATGGCCATCTGGTGTGTAAGAGAAGGGTGGATGGGCAAGCCTTATCCTGGCTCTTTTTGCCATCTTCTCCAGTCAGTTGTTTTCTGAGACTGTAATTCATCTGTCCCCATAGTCCTGTCTTAATGCATAATCATAGTAAATATGCATATGTGCTAGCTAATAAAGTGGCAGCTTTACAAAAGGAGTCAGGTAGGTTACACCTTCCAGATCTGCATAAAAGTGCATGGCTATGTGCAAGACTGATACTACGTGCAGACAAGTGAGATCCTTGCCTACAGGAAAGTTGGATTCTTTGGTACAAGGCTTGCAACAGACCACATTTTTGAAGACTTCCAGATCCTGTGATTATGTTCCTGGTTAATCACCAGTATTAGTTTGTTCTCATGTTGTAATGTATTTTCAGGTTATGCAACAGCCTTAGGGAATTGAAGTACAAGTTGTAAGCTTAGTTTTTACTCTTAAACATACTTGGCAGTAACTCCTAAATTTATTACGACAGTTACTGTATATGTTGGCTTTTGTCCATGTGCTTTATGTGGCCACTGAAAGTACTGCAGACTGATTCTCTCCTTTGAACAGCTTTTATTGAACCCTCAGTTGAGTCAAGATTGTCCTTTGAAAGGTGCCCTGTCAAAGCAGCACAGGTTTGGAGCTTTTTTTTTTTTCCCTTGAGAGGGACAGACCACTCGGCACATCAGTTGGGAGCAGGTCCTGAGCTTTGGGCAGATGGGGCGCAATGATTACTGCTGGGACGTGTGGAGATGGTTCTCACCAGGAGCAGACTTTGAGCATCCTGGGAATGGCCTGGCTCTGTACCATGCTGCCAAGGAGCCCTTCCATCTACCTGGCAGTTTGTTGTACTTGCTGTTAGAAGTGCTGTTCCCTGTTTCCTCCACCAAAAGAAGTGGTGAGCTGGAAGGAAACATCCTGAGGGCTGCTGGATTGGGCATCACTGTTGTATTTCCTTCACAGTCTGAAATTATTGTTGCATAATGCCAGTGCCAAATGAATGTTACATTAATCAATAATATAGATTGCTTGAAAGTTTCAAAGCCCTCAGGACTCTGTTAGAACCCATTCTAATGGCTGTATGTTTGTCTGTTGTGTATTTGTAGAATTTAATTTTGACCTGTGTGCTACATGCTGGGATTTATTTTGGTTTTTTTGCTGCATGCAGTCTACTTCCCAGGAATGCTTGACTTGTGCTGCAAGGTCTAGTAAACCAGTTTGCAACCCTTATTGCTGCTGCCCTTTGCAACGAGTAAGAACTCCACAAGCTCATATTTTGGATGAGTTTCCTGCCTTGCTCAAAGTAAAATTTCTTAATCTGACACAGTTAACAGTAAAGCTTTTGAATATTTGTGCTACTATTTTGGGTAAAAAGGAAACTTCTGTGAGCCAGGAGGATAAGATGAATATATTGCTGCTATCAAGTGTGTTTCTGAGAACTTAATCAGCGTGCAAGTATCCAAAGCCTTGCTTCCCTTGGAGTTCAAGGAACTGGCAACCCCTTCACTCAGTCCCTCTTGTCACGCTGCAGAGGCCACCAGTGTTGTGTCACATACTAAAAGCAGAATATTAATGTAAGCTTGAAGAGGTAATTTGAGGTTTGGGGGAGCTTTTGAGTGGGTGGCAGCTGCAGCTTGAAACTCCTCATCTCTGAGGCAAGGTGCCTGCAGCAGCTGCTTATGATTTGCGTCTCCCCCTCTTAACAGCAGCCTGGCCTGGCAGAATGTACTGGTGACAAAATATCTATGGGTTTAATGAGGGTGAAACTTGGCAACTATGGCCCAGAAAAGCACTGCCAGGAGTGCGAACACTTTTCAGATGGCTTCATGCAGTTAATGATCACTTGTTTCTTTCCAGATAGTAACCTCCTTTGTGTGAAGCACATTGCCCCTCGTGTTAAAAAAATCTGCTCAGTTCTGTGAAGACAACATATAGTGTTACATCAGCCCAAGACTGTCCTTAGTCAGCAGGTTTGATTTCCAGAACATGATTAGGAGGATTGCTGCACAATAAATATTCCGTGTGATCCTAATCTTGTGTTTCAGTTTAGGCTCTGTGCATTCTTTTAAATGGGCAAGGAAGAGGGAACTGGGTAAAAGTATGCTCTTGCCTAAGCAAGGGAACAAACTAGAAAAACAGATGGTGCTAAAAATAATTTATTACTAGGGTCTAAATATGGCTCTGATTTCCCCCCCCCCCGCCTTATAAATAATGCAGCTATAAATCCTGCTAGGTATCAATAAGTATTGAATTAACTCCAAACTGCTGAGTGTTACGGAACCCTTTTGGCAGCTTTCCAAGCTTGGTGTTGCCCGTCATTCATAGGATCAACATTTAATTCCTTAACAGGGGAAACCTGAAGAATTCATCCTCTTTGAATGGAAACATAGATGCAGGGAGCTTGAATGAGTAGCCACAGGCAAAGGCATCCCACTGCAATGGAAGGGGAGCCGTGCTTGATGAGTTCCTGCTAGGTCGCAGCCAGGATGAATCTCCTCCTTTCTTTCCTGCAACGCATGAACAATCAAAGGCTCCTTTTTTATCTATTGTTACCATGGAGGGCGTCCATTTAAAGTTCAAATTCCAGCAGGCTTGGGAAGAAGGAAAGGAGGTAGGAGTAGGCCGGGCTGGGAGATGATGGGCAAGCATCAAAAGTGAGCTGAAGACAAGCCAGCACTTTGTCCTGTGACAGGACAGACCAGGCTGGGGGTACTTGGTTTTGAATGGATGCCTGGAAGTTTTTTGGGCTAGTGAATGGAACACTGCTGAGGTGGCAGGCGCAGGGAGCATCTGGCGTTTTGCTTTCTTTGCGTCGGCAGAGCGGAGCACAATGTGAAATCAGGCCCGAAAGGGCGTTTAATGAAGTGAGCCCTTGTGCTTGGACGTTCCCTGTGCTCTGACAGCAAGGCAGTGTAAGCCTTGAGGAGAGTGAAGGAAAAGAAATCTCATTAGGGATGGAGGTTCCCCCCCCTCTTTTGTAAATGGATTCTGTAACAAATGTCTTGCAGATACCCAGAGCTTTCCAGAGCTGTTCAACACTGTTCCTTTGCCATACCTGGAGTTGGCTTAGTATGTCTGCTGTACTGTTCTGTAAGCAATGTGCTAATAAGAGGAGGAGGCAGCTTAATATCTGCTGCAGAGTTGCTTTTCCTTTCTGGCAAGTTCCTGTATGTACAATAAGTATTCATTGCTGAAAGAGCTAATGAGTACCAGACCAGCTGCATTTGACATTATGAGAAAAGAAAGGGGCCATCTATGGACTCACAAGCCAGTTTTCAGCCAGCTGTGGATATTTTCTATTTTAATTATTACTTATCCTGTCAGAAAATTGGATTATGCTAAAATTATTGGTGATGTTGTTTGCAATACAATACAATATTGAGTTAAGAGCTATGGTTCAGTGTTATATATAGGGTACTTACAGTTAACGTGCCTAAGCTGCACCAGAGGGTTTAAAGAGAGGTGAGAGCACTTTTCTCAGGTTTTACCATCTGGGTTTTGGCAGGTGGCAGATTAAGTTATTTTTTTTCCCCTGCTCTAAGTTGTAAGAGATGGTTGCTAGCAGAAGTGTTGAGTAGTGTTTCATCATTGATATGGGAACTTTTTCCAGATTTCTTGGCAAAAAAGGAAATCCCAATGTAATCTTTTAAAATATATTAGAAAAATGAGTTATACCTCTTTGAATTTAACTCAGGGTAATTTTGGGAGAGGGTGCTTTAAATATTTGCTATTCTTGTAATAACATGCTAATAAAATTAATAGATTAAGGGATTTTTATGGTACCTGAATGCAACGACTCTTAACTCTGAAACTAGACTTTGGTCTTCCATACTCTGAATATTGTCTGTTGTGAAAGTTCCCTTGCTTTTTGACGGTCACTTTCTGACTTGATGCATCATTTTCTAAAAGAGACCTAAATCGAACTGATTCAACAGAGGCTTTTCTCTGCAGAGAGGTTTATTAAAAAACCACTTTGAAAAGTCCTAAGTTTAACTGTCACTTTGTCTTTTGTTAGTCTTGCATTACATGCATCAGTTCCTGCTGCATGTAAATACTGGTGCATAAGTGTGATAAAGGCAGAATATGTGTCTCAAGCCTGTGAAAATGAACCGATTGGAATTTCTCTACATCACTTAGTGATGTCAGTTCTTCCATTAGAATGGGAAATATTGACTTGTTTACATACTTTTTCAAGTATATACAAACTGAAGAGAAATTTGTCTTCATTTTGGTTTGTTGTTGGGGTTTTTTTTAAGTTGCTGTTAGATGCAACTTTTAGTTGAGTCCAGTCAATAAGGAGGTAAGTGATCTGGGAGGGCATGGTTCAGTGTTAAGGTGAGCTGCAGGTAATCAAATATCTCATCTGTTCCTATACTTGGAAGTACTCAATTCTTTATATGCTGACGATGACATGTGCTTTGCAATAAAACTTAGGTATTACCAGAACTGGAATTTTGAATAAATGGGACTTCTGACGAGTTTCCAGATTTCAGTTTTCATTATTGCAGTAACCATATGACTAAAACTCAAAAGGCTTTGATGGTATGCTAGGAGGCTTGCAAGCTGGGGTAGCATAAACAAATCAGAGTTTAAAACAAAGTATATGTAATAGTTGAATATACAGCTTTTTAAACGTTGCAACTTTTTTGGGCAAACTCTGATTTTATTATAAAATAGATGAAAACCAAAGCCATACAGTGAGAAGTTGTGCTCAGTTTTAGTGTTACCTCAGTGTGTGTTTTAGGCATGTGAAGGTTGACTGTCTTACACACGACTTGTGTATACTTCTCTTCTGATTTGGTACAATGTGCAACTGAAGGATAAAGGACCACATATATGGTTTCCTGACTTTTTTAAAAAAACATACTGAGCATCAACTGCTGGCACACTGTCAGCTTTGGTATTTGATCCAATAAACCAACTTGTCTGAATTGTATTTATCAAACAGAAACTTTAGCACAAGTTGACTTGGTATTAAAAATATGCAGCAGTCTTGCCCCTTGATGTCAGGAACATCTCCCAAGCCCCATCGTTTCAGAAATGTTCAAAATGGTCCAAAATCAAGTACCAAGCTAGAAAAATGCAGTAGCATGCACTGTACACCCTCAGTCTCCAAAACTGATTCTGTTCTTTCTAAACAAATGTGTTGTGCAACTTGTCCCTGGAAATAATTAGTGGCGAGGGTCCACCTACAGTTTGAATTAAATGCTCCTGGAAGAATTTACTGTTAAATTGTGGGGTTTGCATTGAGTTGAGCAAAAGATCCGTAACAGCACTGGTGTTTTGTCTGTGTGTGTGTACAACCCGTGCGTGGCTGTGTGCACTTGTATAACAAGATCTTAAGGCTTTGTTTTGGACAAGCATTTCTGCAGTGGAAAATTGGTCTGAAGAAGGGGGGAACTGTTCCCAAGCTGATGAGGTTGTTTCCCTTTCTCTCCCATCCCCCTTCCCTGGCAGAAGGGAACTTTATGGCCCAATTATAGAATCCCTTAAAATGCTAGTTATGATGGAGTTCCAGCATAACCCAATAATATAGGTGAGGCTGACATCTGTCAGTAACTAATGAGGGCAGCCTTAGAATCAGGATTTGGAGTTTACTTCTCTAATTTCTCCTAAATTTGACCCATCATATCAACTTAATAATATTGGACCTGAGGATAAAATAACCAAACATGCAAGAATTTTAAGAGAAGGTGGTTACATGGATGTATTCTAACAGTCTGTGCATATGTGATTCAGTTATGAAAGTAATTGTTTGCAGCTCATAGCAAAGTCATGAAGGAATGAGACCTTGGCTAAACTGCTCAGGAATAGAAGTTCTCTATAAAAATAGATGACACATAAATGGCAGGAAATGAAGCCAATATGGTCATGTTTTGAAGCCATAAGGGTCAAATCCTGTCCTGTGTTACTCTGGTGCATAATCAGTCAACTTAAACCCTGTTACTTGAGAACAGAGTTTGGCATGTTAAAGCAAACTTTGAAATGTCACTGATTATTGGGAGTTTTGTGGAAACACAGCTACAGCTTTTTCTCCTCTTGTTTAAATGTATCTAGTTAGAAATCGAGAAACCTAGTAAAACTCCTGGGGTTGGAGGTAACTTCTTTGTTTGTTATTTCAGAGCTGATTGTTAATTCCTCTGTCAGAAGAATAATACATCAGAAGGCTTTGACTACCCAGGGTGGTCTTTGTTTTTGGATCCTGAATGCTGAACACTGGGAGATGGTACTGCAAGTACTGCAAGCAGTCATAGTCTTGTTAAGCAGTTTTCTTGCACTGCTCCTGTTGAGCATATGTTTGAGTGCAGGGATGTGTGTGTAGCTCATGCCAACGATGCGTGCGTGCTTTCTTATTTCCCAGTTTAAAATGCAGAAAAGTACATATATCTTTCATCTGTATGAATTAGGTATGATTTAAATTACGTCTTTTTAAAAAATAATTTTGTCATGTTACTAAGAGGGTAATATGCATTTTGAGTTCTTTCTTGCTTCCAGAGCCTGTGTTCGTTTTCTGAAAGGAAAGGTAATGGTTCTTGAGTCGGAAAAGAGGGAACAACTCTGGCAAAACATGAATCACTTTTGTTGGGAGAGAGCATGTGCTTACATTGTTTCCCTCTGTGTCCTTCTACTACAAAACCAGATGTGTTTGTCATCCCTGTATGCACACAAACGGTGCAGCTGTTTGTTCATCACACCATTGCTCATTAGTGCTGTTGGCTGATTGGGTTTACCAGACTGAAGCCTCTCGAGCTTGTGCAGCTCAAGCTCAATTGAGGCCCAATTCCACATTGTCCAGCCCTTCAGTCTGTCCATAAAGTGAATAAATTCACTATCCATATTAGAGATGTGCATAGGGTCTAGTAGGGAGTAGGAAAATATCTAGACAAAGGTGTGCAAAGACAGTTTGTTTCCCTTAAGGCAGAGAAATTTCTTTGGTGCTGCAGAGACCCCAGACTGCAGCTGCTGTTGAAGCAAGAACCATGTCCCAGACCACTCTTCTTGCTCTTTCAGTGCCCTTTTGAGTCCTTTTTTCTGTGGTCCTTTCTTGTGGAAAGCTCTGTATTAATGCATCAGTGCGTTTGAGATGAACACTGCTGCTCTTATCTAGTAATTGTCTTGTTTGGCTTAATCTTCCTTCTCCCTGGCCCAAGTCTTGCACTGTTATTATGCAGCTGAACAAAGCACTGTCACTGTGTTCCACTTTGACACTGTATTGATTAGGAGCCCCTTCAGGAGAGTTAAATCCACTGTGTGAGCCTCCTCTGTTTTAGTTAATGGCATAATTCATAGCATCTGTAGGTATTTGTGCTGGACTTGGTACTAAGAATAGCTGAAACTTTTTTCTGCTTAATTACATGCAGGTGAAATAGGTAGGCCCTGACGTTTGTAGAGTGTAATTCCACATTCTTACAATAAAAGCTTGCATGATTTATACTTGCTCAAACAGGGAAGGTAAAAGGTTGCAGTTCACAAATCCGCTGAATTAGAAAATCTGAGAGACCATCATCTTAATTAAAATTCCATATTGTAAACTTTTTAAAATGCAGTTTAATGTTGACCTGGATTTTATAAAAGGAGAAAATTGCTATATATGTTCACCCTTTTCATGTTAGTGTTGGTGTTGAACCATATTGTTGACTGCATTACATTAAGTACTGTATTAACTCAGCCTCCAATTTATCTTTAAAAGCAAACAAAAGTTAACCCCTGTGATGAATGGTCCTGGATTTTAGAAACTGCTAAACCCCAGCACCTGAGTTTCCCCACACTAAACTGCCCCTATCAAAATTTAATTTACAAAGGAATAAATACAAAATGTCAGTAGTGGTTTGGCTGCTTAATTTCAGTTCCAACACTTTTAGACTGACAAACTTTTCTTTAATCTGCTTAAATTCCTTAGTTTATTTTACTTGACGTTGGAACTTCATTGAGTGCAGGTGCACTGCAAACACATGAAGAGGTGAGCTGATAGTTCTGAGGGGCTGAGTATGCTCTCAGTTGTTTAGAAGATCTTTGCAAAAACCACTGAAAGGAAAAGATATTTAGCTTGGGTAATTTAATATCATATGTGGAGTGCCTACCACGTATAAGTTTTATGTCTAAGTTTGGGGCAAGGAGGAAACAGGCATTCCAGTTGAACTTAATCCATGGTGGTTGTAATTCCTGATGTATTTGGGATCCGCCTCCGACTTTGCACGTGGCTGTTTGGAATTTGATGTGATAGCAGTGATGATAACTGGGTCCTAGAAGTTTCCTAGCTAAACTAGTAGGCTGCTTTACAGGTCTGAAGACTTCAGTGCATGAACTCCTGAAATCTCCTGACCCGTGCAGGTGACCATGTGTGGACTGCAGCGGTGCTCAGTCAGAGAACTGGACCTCAAATCCCCCCAAGTCTTTGTGCACTTTGTTTTTCTCACTTACAGACTTTAACTATTCTGGTAGTTTCTCTGTTATTCATACAATGAGCAACCTTGTAAGCTTGCATATCTGAGTATAGTTAGACAAATTCAGCATTTCACTTAAATACTTCTATTTCATTAAGTCATAGTATTTTTTCAACTAATAGCACTAAATAAAAAGCCAAATTAAATCCCAGGTTCTTTCTTATAAACAAAACTTGTAAGAATACTGTGGCAGAATTTAGAATATAAGCATAAATATCTAGGCCAATAAATAGATCAACTTTCATTGTAGACTACGCCAGAAAACTTGCATGCTTAAATCTAGAACAGTCTGGCTAGTGGGAGATGAAAGTCTGTTACATCATGATGTTGTTTAGCATCTGATGTGAAATGAGTTGATGGCAGTTTCCTTCCCTTCCTGGGCACCTACATCTAAAAAATTAAAATAATCTTTGAAGATACAGCAGAGACAAAGCACTGAACAACTTTCATTTCAAGTCATAGCCATATTGCTGTGTGTCAGCTTGTATTGATTTTTAACTGGGTCTTTGGCATTCCAAACAGGATTTACCTTATTTGACTAGAGGAACTGCAGCAGTAATTCTTTCTCTGGGGGAAGGAATGGTTATTGTAGTTCAGTGTCTAATTACGTGGCAGAATGCTGGAGGTTGTTTGCTCTCTCTCATTCATATCCAGTATTCTGTATTTTTTCTTCTTTCCAGCTATAGATGATGAAATAACATTGCATTTTTAATGTATAGAAGTACATTTCAAATTTCCAGGAAAACGAGGGATAACTGCAGAGCGACAAAACGTGAACACCATGTTTGGTTCCCAAATGATTTTGATCAGAGATTCAATTTTGCCCATGAAGGTTTTTCTAGGGATTTGATTGTGTTTCTACATAATACATAAATAGAAATGGTTTTGTTCAGTACTTTTCAAACTCAGTGCAAGAAAAATAATTACTTTTCTTTTGATTTACTTCAAATGCATAGCTTAAAAATCTGCAATGGTTTTTGACCTGACGTATTTTCTTAGGCACTTGAATTAAAAAAAAACCTTAATGTATTCCTACACCTTTAATTTCTCATTTGAACAGGGAGAAATTCTTCCCCACTTAACCTTTGATTTTTAACTTTTAGTGCATTAGTAAGCCTCAAGCATATAACATTATGGAGAATACTATGTTGTTTTCCTCCTGTCAGCACCCCTTTGTACCCATGAAGCAGTATTTCTTCTCAACTGCAAGTGTCTTGAAAGCGAAGGTTATCTGGGAACACTGAAGTGTTCACAAAATGCTCAGTGCAATTCAAGACAGAAAAGTCAGAGTCAAATGTTAAGAGATTTACTCTACAGAAAGATTAATAGTTTGTTACATCAACACAGCATTTTTATTACTATTTCTCACTTCCTGCATAGTAGAAGATTCCAGGATTAGGAACTGTGATGGGATTTTTTTTTTTAATCTATACAACTAGCTGACATTTCTAATAATTTACAGTAAACACTGTACATATCTCCAGCTTGAGTTGTCACAGGTGAAGATACTAACGTGAGTAATTAGATACATGAAGTGAAAATTCAGTTTACAGGGAGGGACTCGGGACTCTTCACATCTATTTGTGGTCAGATGTGATGTCTGGGGATGACTTGTTCAAGGGCAGTTCTCAACACAACTGTCTTTTGTGACAGTTCTTATAATTTGGAGTCCTCCCTTAAACCTCCCTCTTAGTTTCATTCAATGAAGCCTCCTCAAATAATGAATTTATACCCTGGTTGGACTTTGTTGTTGCTGAGACTTAACTGTGACCTCTTTGCAGGCAGGTCAGTGCCTGAGACATGAACGTGTCGTGCTGTTTGTGGTGCTGCTGGTCTGAAGCTTAACTGAGTTGCCATCAGTAAAGGCATTTGGTTTTGGGCCAGTCTGACTAATCTGTAGGAAACGTAAGTCAAGGAAGTGAAGCAAGGACCGTGAAGCCCTTGAAGGGAGAAGTGCAGCCCATCTGACTTGCTCCATCTCTGACTGGCTGGGTACAGGGAAGCAACAAAAAAAGCCACATATTGCTCCATGCTTGGGCTCTGCCATTTTGTTTTACTCTTGGATTGGATGCTGATACTCCAGGAAATTCCAGGATCTCCCAGTCATGAGGACCATTGCACCATTCACATCTTTTGATGTTCCTGGCAGAGAGACTTTAACAGTGAACAAATCCTGTGTGCCAGTATATCTTAAAGCAACATCTCTTGTGTTGTGCCATCACAGGCAAAAGTCTCAGGATGGGACAGAAGACAAGCCAGATAACGAGTCTAATCAGTTTGGTGAACTCCATCTCTTCCTTAAGCCTGTCACTTGAGGGTGTAGCCCATCCTGTCGTGATAATTGGTGCTGAGAATCAGTAGGATGGGCTCAGGGCTTCTGGTGGTTTCAGGCTTCCTCTGCTCCTCACTGTGTGCAGCTGCTGCAGCTGCACGTCCTGAGAGCAGCTGGATCTTCCACCCCCACTCAAACCCGAGGGGTGAACTTGGAGTATGATGGGGATATGGGGGAGAAGCATGAGAACTGCTGCTCCCATTACACACTAGGTTTTCATGCACATAACTGTCTTATTTTTTGTCCCTTTGACTACTGTAGCAAATGCTCTAGTTTTGTTAGTAAAACAAAAACAACCTTTATATTGCTTCTTATATTTGGAAAGTGATGTATTACGGGTTTCTGAAGTGAAGGTTTAGTAAAGAGTACAGACATTAGCTTCCTTTCAGGCTGCTCTGGGCCTTTCTTGTTTGCTTTGTATGGCAAGGGTCTAGAGAGATTTCTTTTATTTCCTTCCCCACCATTGTTTTTGGTACAAAGTTGGGGTTTTTTCTTAATATTCAGACATTTTATCGCCTCACTTCTTTTAAAACTCTGAGGTTCTTTTTTTTTTTCTTTTTTCCGTCACACAAAAGAATACTTTTAGCTGATTGAGTTCTATCCATTGCCAACTGTGGACTCTTTTGTCTTGCCAGTCCAGCATCCTTTATAGAATGAGGACCATTGAGCAAGTACTCGCAGGCTCCCCACTGAGCACAATTGTGCTTGAAAGGTGTGGTACTGTACCAGTGTAACATGGAAAGCTGCAGTTCAGAGGCCCTGAATGCATTGCAATTTCTACCTTTTGCTTTGTGAAAGGAGCGGGATTGTGCTGCGAGATAATAAATCCACCTATTTTTAGTTTGGTTGTGACAAGTGGGTGAACAAAGAACCAGTTGAATGCACTTGCTGTTGTGTTGAAACCGGCTAAAAGTTCCCATTCAAGTGGTTTCAGCACAGTACAGCTAACAGGCAATTTTCCATTTATGTACACAAACCTTCTAGAAAGACAGCTGTGTGGTTGGATTAATTTCTAGCAGTAAATTGAATAAAAGATATTTTGAAGGGGGACTCGGGAATTCCTTTCTGAAACATTGAAAGCAGAATTTTCAAAGCTTTTCTTTATTTGGCCCCTTTCCTTCCCAGTGCCTACTATAAGATTTAAAGAACTGAAAATATTGTCCCCTGTATGGAGATACACAATACGATGTGTTCTTTTTAAAAGCAATGAGATAGACTTCAAGTAAAAAATGTCGCAGTATATTTTAATTCTAAAAATATACTGTTTTGCTTTATGAGAGAAATTCATACCTCTTAGTCATAGAAAGAGACTCAAATGTTCTTAAATGTTTGTATTTGAATAAGCGATAAATGAGATATATAGAAGTGTTTTGAAAACAGGAATGTATATTATACCAAAACTTCACCATAGTGAGGTTTTCTCTTTTATGCAGTTGTATACAAGCAAGGCTGACTAAATCAAATTTCGTCTGAATTTGTTAAGATTTGTTTAAAAAGTACCCAGAGATACTGGTAAGATGCTTAAGTGGGTGCTGATGTGTTATGGTGAAGCGGGAACATTACTCAGTGCTCTGGAAGAGCATCTGGAATACAACATACAAGGAATGTTGCAATGTTCCCTGTTTCAAATAAACAAATATAAAATACTTAAGAAATGACAAATTGGGGGAGGAAGCTGGAAATGGGTGTGAAAGTTGGTCTTTTTCCCTGCGGATCTACTGTAATAAAATGACTGCCGTGTGTGAGACTGGAGTCACTTAATCAGTAAGATACTGAAAATTAGTATAATGTCATTCTCCTGTCTCACACCACCTCTGAAACACCCCTGACTGTTTCACCTTCCTCTCACTGTGTGCTTGTATGAGGCAGAATTTAGAAGTTTCCCACTTGTTAAAATCTAAGTTCTGCTGTCTGTGTACTTCTGTTGGTTCTTAAATGCTGCTTCTGGATTCTAGTCAAAGTTCCCTTACAATTACATAAGGAACTTAGGCATTTTATTCTTTTATCTGTGGGGCAGAGGTAGCACATTTACTAGGGGTTTCTTTTCTTCTTTGTCTAAATAAAGGCGAGTGCCCCTCTGGTTTTTAATATACTTTGAATTTAAAAAGAATTGCTCCAGTTTCTGAGCTCTTGTTCAGACAGTACCCAACTGAAAAGACAAGCTAAGCTAACTCTGGAGCAAGATGTTCCCAGTAAAAGCTTGGGTTCCTTCTGTTTAGAGGTTACCCAAATGTGCCAGTTGCTTTGCCGACTCTGGCTGAGGTGACGCCTAAGGGCTCATTGTCTGCATGAGAAATTAATTGTTGACCAGGCTGCAGTGCAGCTGTCTGACCCAAATGCTGATGTTACCAAATGCTCTGCTCTGGATTTGCCAGAAACCTAATACAGCGAGCTGGTTGGGCGTGTGCACTTCCTCGTGGTAGTTGACCAAAGTTAGGTTTTTGGATATTTCTGCATAAAAAAAGGGACTGTTTTTCTCACAAATGGGAAACTACATAGGCAAAATGTCTGTGCAAAACCAGACTGTAGTAAGTTAACACTATTCTTCCTTTTTCTTCATGCCTCTCATTTCCAGGATTACTTTGAACACATGACACTCTTGAGTACATGCTCTCAAACCATTCAGGAATTTAAGGAATTTATTCTGCTCCTCCTGTACAGTCGTGGTTAATATATTCATTGCTTCTCTTTTTTCTTTTTTTTTTTTATTGCAGACTTTAAAAAATTCCAAAAGTCTTTGCTCCCTTGACTATGAAGATGATGATGATGACACACAAATGAAGACAATTGTGTCATCGCCATGTGACTCAAATGATCTTATGAACATCATCACCCCTGGCTCCAGCCCGATGAAAGAACAGCAGCTGGATGAAGTCAGGCATCACGGGTCATGCCAAGGTGGCTTCAAAACAAGGGATTATAAGAAAGCAGCCGCAGTGTGTGAAAGCGACGAGGACACGAGTGATTGTGAGAGCACCGAAGAAGGAATCTTTCCTCTAGACTGTGGGGACCTGGACCTAGAGCAGATTGAAAACAACTGAGAACTCCCAAGTTGTGTGCTAGAATCAGAATTGTTCTAAATTAAAGTGATAGAGGATTACCTTTGCCATGCATAATCCATGTCCCTGAATCTCTGTATTGCCTATCTTGGGCTGTGTTAGAAGAAATGTTTCAGGTGTGGGGGAAAAACGTGAACCATTGTTACCTGTTTAGTCTATTGGTCAATACGTGGATGACAACAAAGTAAAAAAGTAGGAGGTTAAATGTTATTTTGAACATTAAGGAATAATTTTGATTAAAAATTTCCTAACAGATATTTTGCATTTTTATGGCTTTTACAGTTCTGGAGAAAAAGCATCTCTATTTTGAAACGAATTTTCAGAAGGGCATTCTATAAAACTGAATCTGTCTACAGTGATTCTGGTGCGGGTCTATGTTGCTTTTGTTAAAGAGCTTAATGTGAAAAGTGAATTGCATAATGAAATTGGTAATAAACCTTCAGATAGAACTCTTAAATATCTGGTTGACAACTGGTCCAAAATACTTAACTGCCATCTTTGACAGTGTCTGGTTAAAAAACAACTTCATAACATGTACAAGTGTTTTTTTCATACATTCAGGACTTTTTGATCAAAATATGGTAGTGACCTTAAAGGTTAACATTTTCCATTATTTTACTACTTGAATTGTTTTCTAGCCTGAAGCAATGCTAATTTAGGTGGGCTAAAACTTGCAAGTAGCTGCCCACCTACTTGGTCATTATGTTTTCTGTGGTTCAAAAGAATGTACAACAAGAGCACTTGAACTTTTAGACAGGGACTTTGTAATGATCAATTCCCCAGGAGGTGATCCCTTCAGCAATACTAGAAGGAAAATAGTCCTTGAATTAAATAAAATGACATTTTGCTTTGCACTTGTGTCTGCTTATGACTTTTACTAGTGGAAAATGTGTAGTCTGTGGCAGATTCTGTGATGTGGTTCTTATGTGTAGGATTGGGTGGAGTGGAAAGGCAGATTTCTGGTTGTCTGAAACAAAAGTGACATCAGGTTTGTCTGGAGAGATGGGGAACAACTCATACTGGATCCCAAAAGTGTCTCAGTGATTACATACACTGGAATAATTTCAAATGTAATACTGCATTCATTGCAGACTATTGCAACACATACTTATTTTGTTAGTTCAGCTGCAACAAGGAGTTTCCTCAACAATGGAGAAATGGATCTCGAAATGGTTTTAAATTGGATAGAAAAGGGGAAGCTTAGATTATGGCATTTGAGTGCATTGTGCTAGTTTGCTTAAGTGAACCAATTCCTACTGTAACTTGTGCCATAAAACCAAAATACAGCAACTTATTTTAGGTCAGCTAATGGAATGTGATTAAAATGAGAAAAAAAAATCTTAAAACACGTACCAAAGGCTGTGGCAAGATATGGACAGGATCCAGCCCTGTGATTAGGGCTGCCTTTAATTACTGAACCAGTGTTCATAACTCAAGATCTATACAAAATTTTAAAAGTCAGGGTAGTCAGTAAGATGCTCTAAACTTTTTTCTTACTCTCATAGCTCCTATTGCATATGCAACTGTGAGTGGCAGTGATGTGTGATACTGGTATATGCTGTGTAGTAAGATGCAAGAACACTGCAGAGACTTGTTGGGTTCTTGATGTGTTAATGTATATTGTGTGGGAGAAGCGAAGCTGCTCACTGTTGACAAAAATCATTCTCCTTTTTCTAGATGAGTTAATAAAGGAGTTGATTTTGGAGCAAAAATTCAGAAGCTCCTATTAATAGTGTCTCACCCCACAGGTACTTGCTCTGGGTTAGCACAGAGCACACAGATGGTGACGTGCACATCCATACAGCTATTTAGAATAACCTTATGTGACAGAGGATCACTATTCTTGGCACTTCCTCAAGAAGCAGCAAGTGAGGTACAGCCAATTCCCCTCTTGGGTACATGGGAAATGTGCAATAGTGTGATGGTCAGACACTGTGGGCAATGGAACAACCCAGCTCACTTCTGGACTGCAATTACTGGTTGCAGAAGTACTTTCTCATTGTGTATTCTTCTTAATTGAGCAATAGAGGTAAGTAAAATTGAATCAGCTTTAATGCAGGATTGTAGCAGAGGCCAATAGTACAACTGGGATCACTTAAAAACCAATTTACCTATTTGAAAGGACTAGTTAAAAGTGTAATGGCATGGAATGAGAAAGCTAATGTGGCAATCCATTTAGCTCTTCCCCAAGGAAGGCAAGCTCCTGGAAGAAGTAAAAGAAGAAAACACCTCAGAGGACATGAGTAGAAGGAGGTTGAGATATGCAGTGTCAGTGAAAAAATAACAAGAGCTGAAGTTATAAATAAGAAGATAGTGATAAAGCAAAGGCAAGAGTAGAGAACCAGCTAATATTTGTTCTAGCTCTGAAATATGGTCTGGCTGTGGTCTCAATGAATTGACTTCTCTAGCCTCAAGGGTAAGGTTCTACACTTACCTTTAGTAGGTGTGCTGCTTTCAGTCAACACAAAGCCACATTCCTACCCAGATCCTTAGGGTAGTAAGGGGTTTCCCAAGGGAAGGTACAGATACATTTGCTTATGGTTACACAGGACTCAGTCTCCTGCTAAGCCAGCTGTTAAAACTCTAAATAGCCCTTTCATGGAAACATACAAAAGGAGTGGGTTTGGATACTGAAGAACAAGTTTCATGACAGTAGGAAGTAGTAATTATCTAGTTTAGACTCGTATTAGTCAGTGACAAGAAAATAAGCAGTTGAGCAGCTGTGCAGTGACACTGGCAAATGAGGAAATCTGCTGGAAGGAATCTGTGCACTTTGTCTGCAGATGCCAGTGTCATCCCCCGCAATGACAAAAGGAATGGTTGGTTAAAATTTCCTTCAGTTGGGGCTTTGCATCCCTAGCAAGATCTGAAGTCCTGCTCTAAAAGAAAACAACAGATGATGAGTTTGGTGCCTTTGCATTTGCTTATAGGATAGTGTAGTGGCTGTTGGGCAAATACAGAAGGTGGTTTGCAAGAAGGGAAAGCGTGGTTTCAGAGATTGGATTGTGTTTGGAAGCGGGCTGAGTGAGGCTGAAAGCAGCTCTTGCTCTGGGAGTGGTTTCCTTCCACCTTGCACCCAGTGTCAGAACGGAAGGCCATGTTGCATGGGGCTGTGGGAGTTGCTCTGGGTCACTTATCTTTCATTTTTATTACAACCTGGATAACAAAGTAGTATGCACGTTAAATCTGCAGTCAACAGGAAGCTGGACAGATGTGGAAGATAAGATAGCATTAGAATTCAAAATAGTCTTGGCAACTTGCAGAAATGGTTGCAGCAGGGAGGAGATGGTGGGGAAAGACAAGATCCTTTTTATCAAGGCACTAAATTTAGGTAGGGGAAAACAAATGTACAAATTCAGAGTGGTGCCAACTAGTGAGCACTGTTTCAGATAAAGGCTCTGGCAACTTGTCCTGCTGGTGGTAGAAAAGCTTCAGTCTGGGGTTCACAAATGGTTTGGTGAGACTGAAGGTAATCCCGTGCTTCACAGGAGCACCTGTAAATATGGAACTTGAGACACTGTACAGGACAGGAGAGTGCAATAGGCAGGGACATGACTGATACCTTGAATATGTGGGAAAAGGTACTTGTGAGGACGAACTGGAAGAACTGAGCTTGAAACCATGTGGTAGATGGGGCTTAAATTGTAGCTAGAATGAGTGATAGTTTCTTCTAAGGCCAAGTACCAAAAAAAATTAGGATAGGGAGTCACTGTACAGATGCGTGGGGAGCTGGTAGTAGCTGTTCCACAAATGGAGATCTGTTAAGAGCAAGCATCTCTCAGGAGCAATAGCTGCTTTTCAGCTTGCTTTGGGGCAGGGGAGAAGGCTGGCTGACTTTCCACAGTCCTTTCCTGTCCCATTTTCCTCTGGATCTGTGCACCTTGCATCTATCGGCAAGCCTAAATGTTTCAAGGTAGATAATTGTTAGAGGAAGAGGAGCTGAGGTGGCGAGGAGAGCACTCTAGAGCAGAGGTAGGAGCTTCCAGTGCAGGGTTCAACTGTGATCTGTAGCTCCCACTCAGAGCTGACATTTCTTAGAATATAGGCCCCTATGGTGTAAGTTTGGGCTAAATCATGTCTCAGAAAAACATAAATATGTATTTGTCTGTATCCAGGTCCGTTCTGGGGCAGGTGGTGCTTAGTGAATTTACCTTTATTTTCAAATCACAGGTCAAGATGCTGCTCACCCCTTGGTGTACAGCTGGCCTCTGCAGTACCTCTGCAAACACACATTTGTTGGAAAGCTCTTGGTGGTTGGCAGATGCCAGGATAATTTTTTTCTAAATCTGTTCACTGTGTTTATTTTGCAAACTACACATTGTTTGTTTTTAAAAGTACCAGAGTATAGATCTGTGTGCTTGCACAGTGGGCTCTCACAGCAGGGCTCATCCTCTCATTAGGAATGATCCAGTGCTGCTCAGCAGATAACCTGGGATGTTTCCTTTGAGGTCTTGTCATTGAATGGGCTTGGAATGGGCTGCCCAGGGAGGTGGTGGATTCACCATCCCTGGAGATTTTTAAACGCATATTGGACGTGGCACTGAGTGCCATGATCTAGTAAATGGACTGGATTTGGACCAAGGGTTGGACTCGATGATCTCGGAGGTCTTTTCCAACCCAATCGATTCTATGATTCTATTCTATGATTGAAAGAGGTGACACAGCCGTGCTGGTGGCACGTGTTGCATGTGCTCACCCTGCAAAGGACCCGATCCAGGAGCTACCACTTCCACCACACCTCTGTACCTTTTCATCAGCATTTTAAAGGGATGAGCATCAAACAGTCAGGATCTGGGGCCCTGCTGCTGTGGCTGCTTGTCCTTGGACCCCTTGGTGGAGCTTGTTAGTTGTTTAATGGACACAAAATGCAGTTTTACTGGAGCGTTGCTGCCATATGCTGAGCAGCCCATTCTGGTGTGTTTTCAAAGTGAGTTTTGACATCAGTTGTTTTGGAGTTTGTGTGTAATTAACATCATCCAAGTTACTGCTCCCACCACCATCTGGTCATCACAATACTCACTGGCATGCTGAAGTGCTGGGTATTTACTAGGGGAAAATGAGGCTGCTTTCACTATCTGCAGCTTCTTGGACCCATCAGCAGTACTGCTTTTATGGTTTTTTGCTATCGTAAAGTGCTTTTGAGATCTATTCTGTGAGTGATCTGAGCCAGAGAAATATGGCATGAACTCTATGGAAACAAGTTTAAAACTTCCTTAGAGCAGCATTTCACTTCTTAAACTCTTTAAAAGCCAAACCATAAGTTTAAATGTTTCATGATGCCTCAGTTTGGACAAAGAGCTGCGGTCTCCTGATTCAGGTAAGCTTGTCTGATGTGAGCAGTGATGTGAATTGGAAGTGAGGGCTATTCTTTAGAGTACTCAGAACTTGTGTCCCACTTTCCAAAACAGACTTGTCTGAACTCCTCCCTGCAGCAGCGTGGAGTGAGGACATATTCCCAGAGCTCTCAGCTATGGACTGGGGTGATGTTCAGCTGATTTTTTATTTCTTTGTTCTTCCTTGCTTCATCTTATGGCTACTCTGCATCAGGTGGGGCTTTGAGACACTGTCTGAACAGGATTCTGGAAGTGTCAGACCTGTGGTTCATGACAAGGTAGCTACAGCAAGGGGAAGGCCAGTGCTGTAGCCCTTGCTTGTGACGTGTGGTAGCAGTGGGGTTGCTCATCAAAATACAGGGCTGCTCACATCTCAGGGAAGCAGACATCCCTCAAAATTCATTCTCCTATAAACCCCAGGCAGAAGAAGAGGGAGATTTTAGAAAAGAGAGGCAGAGGGTGGCCGTGTATTGTCTGCAGCTTTTGCTTTTTTTGCAGCTAATGAGGTTTCAGTCCAGCATTCAACAACCTGACTTTTCTGTGTGACCCTGCATCATCCTCCCAGCGACTCTTCCCATGCACTGAATGGGATGTGTTCCTGTGGAAGATGGAGCATGTCCTTGCATGAATGGAGGATCTTGCATAACGCAGAAAGGTGCATGAGAGCGAGCTGTCAGTCTGCAGACAGCCTTGCATCTGCTGTTTGCTAATTCTGAGGGACTTTGCAATTTTCATCTCCCTCTAGCACACAGCTCTAAAAACCTTCTGTGATGTAAATCCTCCACTGAAAGAAGATAGGAAAATATACTAATTGTCCAGATTTGGTCATCAGCATTGTCATGACCTTAAGACTTTTGTAAGTCCTATGAGGAGTGGCTGAGGGAGATGAGGATATTTAGCCTGGAGAAAAAAAGACTGAAGGGAAACATAATTACTTTCTACAACTACCTGTAAGGAGGTTGTAGCCAGGTGGGGGTCGGGCACATCTCCCAGGCAATTAGAGACAGGAGGAGAGGACACATTCTCAAGCTGCACCAGGGGATGTTTAGGTTTTACATCAGGAAGAAATTCTTCACAGAAAGGGTGATTAGACATTGGAATGGACTGCCCAGGGAGGTGATGGAGTCACCATCTCTGGAGGTGTTTAAGGAAAGAATGGACATGGCACTGAGTGACGTGGTCTTGTTGACAAGGTGGTGTTGGGCCATAGTTTGGACTCGATGATCTCAGGGGTATTTTCCCCTGATTCTGTGATTCTGTGATAGTATAGATCCATCAGAGGAGAAGTGAGATACATGTTTTACGGATGTCTTCATAGCTTTTTACTTACCAAGAAAGCGACATCCATGCCTAGGGGGCATAGAATTTACTCTGGAATTAAGTTGGGCTATTACAAGATGATCTAGTTCTGGTTTTCCACTTCTGCTTGGTTACATCCATCATCCTCTCTCAGTTTAGAAAATCATGTCCAGAGCTGGATTTGGTATGTGGGCTACCAGGGCAGCAGCAGGGAGCTGGGACAGCAGATGCTTGCCCAGCCTGTATGAAATGTTTAGAAAATTGAGATGCTGAAATTTTAAATCTTAAATAAGAGTTTACAAACTGAAATGGTTTTTGAGACCTTAAAGCAAGGTCAAAATTAGATGAAATTTTATAGGAATCACAAATGCTGAATTGTGACACTAATTTTGTGATGATTGAACCAACCCAAGACAAATACCTGACATGGAAGAACTTTTGTTTAAACACTTTTAAGTCATTGGAAACAAGTGTAAAATCAGGATCTTGTCATGGAAAATATTGGGTGACCTGGTCTTGGAGCTCTTCTCCATCATGTAGGGCAGGGTAAGTGTGTCTGACTGGTCTGTCTGATGTGAATGTTCTGCTTTCAAATGTCATTATATTGGAGTCTGTTTAGGCAAATGAGAAAATTGTGACAATGAGAAACAAAGGGGGAAAACCCACAGAAATCAACAGAAATATCAGAATTTGAATAGGAAAAAAAATATCCAGTAATGTAAACCCATAGTTTAAACCAAAAGGCTTGTGGACAATGTTTAAACTGTAGCAAATACAGGTTGTTCTACCCGGTATATTTTTGGACTGAAACCAAAACCATTCCTTCTAAAGGAAGGCATTTCTATAAGTCAGCCTCAGTCAGGGCTAGTGGAAAGGGCTGGGATAGTCTTTAGGCACCAACCTCTTTGAGTTCTTGCCAAGACAGGTTTCTTAAAACTATTGTCCTTGAAGAAAAGAATGTGAATTTAGCCCATAGGCAGAAAAGCACTGGGACTGTAAGTCTTATTTGTGCATACACAAAGCTGTCTAGACCTTGAACTCCTGAAGATGCGTGTTTCTTGCACAGTAAGAGCTGTTCAGAATGGTAGCAGTAACTCCAGAGGCTCTCAGGCAGGGAAAAAGCAACTTCTAAATATTTGTTTGGTTTTTTTTTTTTCAAATTTGTCTAATGCTGCCTTTTCAGAGAATCTGGTATCCAGAGTTACACCTGTTCCTAAATCCACTTGCAAATAATAACATCCAACCTTATTTCCACACCCTTCTTTCAACTTCCCTCACACTGAAGCCTCTGTCCCAATGGGTCTATTTTCATTCTCTTCACTGGGGTGTTTGTACACCTGAACAACCTGAATGGCTGGAGAGGGGCTGAGCTGGGAGTACCCTGGGTGCTGGGATGGGACATCAGCCTGCATGTCTGTCCTGGCTCTGTGGCGTCCACGGTGAGGAACTGTGGTCTGGTGTCCTTACAGCATCACTGGGACAGGGACCGATGGCCTCGGGCTGGGCTGAAACAGGGCCAGGATGCCTCACAGACCTTTTACAAAGGGAAGCTGCCCCTTCCCTCCTCCCTGCCTCTTCCCAGATCTTTCTCAGTCTTGAAGGCTGAGAGGCAGGAGGGCGGCAGGAGTGCCCCCTGTGATACCAGAGGGCAGGAAGGAGCACAGGGTGCTGTGGTGGGAGACCATGCAAGAGGGATGCACATGCTGTGCTATGTGCTGGCATGGGCACCTGCAAGAGCAACACCTGCAACCCAGAGAACTGGGTGATTTCTTGTCCACTCTGGGGTCTGTGCTCAAGTCCTGTGCTTGATCTAATTGTTGGGACCTCTACTTTAAAACTGATGAGAGAGCCTGCAGTGGAGCTGGGATGTGAATCCAAGGATGCTCCTGGTCTCCCTTTAACCGGATCCACTGGGCTCTGGCCCTGTGGTGGGCCTGCTGGCTCCCTGTCAGTCACTGTGTTTCTCATCCCTTGCCAAACACACGTGGGTGCCCAGGAACACTCCCCTTTGAAGCCAATGGCAAAAGCTCTCCAGAGCTGCACCCTGTGAGTGGATGTGCTGCACCAGCATCTCTCACCTCCTCATTGCATGGGCGTGGTTGTGAAACACGTGGCTCCCGTAACAGTTGTTCCTGGAAAGCACACCAGGTGTCTATGCTGACATCAAAACCCCCACCATGGTGTGGTGGGTGGCAGGATGCAGGGATACAATGCAGCCAGGACACCAGACGCATGGATACAGGGAATTCAGCCTCCTTCCTTTGGGCAGAGGTGGGAGCAAGGCTGGAAAATACGACCAGCAATTCATCCGGCTGAAGGCCGAGCACCATTTCAGGTGTTGAAATTCACCCCTGCAAACTCTGAAGTGCAATTGGTCATGCAAATTGTTGGGCTCTTGAATGTTGAACTGCATTGCTTGGAGAGGGGGAGTCAGGAGGGACACACAGGCAATGGGGATTCACGGTGGGCTGGGGCAAAGCTGCTCATCATGGTGAGATGTTTGTGGGGAAGGAAGGTTTTCTTGGATTAACAGGTCGATATATGGGTTTCCAAAGCCAAAGGAAAACAGTGGGTCATGGATATGAAGAATGGAAAAGCACTACCTTTTAAGACACTGTGCGTGCAACCCACAGAGAAATTTACTGCACTTGGCAGCAGCATCGGCTGCGTGTAGCAACACTTTCAGGTAGGCAACACTTATTTCCCATAATCTTCCTATGCTAAATAGTAACTTCATGCATCTTTCAGATCCTCTCTGTGCCCTTCTGGGGAGCAACCCAATGAGACAGTGGCAAAGAATGAAGAAAAATCTCACCATCATCTACAGAGAGGAGGTGTTTTCCCCAGAAAGACCCTTTTTGACTTGTCAGGTGTTTGAAACTTGGCTCATTCCCCCTGTCTCACTCTCTCACCAGAAAGTCGGTGCTTCTACCAATGTTAATTCTTGCAAACAGCTTTTACTGTCTAATTTTAATGCCTTTTGCAAGTAGTCCATCTGAAAACTCAACTGATTCCTATGGAGATAGTCCAGACCACTGGGAAAATAATGTGCCTTTACTGTCTAGTAGATTGGTGAATATTTTTAGTAAAATTTATTTAGAATCACAATTAGTTCCTTTTTTTTCGGTCTCTCCTTTGTAAGTGAAATGGAAGGTCTGATTAGTTGAGAAATGCAGCATTTCCCTAATGAGGTTAAGTGATTAGATGAAGGAAATTCATGACCACAATATGTCCTGGCCTAGAAGCTCCATGCAGCAGCCTGCATTTTCCAGACTGGGAGCAATTCATCTTCCTGGCCATCCTTTTTTTCTTTGCAGTAGGGAAAGAAACATACTTATTTCTTACATATGGCAGGACTGCTAGGATGATTCTGGGATGTGGATACCAAGGGAAGACTTCCTCTAAGAAACTGTGCTTTCTTTATTACATCTGCTTAGACACTACAATGCCAATACACATAATTATCATTACTTTCTTGTACACTATGGGGTCTGTGCTCTAGTCCTGCGCTTGATGTAACAGTTGGGACTGTACCTTAAAGCTGATGAGAGAGCCTGTGGTGGAGCTGGGGATGGATTTAGGGATGCTCTGGTCTTCCTTCTGGTTTGCTCCTGGGCTGAGTGCTGCTGGAGAGCTGGTCCTCGGGATTTTTAGCATAAGGCGTATTCTCTCACCTGGTTTTCCAGCAGGACCCAGGTGCTATGGCACCCTTTGCATCCTGGTTACAGCTACTTTAGCTTTAACACAACCCTCCCCCGGTGGATTTCATGCACCGTTCTGTAGCCTGGTTAATTTTTCTTTTTAATTTTCCCGCTCCGGCTGGAGGCTGACAAGGTCTGTCTCCTTTATGCTCAGCCTCAGCCAGGCATGGATTTCAGTTGGAGCAGTTTAACGAACAGTCGGCACTGGCCTCATTGTGCTGCTTTGTTTTTGCGGGTGCCTGCACCTTTCAAGCGAGCTCCAATTAGAAGAGCGGGGGAGGAGAGGGGGGAAAGAAAGGAAGTAAATAGAGGCAAAATGATTCAGCTTTCAGCAAATGTGTGGAGCCTGTTTATCGGACAGATGGAGCCACGTAGTGGAAGGCTTTGCTGCAGCCTGGCCCCAGAGCAGGTGGGTATTTTGGAAAGGACGGGCGGTTTGCCCCGATAATTCGTGACCGCCCAGCTTACACCGGACATATGTTGATTACAACTTGCTTCGGCTCCTGCTGTTGCAGGAATCAGAACGTGTTCACCCCTCCCCACCGGCTTTAAAAAGAAATTGCCGGAATAAAAATAAAGAGAAAAAGTTACAGACACTTGTTGCATTGGAGTGGGAAGGACAAATGAGGGCTCAGAACCACCCAGGCACGCTTTCACTTAAGTGCTAATTGCCAAGTGCCTTTCATTAAGAAACCATCGTGGTTGTCCCAGCAGCATTTTGAACATATATGCAGATGGGCAGATGGCCCTTTGCTCTAGTACAGGCAGACGCATCTAGTGTTACAGATGGATTATTATGTTGATTCATCACCAAAAGAAAAACTTATCTCACAATAGGGCACTCGTTTGAGCACGGTTCCTTCTCGAGCTTATGTTTCTCCTCAGTATTGCCAACTTTTACTGCTTGAAACAGAGTTTTCAATCAGCAAGGCTAGTGTTTCCCCTTCTGTGCTGCATAAAAGAAAAAGAAAAAAGTTTAAGGGCCTGTCTAAGAGTAAAATGGTCTTCTGGAAAACCTAGAAGGTGTTGTATAACTTCAAGTACTGGTGGGCAGAAAGGTCACCTTTCCTAAATGGTGTCAACTCTTCATCTTTCTGACTGCTGAACTGTGCTCATTCCTAGGTCAAGTCCTCCACCATCAGCACGGACAGAAACATCGTGTTGTCCTCCTGGAAGAGGACTCATTTTAAAGCTGAAGATGATGTTTCAGCCTCAAGCATCAGCATAGCTAATGGATTGGCAGATATGGATCAAAATGCATTCTCCACCACTATGGTGGGATGAACATGGAATTTCCACAATCAATACTGAAAGGATGTAAAGACTGCATGGTCTCTCATCCAGTTATTTTAAATGATACCTTGTGCAGTGTGGGGGCAGAGGCCATGTGAGGCCTGCCCTGCCCCGCCCCAGGTCCAAGGGGAACAAGACAAAGAAAGAGGTGGATGGTTGGATTATGTCAGACCATGGCTTTCCTTGGGCTGGTGCCAAAAAAGTCCTCTGACTACTCCCACGGTGATCATCCTGCATATTTTGTCACAGTCTTGTCAAAGTTAGTTCTTTTCCTGGGGACATCCTCCATGGGAAACTGAAGCAGTGGTGGGAGGAGAATCAAGTAACAGCCTCTCACATCACTTGCCACCAGCTACACTGCAGCTGTGACAAGAATATCACTCTTGTTTCACCCTGTTTAAAAAAAAAAAAAAGGAGGGGAAGAAAAAAATCTCATTTTCTGCTTGACCCTGATACCTTGATGCTGAATTTTTTATCCATTAGAGAAACTCATTTCCTGCTCCTTATCTTCTCAGCCTTTGTAGCTTGGTGTTGTCATCCTGAGCAGAACTCTACCAGACGTTTGGACAGCAAGAGAAAAGCAAACAAAAGATTAACTCAAAGATATGAAATCTGGAGCTACACTTGCTGCAAACAAGGTTATTCTAAAGCTGGCTGTAATTGCACACTTCGATAATGAAGCAGCAGCAGAAATTGCCCCTCAGCTGAGACGCGTGTCCCTACGGTTGTGTCAGTCTCCAGTAGCCCTCCATCCTGAGATCATACCTTTGCTTTTCTCTTCACGAGGTGTGGTTTAACACATCCACCACCCTAGGGAGTTAAAAATCCTCTGATCAATGGCATTTCTCCAAATAAAGGGGTAAACTGCGTGCAAAACGCTGAAACTTAACCTCAAGAGATGCCTTAGATTTGCCATTAGTTGCTAGGGCAGGTGTGGCTTCTATCCAGGCTTGATGCCTGATTTCACATTTCCAGATGGATCTAGACAGTCATTAGACAAAAGAGTATCTGGTTCACAGCTTGCCTCAGTGATACCTGCTCAAGGTTTATGTCCAAACCATTAGTCCCAGTTATCTGCATAGGGGGCTTGATGGTGGTCTGTAGGGATGGGAGCTGTTGGGGACTCCAACATGTGATGAAAGCCTGCAGATAAGGGAGATCTCCAATAAATAAGCAGAGGACTTATCTGAGTTGCAGAACAGACAACCATGGAAGACAGCGGAATTTAGGATAGTCACACGTGTAAAATACCAGGAAAAATGGTTGCATAACATGAAGAAATATTACACAATGCAGGGAAAGTCATATAGTCCTTAAAACAGACCTTTTGGTTTTAGTTTCTGAATTACATCAACTGAGATTATGCAACAGTTGACCTGTCTGTAAAACAGGGGAGTTGATATTTACCTATATCCCCACCATGCGAGTCATCAATTAATATTTGCAAGGCACTTGGAGGACTTTGGATGAGTGACTTTGCAGGTACAAAGATATGCCTTAGAGTCTCCTCACCAACAATTCATTGTTAATGAGTTAACCTTACCCTAAAATGCCATATGCCTGGAGACTCTGTGGTCACCCTATGGATTTATTTTTCATATTCAAAGAGGGAAATGGTTTTTGTATTGAACACACGATGCCTGCTGTGGATCTTCCTGGCCTTGGTGAAGGCAGAGTGAATCCATCATCCTGTCAGAGCATGAAAATGTATCTGCTTAAATGCACCACCTATATCTAACAACACAAACTTCAGTGGTCCCCATCTCCTCCAGCTGTCCAGTGTTGCCAGCGTGATGTTATTTCCTGAACTCCATGGAAGGCTGTAAAAGGGAATGACTGTCAGCACAGGAAGCTGTTTGGGGCAAGATTTGGTGGAAGGTCTCTGCCTTCAGCAGCTCCTGCTGTCACCTTTATGACCTGATTTTTCAAAGAACCTCTAGGTTCTAGGGGAAAACCAGGCCATTTTTTGCAGTGCCTAACTGGGAATTGAATTAAACTTTGAAAATCTGACCCAAACATTTCTCCTAAAACTAAAAAAAAAAAAAAAAAAAAAAAAAAGAAAAATTCTACTTCTTGGAGTTACAAGTGTCGAGAAAATGCTGGTGTCTTTGTTATCTGACGCAGAGCCCTTGAGACTTCTCACGTCCATATTTTGCTGAGAGGCAGTATCTTCCCATATGGCTCAGGAAAACAAGGCAATCAAAGCAAAGAACCATAGGAATCATAGGATAGCAGCAATAACTTTTTCTGCAGAGTTTGTAGTGACCTCATGGCTTTGTACTGTGATTTAGTTGGCTGTTTTGAAAAAGAGTGAATAAACCAGGGGGAAACAGGCAGCCCACCAATTTGAGAAAAAAGAAAAGAAAAGCAGCTGTTGCTGGGAACTTGTTCAGTGCTTTCACTGGAGGAAGGAGACCCCCCCTAGCTCCCTGCAAAGGATGGGCTTGAGCTGTCAACAAGCCAAGATGTCTCTTTGAAGGTGAGAGACAACATGAGCATTGGGGTTCTGCTGCCTTTGAAACCACCTTTGTGCCAGCAAGAACTGGACCTTCTCTGCAAAAAAGGCAGGCTGGTGTTTCACAGAGAGACCTGATAAGAGCAAGTGGTTTGCTAACCAGGAGATAAGCAGGTGTCTAAAATGCCTTCTACGTATCCAGGTCGAGATGCAAAAAGGGGAGCTGTTTTCTCTGCTGCCTGTAAGATCCAGAAGCAGCGTCTGCAAAGCAGAGGTTATATTAATGTTTGATAGGGTCCCCTCCACCCTGGCTGAGGTCTCTTTTTTTCTAGGTGATTCACATCATCTCCAGTCTCCATCCTCCTTTCCTACTCGCAGAGTCCCAGCTTCCAAGCTGTTGGCCCCACTGCATAAAGGAAGACGCTGGTGCAATGTGTTAAGACCATGCCGAATATTTACAGCATAGAATAAAAAAGTAAAGGTGAAATGTGCAGCCCAGGGCTGCCCAGTTCTTTCTTGTGTGCTCCTGGGAATGGAATTTTTGTCCATTGGACTTGAGCTGCTCTAAAAAGCACAGAACAAAAGCTGATCTTAAAAGTGATCCGCAAAGGAATAAATGGCAGGCTCACTCTTTGTTATTCATGTATGGTGCTCAAAGAGCACTTGAAATGGTTGGGATTTTCTGCTGAACATTTTCTTTTCTTTTTTTTTTTTTTTTTAATTCTGCTTGGGTTTTGGGGGGTTTGGGTATTTGTTTTAGCAGTGGCTCAAGCATATGTCCCTCCCTGAGAAACATTATGGCTGGCTGGGAAACCCATACATTAGTGACATGAGGGGACACATGCAAGTGAAACGGGCAGAAATGGGAAAAGCTGGGTGGTTGGAGGGGTGATACTGTCTAAGAGGCAGCCTGGCCTTTGTCTCTTACTTAATTTTATTCCTGCCTACCCTGTGCTCTGTGCCACACGATTTACTCACTGAATCATGCTCGGCAGCCGTATTCACAAGCTGGCATAAATTTATTTTCGTCTGCTGGCCAATTACACCAACTGCCTCAACTGTTGTTTATTTTCTTCTGTTGCATCCTCTTGAGTTACTGTTAACAGTGTCCCTTTTGAGTAGAGATGGGCTTTTTGGCACGGGGGCCTGTCGGCCTGCCAAGCTAATGGACCATATCTGTTATCTAACTAGTTGTAAAGGCTCCAGTTTCAGGAGAGCTTGCAGTTGCTGTGGCCACCTGTAGTGCATTGGCAGGAGTGGAGGCCACTGCCCATGTGGGACATGTCACCCCAGCTCAAGAGTGTCCCTTGGCACTGACCTGCCCTCAGGGGGACACTTCTGGGCTTTGCCTTGGGAAACAAATGTCCTCACCTGTCTGAGAGTCTCATCTCCCTGGGGCACGAGTTGGGCTGTGCCAGGGGAGCCCCACTGTCCCATGCAAGGGACCAGGAATTTCCCTGCACACTCTGCTCTGGAGGCTGCTCCTCCAGGCAGAGAGGCACCTGATCACGGGGAGGCTGAAGAGCCCTGAAAGGCAACAGCCCTTGTATGCCCAGGACTGGGGAAGAGGTCCAATTAAAGGAGGAATTAATCAGCCTGAAAAGTAGATTAGGGTAAGGACATCTTTCATGCAGTGCAACTACAGCTCTGTCCCATTCTTAGAGGCATCTGTGTGTACCAGTGATACCAGCAAGGACAAGCTTTTACCTTTGCAGAATGCTTTGGGCATACAGCACTTGCACCCTGCAGGATACCCTCTGATTCCTTCTCCTAGCTTTGTAGGATGTGCTGAATTTTGGCCAACAAAAGCTGTTTGTGTCTTACCTACGTGCAAACCTGGGGCCAACTCCACTTAAATCATCCCTGGCTTGCAAAGTACTCCAGCCATCTGAAAATGGCCTGGTTGCTTTGCTGTCTCTCTGGTTCTATTTAGTCTGTTTGCTGTGGGTTGTTTACTGCCTGCCTTGGAGACTCATCTGGGAATTGGAAAGCTGAGCCATGTCCTTTCTTTCCCAACAGCCAGGGTATCCCTGTGCCAGCAGATGTAGCAGGGTATTGGAGGACTGCGGCCTCCCTGAGATGCAGCTACAGCCCCAGGGGCACTGCACAGAGACTGTGTGCTGATGCTGAACCTGGAAGGGGGGTTCAGACCACAGCTTGCATTTCCAGGGCTGCAGTCAGGAGGAAAACATTGCCTTGCTGTTTGACAGAGCGCCTTTGAACTGTGCTTGCTCACCCATGCACTCCTTGTTGTGTCACGGGGACAGTTTGTGTGTTCACCTTTTACACTTAGGACCTCAGAAGGGCTTTTCCAGGGCATGGCAATGGGCACGTTTTAGCTGGTCATTTTGAACAGAAGGGTCCTGGGCAGGGTAAGGGTCCTCAGCTTCACCCATGGAAAAGCCTTTGCTGCCCTTGTGGAAGATGTTTGTTGCTGGAGTTGTGGGAGTGGTCTCAGCTCTCCAGGCTCATGGAGCAACGGCTTTGCTGGTAAGCAGGGAGATGACATCTGTGCCATGGCCCATTTCTGTTCCTTTTGGGCAAAGCACTTTTTTTAAACTTTTTTCTCCCCACCCAAGCTATTTGACCTTTTGTTCATCACCCTGAGGTCCCTGTCGAGAGCACTGGTACACAGGTGCATGCTGTCTGTGCATCGTCCCTTGCAGCATCACTGGTGGGTCAAATCCAGACCAGCCCCTCTAGAGAAGGCTCAGCTTTGCACTTTTGTCACAGATTTTTTCACATACCCTGAGAGAGAAGGGGGAAACACAGAAGGTTTGGTGGCCAGTTCCTTCTCTTCTCCTGAGGCTCTTGGCTTTTCCCTCCCAGGTGTGCAATCTGGATAGATACCCCATAGGACACTGATGACAGTCATGACATCACTGTCTCTGTCCAGTGTCAGGGGTTACAGTGATAGGAAATTGCAGAGCTGCCCAAAGAGAGGTTCCTTGCTGGAAGGTGATGCTGTGGCCCCTTACTCCAGATTTGCCTGTTCAGAGGGAAAAGTGGCTTTTGTATTTGGAACCCGATGTTTGGCTCCTATTTAAAAAAGTTATCAAAGCCCAGAGCCCTACAAGCATGCCTTTGCTGCAGGAACAAGGGTTTTGCAAGTGCCACAGCAAATGCTACTTCCATGCAAATGCAATCTGGACAGGGCAAAGTCTTCCCACAACTATTTGGCAGCACCCCTGAGGTTTGCAGGCCAAAAGCATTCACAGGCGAGCACGACAAGCAAACTCAGCAGCCTTGAGGGGTGAGATTTTCATTCCCCTTGAGCAACTTTTATGAGAAACCCTGTGTAGAACCATGGCAAAACAATTTCTAGGTATGCATGACATCCATGACTCTGCTGGGCTGGCAGAGTTGGCTGCATCCTTTAAAGAGCCGCAGTTTCAGGGTGCATTTGCCTTTGCTTGGAGGCCTGTGACACAAAGCCACGCACTGAGTGCCTCTTCTGAGGCATTTGGCTTTCTGCTCCCCAGCGAGTGGAAGGACGTGCAGGCAAAGACGGGCCTCGTGCTGCCAAGTTTGGAGTCATTTCCTTCTCCCAAGCGCTCGAGGCTGTCTGGAGCAGAGGTTGTATTTGAGGCTCATCCATAGCCCTCAGCAAACTTTCCATAAACAGGAAAGAGCCCCGGGGAGGCCAACAAGACAGAAATCAGCCCCGCTCTGATCTTTTGTTCTTCCCCTCCCCTTTTGTCTTAAAACTAACAAGGCGTTGCTTGATTTGTTGCACTGAGAGCTGCCAGATGGAAGTGAAACTCCTTCCTCCAGAGCCCGTGGCGGGGCTCAGTGAGGCCTGAGGCGCTCAGGGAGGCTTGAGGGGCTCAGCTCACCACGCAACCATGGCTGGACCCCATTTCCATCTGCGGACAGGCCACCTGCCAACCCATGCCCTGAGTGCAGCTGACACGCTTGGAGAGGACAGTGGGTACCAGCACAGCCACTGCCTGGGAGAGGGGTTTGGGGTGCAGGGCATTATCTCAGCCCACCATCACTTTTTTGTTTTGTTTCCTTTCTTAATGTTGTGGCTGTGAAGGGGAGGGAAACTTTTTGTTTATCAGATGTTCTCTCCAGCCTTTCACTGCAGCCTCCCGGAGTGCCAGAAGGTGGTCGGGAAATCCTCCCCTGTGCTAATGAGGCTTGTCCTGCTCTGAGGGGACAAAGGGCCCGGGACTCCATGGCAGAAAGCAGCTCTGTCAAAGTAGATCTCTCCAAAATGGAACAAAAAGGGCTGATCCTCTTCCGTGTGACTTATTCCCAGCCCTTCTAGATTTAGTGGGTGTCTGAAAATGTGAATGGATGAGAAAATGAGTGGTGCATTGCGGAGTTTTTCCTGAAGACTGGAAGCATGGTATAGTGCTGAGGATACTCAGCTGGAACAAGAAGTGGCAACTAGGACTCTGCTGTGTGCCTGAATTACCAGGTCTCATTTCCCTCCCCCTGGTCTCTTTCTAGCCCCATGAGTCTTTCCTGTGAGGGTACCTGCCCTGATGCCTTGGTCCCCTGTGTTTAAGACGCCTTCCAAGCAACATGGTGATTTAAGTGTTTTCCAGGTGGAGGAGGAACTCTCTTCTCATGTCCTAGGTAAGCTCCTTCCAGCAAGCAGTACCACATAATGCAGCTTCCAGCAGCTGTTTTCAGGTTCTGTAATGCTTCAGCTGACTTTCTGTAACTCACCTTCATCACTTGGGGCTGCACCCACGGAGAACCCTGATTCCTCTTTAGCAGCTGGACTACCATTGAAACCATCATGGGAGTTTCCTTCCAAGACTCCTTCCCTTTCCCTCCTGCCCAAGCCCCCAGAGGAGCATGTGAGGATCTGGATCCATTACACATCTGCAAAGCACTTGGGTGTAGAGAACCACATCATGAGGTTATTATACACTGTGTGCACCTCAGTGGGGGTGAGGTGGTTAATGACTAACTTGTAAAACTGCTCGATGCATGGGTGAACTGAGTAGGTATTTTCAGAAACAGCTGAGCCAGTTTCCCCTGTCAGGATGGGATTGGGTGCTGGCCAACTTTCCTGTCACACTCTCTGCTTGCAAAACTTTGTGGGGTTGAGTTCTGTTTTCTGAAACCTGTCAGGCACAACTAAAATGTGAAAGTGGCATTGCTTGGTTTTGCAGGACTCTGTAACAGACCTTTAGTATTCTGTAAGAAGCTGAAGTCAAAGTACTACTGTCAGAAAACTGCCCCCTGTGACTTACACATTGATTATACCAGGAGTAGAAGCCCAAATCCACTCGGATGATGCCTAACATGTCAAAAGCTCAAGGGTCTGTACGTAGTGTCTGGGAAGCTGGGCTTGAACATAGGTGGGAGCTATGAACCTGACCATTCTGGCATCCTAGCTTTTAATAACCTGTACCATAAGTCTACCAGTGTATTTAAGCACTTTGTATGGAAGTCTTCTTAGAAAGGATTGTCCACCAAATATGAATTTATTCAGCTGTCACAAAAGCACTTGGCAGTTCAGGTCCCTGCTTCTTACGGCAACATGTCACCCAGACCCGGAGAAAGCTCTTTTTGACCCAAGAGTCAGGCTGCTTTTCTTTCACTGGACTCATTACCTGGGAACAGTTACAGGCAAGTCAAATTTTGTGCACCAGCCTCAATTTGGCCCATGCAATATAGTGTCCTCTACACTGCTCTTGGTGCCCAGACCTTGTCCTCCAGGCTAGTGAACCTGCCACGTGCCCTGACCCTGGCATTTCTGGAGATAGCAGAGACTTCTAGAGTGATTAGTTCTCTTACAAAACTGGAAATAGGAGTTCCCACCCACTGATACTATTTATAAGCAAATAGTAATGGCCTTAAACCTGGGGAGTCTTTCTGTTGTGCCTTTTGCAACCGGACATGCCTATCTCATATTGGCCTTTTTAGCCACCAACACGCTTGCAACAAGCGTGGGTAGTGCCTTCCCAAATCTTCGTTCACGAAGCCCAGCCATGAGTAATGGCCTTAAACTGGAATCCTTGCTGCTCCTGATACCAAAGAATAATAATAAATCAAAGACTACATGGTTGTTACAGTCCCATCATGGGGCCTGTCGGTGTGAAAGATGCACCTTGTTTTGAGCCGTTTATCTTTTATTCTTGTCACACCTGAGCACCTGTGAGTCGGAGGTCTGTCTCTTGCTTTCTTCCTTTCCCTCAGTCTGAAGGCTGAAATTGGGGGTTTCTGGTAGACCTTGTCACATACATGTAATTTGGCCATCAGAGAATGAGACACTTAAATGGTGTCAGGCTGCTAATGGGCCTGTCCTCTGCACACATTGTGGGCGGCATCTGGGTGCACAGGTGTGAATTGTGCAGTTATGCTTTTTGCAAGGAACCTATGCCAGGGCCAGGGGAAAGTAAACCTACAGATGGAGCAGCCTGTTTCTGGTGTCATTGCATTGGGGACCCATCCCAACATCAGCTCTTTGCAAGCTTGAGTTCATGCAGTCATTTGGCACACAAATGCCACTCCAGATCTCTGGTCAGTGCTTCCCTCCATGTCACCTTCTGTAGCTTTGCTATGGGGAAATGTTGATCAGGCAGGCCTGGCTAAAATTTCCAAAATTTGGGGCTGTGAAATGGACTTTTAATTTTGTTCTCTGCCCTTTTCTGATAAATTCTATCACTCCCTTTTCAAAGCCTCTGAGCTGGAATTTTCAGACAGTTATTCACAATTACCTCAGTCCTTTTCCTGTGCATGGCTAGGATGATTTCTCCCACATACATTAATCTCTGCTTGTTGACACTGACTTTTAAGTGCGGGTTCATTGCCTGGTTATTCAGTGTCATGGCATCTTCCCACTCACATTCAGGCTTAGATCTGAAAATCTTGAATAACTTTTAGTACTTTATCATTGGTCATTTCACCCGTCGCTCATCCCCTTTACAGATGACTATGATTTACACTAAACACCTGAAATTCCAGTACAATTTACAAGGTGTTAGGGGATTTTCCAGAAGCTTTTCTTCTATTACATATGTTAGAATGCGCATATAAGCAAAATTATACACCCATATGTGAATGTTTGCATACATAGCATAATTTATTCTTCTTTTAATTTCCTATGTCTTAATCTGGTATGAGTTTATGATAACCCACAACAATAATTTCTTTAGAGACTTTACCAGATGTCAACGCTTTTCAAAACCCAAGTGCAGTGAATCAACCAAACTGCTCTGGCTCTCATGCCTGGCAATCCTTCAAAAATACCTCATGGATTTTCGAGGTATGGCTTAGCTTTACAAAAACTATGTTGGCTTCCATTGGTTGATTGATCCATTGAACAATCTACCCACAGGATCATAGACACACTGGTTGGGAGTGACCTCTGGAGACCTCTAGTCCAAACTCCTATTCAAAGCAGGGCTCTTGGCTGTAGGAAGTCAGGCCACTGAAGCCTTTGTGTGACCAACTCAAGGCTGAAGTTTCTACTCTCTCTGCAGTTACAGATTCCAAAGCTGCCAGTCTGAGCCTTCTGAGCTGCAATGGGGAACCTTTTCTACTACCCTTTGTTATTGTGCCTTGTTTTACCATCTACTGATAGCAAGAAGAGTTTGTTTCCACTACTTCCTGCTCTTCCTTCAGTAGTTTCAGTCTGGGGACTCCCCATCCTTGAAGATACTTAAAAGTGGAGCAGACAGTTCTGAAGGTGACCCTATTTCAAGCTGGTTGGAAAAGGGCTCTCCAGAGCTCCCTTCCAACCTAAATTATCCCATAATTTTGCAATTAGGCTGAATTCTAATAGTAGGTTCCTCCACAAGAGACATCAGACATACTTGAGAAGCCTTGGCATGTTGGAGCAACGTGAACAAGCATTTCATCCATGTGTTTGGTTAGTGTCTCTGGGATGTGCCCATCTTGAGAAAGACACTGTAAGTTGATATTCTGCCACTCTCTTACTTTGGGTTGTCAGTCCGTTATTTGATCTAGTGCCTGTTGTAGTAAAATGGTGACTGGGAAACAAGGCTTGTGTGAGCCTTTACCAGCAGGGCATTCTCTTGAAGATGAAGAGCTGGGAGGCAGCTGGGCAGGGGCAGCGAATCCTATCAGAGCCAGTAGCAAAACACTTAAATGCTGAAATAATTCAGCATCTGCTCAGAGCAAGAACTACCCGTATGAAAGACACTGATCTGTCATAGACTTTAAGGCTGGAAGGGATTGTGATGCTCTTTCAGTCTGACCTCCTACATGGTTCAGACTCTACGACATCATTTCGCATTAAGCTCATGGTTTCCAAATGAGTTTGTAATAAAACTGTTGAATGAAGGACCCCATTTTTGGGAGATCATGGCAAGATAATACTCACAGCTGGGAAAAATACTGTCTACTTCAGCTCTTTATTTCAGCTTTCAGCCTCTGGGATTTGTGTTGGTGGTTTGTTTTGTTGGGCATTTTTTTCTGGATTAAGCATTATTCTACTGCCAGGGGAAGTTTAGCCTCCAAGAACAATTTTGTCCAACTTTCCTACCTTTTTCAATATCTTCAATAGAACCCAGAAGAACTATTTCTGGCTAGGTTGTAGACATTTCAGATAACCTTGACCTTAGCTTGTTTCTGCTAGCAGGGATCCTCTGTAAAACAGATAATACTACTTCCCTCCCTCTCACAGGTGTTGGCTGTTTAAAAAAAAAGACCATTAACATTTCTCAGATGCTATTAGTGGGAAGCAAATATTATGTCAGTCAGAGATCAGAGATATTGCATTCCAAAGCATGGTTTAGTACAGAAATATTATCTGCTGGAAGCCAAGTCCTCTGATATCGCTAGAAGATAAGAGCTGTGTTTCTCTATATGGATATTGGTGTTCTGAATGAAAAGACATCATCTGAAAACAGTTGTGTACATCAATAATTGGATACACATGAAAGAGAGAAGGTATTTGGTGAAAATAGGAGTTAATTGTTTCACTTGTAAGGGACCTTGGGATAAGGCAATGGAGACCTTGTTAAGAGTATTTCTCATAGGAAAAGGCTTATAAAAATGTAAAACAGAAGCTGGTCTATTTGAGTCAGCTCATCTGTTTACTCTAGATGGGGCTTTTACTTGTAATGGAGCCAGTCATCTCAGCTATCAGCCACACCATTTACAGTCAAAGGCTAGACCAAAATAGCTCCCAGGTCCTTCTGATTTTCTATTTTTGTCAGTGATCTACTTAAATGCTGACTATATCCCACTTAGGGTACTCAGATCAGTCTAATTGGCTAAGCATCATTTGGCTGCACAGTGGCGGGGGAGTGGATCACCTCTCTATATTTAAAGTGGATGTATCTGTGATGTCCTTGTGGTGGGTGGCTGTGGGCAGGCCTGGCACAGCCAACTGCAGAGTCATGGCTGAGGAAGATGCCCCACTTCAGTGAAAGGCTGGTGTCTCCCACACTCTTTGGTGCTCCAGATGCAAAGTGCTGCTTAGGGATGAGTAAAGAAAGTGGATGCTCTCCCTCTGCTACCTCCCATGCTGGGGTCATCTTGTCTGCTGAGAGGCCACCAGAGGTAGATCCAGCTTTCCTGGTGATGGGGAATGACTCAGTGATGTGGGAATGGTCTCAGCCACACATCAGGGAACGAGTCTCTGTTCTTAGCTCAGCTATGACCCTCTCCTGAAGGTCCAAGGAGGTGCTCCCAGTTGTCCACCATTTTTGGTTAGGTGGTGTAGGTGGCTTAATTTATCTAGTGCTCCAAACACATGTGGTGCTGAGCTGGTATTCGTGCTTGAGCAACAGCCCAGAAATCCATCCACATTTCCATACACAGGGACTGAAAGGCTAATGCACTTGCCTTTCTCTGCTACCCTGTTGACAAGTTATCATCAGCAGAGCTGTCTCCAAGTCTGTATTGCAGAAATTATTTAACCTCTGTGGCAAAAACAGGTACTGAATCAGAAATATGAGCCTTCTTCCAGATTATTCTGGGGTGAAGGCTTCAGTCATGTGCCTTGTGTAGGTGCTGTAGATCATTTGCAGGTTCACACAGAGTGGTTCAGTATTAACCAGCAATTATTAGCTGATTAATTTCAGCTAAGTAGAAATGCAGAAGAGGCTGGGTTCAGCTATCAGAGTGATTCTCTGCACACTTGCCTGTATAATGCCAAAGAGTCTCACCTTCTGATTTTCAAACCTTAAATACTATGCAGGAAGAGACTTTTTTACATCCTCCCAGAGAGTCCCTCCTTGTTGTTTACGAGGCTAGGTAGACTCTAAAGAAAAGTTATGAAAAAGGAAATTTCTTTTTAAATGTAACCAGCTAAAACAGATGAGTCCTGGGATGAAGTATTTCATGGGGAAAGGATTGGGCCAAATGTGTGTTTGGGAGTTCTTGGGCACATCAGGGGGATTATGCTCAGGGGTATTGGGTGCTCACAGCATTGGCTTTGTTTATGAGCATGTGCAGACTGTACAGTTACTTAACAAAAACCAAATCCCAGCATCACAGGACCAGACACAAGAAAGTCCTGGTAGTTTGGCCACAGGTCCCACAGGTCGTAACTGACCACAGCAAACGGTCAGTTTGCCAACAAATTCTTTAATGTTGTTCTGTATTACTTTAATTAATTGAACACTGGGAAACCCAAGTCATAGCCCAGGTCTTTCTGGGTTTGTAATTGCAAAAACTGCTTTGGCAGGGTCACATGTAGCTAGAATTGGTTGTTGTTGGTACCTTCCTCTCCCTCTCCTCTGCTCCCCTCCTTTTTTTTTTCTTTTCATTCCTTTTTCCTTTTCTTGTATTTTTTTCCCAGTGAGATAGGTTTTGTAAATTATTATTTCCTTGTAGAAATTTTTGAAGAAAAAAAACCTGTCTTGGGTTTCATTCAGAAGTGCTGTGATCAGGACAATATTTTGTGTTTGCCAAATGGCAAAATTTTGGATTCCAGTGTGGAATATAGGTGTGTTTTGTCTCTTCTTTCTGCTGAGGACATGCCCTGTGTTTTTGGTAATGGTGTTCTGTTTTGGGCTTTTCTGGTACCCTATTAGCAATACACCACACAGTGTTTTAACTAGGAGTGTTAGTTACAGGCAGTATTAAAACATATTGTTTCTCAAAAGCTCTGCTTCTAATACATGACAAAAGAAATATATTAAATGGATGATAACCCCCAACCCATGCAGTGTGCAAACTAAACGCCAGGTGCTTACTTTGCAGCAGTAACTTTCCTACTGTTATCCTACATGCCATTCCAGTGGCATTAGTGCAGGATGGGAAAGGAATGGAGATTTCAGTTTTATTTGATTATATGATATGGGAAAAACTTGTGTGGCATCACTGGTTTGAATTTAATAGCATGGGCTCAATTGATGGGGTGTTTCACTGCTCTTCACTGACCTGTCGTGCAGCCGAGGACACAGGAGCTCTGAGCAGATATTTCCTCTGTTTCTCCTCTCTCAGCGAAAGGAAAAGCATTTACCAAGGTGAACTGCACTCAGAAGAAACAGTATTCATTTGTGAAGACAGCCTGTCTTTGGGAACAGCTTTGATTCGAATGTAACCCTTACTTCTAGTGGAGAAGGTACCCCCCATGGTTGCCCACAAGAGCTGGACAACACACAGGTCCTTAACACTTCCTGGAGACTGTGGGTGCAGTTATCAGAAACTTTGTTGCATTTTTCTGTCCTTTCCCATGCAGTGGTGGTTGGGTGCCCTTGGCACCCCAGCTGCCCTGGAGGTCATGAGATGTTCTGGAGGGATGGGTGGTCGCCAGGTGAACGGGCTGAAAATAAATAAATAAGTGCCTGGAGGGTATATCAGATTCAGGTTGCCTTGTGTGCGACAGGGAAGAGCATGGCTTGCAGAATGGACGGGAACAGATTTTGGTTAAATTTAGCAGCAGTGTTGTGGTTGGAAAAGGCTGATGAGAACTTGGCACTAAACTCCTCACCTCGTACTGCTCCCCCCAGTAGGGTTGTCGGCCTCCAAACACAGCATTGCCTGGGCAAACACCCTTTAAATAACCTCTTCCCTCCTGTGGTCTGTTTTTCTCAGCCATTCTGGTTTCTTAGCATCTGCAATAGCCTTTGTGTGCCAGTATTTTAGCACATGGAGGGGTCTGAGTTCCACACCAGAAGCAGGGGGACTATGAACTGCTGCGAACCTCCCTGCCAGGCAACTATCACCTGCATTTGTGGGTATGTGCCGTGGCTCCTCTCCCACCCCATGGTCCAGGTAAGAGATGCATCTGGTCAGGTTGATCTACCATCTCTTGAAGCCAGTAGTTCCAGTGAGGCCACTCTGCAATGCACAGGAACTGATCCCACATTCCTCTTCTCCTTGCTGTCTCCCAACACTCTCACTGCACAGGGCAGGTAGGATCTGGGCTTGTTGTTGACAGCTGTTTACCTTCTCAGCACCACTGCCCATGTCAAGACCCTCTGTTTGTCTTCTGGGTCGTGATGCCTCCAAGCAGCTCTAGTGCAACCTTAGGTCAGGGAAAGCTGGCACGAGATTTTGGTGTCTGGAAACTCCAGGTCCCCCATGACTACATGCTTTGTGCAGGTCTGTGAACTTAACTCAGAGCAAGTAAGGGAGGTTCACTGGAAACTGTGCTGCCTTCAGCTTGCTGTCTGTAGGGAAACTGTTGATTCCCCCAAACCAGTATTTTGCCAGCGAGTTACAGGGGAGATATTACCTTCCCCAAAACTAGGAGAATGCCATCCTCATCTACAGGTCCTGCTAGGTAGCTGGGAAGCCAGCAAAGAGAAAAACCTTATTACCTATCCATCCTTCCCACTCAAAGGAAATAGTCCTCTTAGTTTTCTTCCGCTGGCACATCATAAACACCAGTAATGTATTTTCTTTCTAGTTACATCCTGAGCCTCTGACTTTCACAACGAAAATGCCAGTGCTATCCCCGTCATCACCTTCTGGTGCTGCAAACCTGCTGAACTTGGCTGTTGTCCTCATTGCTGGGATGGGGACAGGGTTATCTCTTTTGTATAGTCCTACACAAACCCCATGTTGGCTCCAGTGGAAACAAGCAATGGATTTCACTGGAGAGGAGTGCTGCAGACTGGCTCTTTTTCATGCTGCTATGTTTGCTTTATTTCAGGTGACAGAGTTAATGACCCCTCAAATGAGTATTTACAGCTGCCTTTTTTTCAGCTTAATTGGAAAAATAAAAGTCTTTTCAAAAAGTTGTGTGCCCCTGTTTCATGAAGCAACAACCTGTTTTTAACCCCCTGTCCTTCCATATTACATCCACCAGACTCAGTGATTGTTTTCCGCCCCTGGGATTCAATTGTAGAATGTGTTGAACACCCTGAAGAAAGAACCCTCACTCGGTGTCCTCTGTGCTGCTCAGCTCAGGTCAGCAGAGTTTGTAATAGAAATGGACCTTGAAATGGACCTTGAATGCCCTTAGTGCTGCAGGTATCTTTAGACCTTCTTCCAGGAATGGAAGGAGAAAGCTTCGTCTCTCCTTTCTGCGCCAAGATGAAACCAAAATGGTGCACCGAAAAGTTCAGAAGAGCTTCTGGTTTGAAGTTTTTGGAAGCCTAACACTGAAAATGGGAAGGTTCAGGACAGTGTTTTTGTGCACACTGCAATGGCCGGGAACTGTGTCCCCACTGAAGCAGTAGGACTGAACACCAGCAAACTGCATATTGTGGGGTTTGAGGGTAGCTGGGGATGTTGCTACACTCCCATTCTGAAGTCCCTTTTTCCTGTCTTCCTCCCTGCACAAAAGACTAGACTTCTAGGGAGAAGACCTCTGTCAAAGCACACTCACTGACAAATGAAAGCACTGAGATTACAAGGAAATTTCTGGTCGTGGGAACCTTTAGACAAAGATACACGAGCCTCCCCCTCCTGCCCTGGCAGTGACCCCAGCTCCAATCACAGTCCTGCAGCGTGCAACCACTACTGGGGCAGCTCATGACTCCTCTTGGCCATGGACCTCAGAGCCCATACAGGTGAAATGTGAGACGTAACTTTGCCTTGTGTGGCCCTAATGAACATAAGGTGGGCAAAGCTGCTGGAGCATCCTCATGCCACGATCTTCGAGGAGGAACATCGCAGTGCAGTGCCTTGTCCTGGTGGGGCATGGCATTGAGAGCTGCTGGCCACCAGGAGGGAGACAAAGGGAAGATGACCATCTTTCCAAAATGGAGCATGTAGCAGCTGCCTGTGATGCTGCCTTGCAAAAGTGGTGGGGTATGTGTCTAGAGAGAAAAAAAAAATATTGAAAATAATAGCATAATTGGCTGTCTGGCAGGCTAAAACTCCAGCAGAAGCTGTGATTATAGTTGTCACTATCTGTTAACCTTCAAAACAGGTGTTGTGCGTTTGCAGCGCCAAAGTGGTGCTCAGTCTGCAATCTGTGTGTGATAGGAGCATGGGCTGGAGGAAGGGCTGGGGGGGGTTGCCAAGTGGGCACAGGCACAGGAAAGGGCAGGCAGTGCCTGTGACGCAAATGGACTTGGCTGGCTCTGGAAGGGGGAGCATCTCCCAGCGCTGCCAGGGCTGAGAGGGACACGTCCTCAGCTGGTGGCAGACAGTGCTCCAGTGAGGACCCAGGGGAAGGGACTCCTCTTTTGTAGGCTGATTTAACAGTTGAAGGGTTTGGGCCAGGTTTATTAGAGTTCTCAGATTGCTGAATTCTGGAGTAATAGCTGGAGGAACCTTGACTTCTGCCACAATCCCAAATTTTTAATTGGTTTTAGGAACTAGGACTGTAATGCTTTGATGCACCCTTGGTCCAGTGTCTGGCCCAGTGTCTTTCTTTAACATGTTTGGGGTCTGTTTCCTTCTTATTAGAGCCATAAAAACTGCTAAAATTAATAATTCTTTTTTTTTCTTTCAGAAAAAAAATAAAATTAAATATTTCAGTGAAACAAGCAAACAAACAAAAGTACTTTCTTTTTTTTTCTTCCAGGAAGTATTTACATTATTAAACATTGTGATGACAAGTGTCTTGGGATCTTGCAAGGCTGTATTGCTAAGTAAGGCAACAAGCAATGTAACTCCTGGCATGTTTTGAAGGTGAGTGAACGATGTTAAAATGGAAAGATTAGGTAGGGCTCTGTAGAATACCTAAAGAATCTGAAATGCAAGACTTTGAAGAGAAATGTCAGGGATGAAGATCAGAAGATTGTGAGGTGTTAATGACTGGCAATTGGCATTGCTTGCAAAGCAAAAATACCACTTAAAAATCTCCTTATCTCGTCTAACTTAATGTAATTAGCTTTAAAATCCAAACTTGAAGAGGGATGAAAATGTGTTTATACCACATGTATGAACAAGATAATCTTGTGTCTGAGTTCCACCATGAGACTCCTTTAAATGCAATCCATGTTGGTCTATCTGATTGCTTTTTAAAATTAGATACATCTGTGTCATGCCCTTGTCCCAAATAAGGACAACTCAGAAACATCTCATGTGGATGTGCGTGACAGTCATCAAGCAGACAGACCTGATTGTTGACATACTAACAGGTTTTCTCTAACTGTTGATGAAACTCCAGAGTTAGTATTTTTTTTGTCCTGCCACTGTTTATTAAACAGACGTTGTTTTGGGTGTGAAGTCGGCAGGTGTGGAAAATCTGTTTTTATCATCAGAGGTGGTGCTGCAGGGTATTGTCTCAGTTTGGGGTCTTTTTTTTTTATACTGTGTTTTGGAACATTGCAAATTATAATGCGATAAGTGAGCACCTATAAACAGTCCCTTGGCAGCATATCTTGGTGATCAGAGATGTGATGCAAATGTGCCTTCTCACCTCAGGGGTTCTCAGACCGTGCACCTCCCACCCTGTTCCTGCAGGTGGGGGAGTTCACACCGAAGGTTATGGCTCAGAGTGACCCGAGCAAAACTGCTTGCCATTTCCTAAGCTCTCCGCTGCAAGACAAAGGTGGCTCTAGTTTGTCTGTCTGGGGAGGACAGTCTCGGTACAAGGGATGTGCAACCCCTGCAAGCCTGGCTCGAATGCAGTGTTATTTCCCAGCTGGAGCTGGGAGGGCACACACAGCGTTTGGGAGAACGCTGTCTTTTTCCTTCCTTCAAAAGAGCCAACAGGCACAGCTAGAAATAAAGAAGAATAAATCCTCAAAGAAAACTAAAGATAGAGATGTGTCAATGCAAACAGACCTTTGGTTTTACTTATTCTTACTTACTTTTGCGCTTGCAAAAATCTGGGGGTGGCAGCGCTCGTCAGACATCAGGTTTTGGGATGACAGAGCTGTGAAGCAGAGAAGTTTCCGTAAACCTGAGGAGGAATGGGGTCTTTGAGAGAACACTTGCTTTAAAGCAATGAGCAATGCCTTCTGTATGGTGCTGGGGAGAAATTTTATTACAGAGAAACACAGATTGAAGTGTTGTCTTGGAAAAGAGAGCTCTGTTTCCCTGTTGCAAAGCATTGGATCCATTTCTCTGAAAAGTTAGATGTTAAAGGGACTTGTGTGGAATTTAACCTGCTGATCAAAGTGGGTGTCTTCTTCAGGCAAACAGCTCTCCAGATCTCACAGGCTGCGTTGATTCTGTTCCCACTGACCGCAGTGGGAATTGGGACGCTTTTCTATGCTCCCATGTCCTAATCTGGGATTTTAATCCCACCCCTCAAATTACAGACAGTTTTAAAGCAGCTGTGATTGTTCAGAGATTGAAAGTGAGTTTCGTCTCCATATGGCAAAAGGGCTGTTGGAAAATGCAGAAATAACTGCAAAAAGCAATTGGCAACATGAACCCCAGTCATTCCCTGAACTCAGTAACCTGCCATTGCACGCTCCATCTGGGAGTGGTGATTATTTCAGAAAGTTCAGGACCGAAAGGGAATTCATCTTTTCACCTCAAGGAACTGATGTGCCTTATTTCAGCAAAAAAATGACAGATATAAAGAAAAAAAAAATCGTTTCAGTTATTTATGGAGACCCTGCTTCATGCCTGTTCCTGACTTGGATAGAAATTAGATGAAATTGACTGTCTCTCTTCCAGTTCTTTCACAAAATCTTTATTTCCCTTTATTGGAGGCTAATTACTGAACCCTATGTGAAAATAGAGGGGAGAAGAGTATTTTGTGTCAGCTATGGGTGTCTGCAGCTGTTCTGGATTGCACTACTTTAAAGCCTTATACCATGGTTAAAATACAATATTAACAAAAAGTGATTACTTCATCACCACAACTAACTAAAAAAATTATAGATTAGGGCTGGTAATTTTAAATTAAAAATCAGATCAAATTGTACCAGCCCTAATTAGGACCTCCTTCATCCTTTTAAGTTTGATAACAAATTTTTTTTCAAAGAACATAAATCTGAATTATGTATCACATTTCTCTAACCCCCAAATATTTCTTACTTGGGAAATAAGGGGAATATTTTTCATCTTTTCTGGATATGAGAACAAGTGAAACCAACAGGTCCTATCTGTCTCTGTCTTTGGCAGTGATTATATTAGCAACTTTTAGAAGCTCTGTTTTTAATAAATCCTTGCAAAATATTATTTAGAGTACCTCCTTGAATTCTTTAGTAGTTAAATCTTGTATAAAATTCTCTGTTATTACTACCCTTAGTAAGTGTCAGGCTAACAGATTTATACTTATTTGATCATTTCCTTTACCATGTCCAAACATTGCAACAGTATTTGCTTTCTCCCAAGTTTCTGCCACTTCTGAGCCTAAGTTACTAAAAGCAGCATGCAGGGGAACTTCCTAACCTGCACTTTTATTGATCTTGGTGCCACGTGTCTGGTTGTTAAAAAGTTACTTGAGTAGTGACTGTTTTACTTCCCTTTCAATTACGGCTGGAGCGGAAAATATTCATTCTTTCCTTATGATATGAACCCGTCTGGTTTACTCCTGGTCAGGGAACGGATGTATTTGTTAATGCCTTCTGATTTTCTGCATTATTACTGACTACTCTGCTGCTCTTACTCTTCATGGGCTTGTAGTATTGGTAAGGTTACTCTTGGTCCCAAGGGACTCAGACATCTGCTCCTTACTATCTTTTTCTTTCCCCTTATGTATTTCCTTGCATCCCTTTGTTTTCTTATTAATTTTGTATAGCTCCAGGATGTATTTTCAGTGTTTACAACATCTGTCTTTTAAACATCCATCCATTATTATTGCTTATTTTGCCTAGTTTTCTATCCTAGATTTTTTGAACTATGCTTCCTTACTTACAGTTTTACTTTGGTTTTGTCATTTGTTTCTTTTTACATCTAGCTAAATAATTTTAAACTACTCATTACAGGCGTCACATTTAGTCTTCAGTCTTTCCTTACAACTGGCTGGTACTTGCTTCAACTTTGTGAAACTGGCTGCCTTGAAATACCACGTGTTTTTAACTGACTCAGACAGGGATCAAACATAATCACTTCCACCTTAGTAACCGTTAACTTTTGCTTCTTGGTTAGAAAGTTGTCATCCATGATTTGTAGAAATTCCAGAGGAGTTAGTACTGCTAGCAGGAGATTTTGATATATATCATCCAGAGTCAATTTTCCCATGGCAGTCCTGCACCCATGGTGGATAAACGTCTTTGGAGCCGCCCCACCTAATTTTGAGGGTGGTTTAACGTTGGGGCAGGCAGCCATTATAACCTCATTTTGTACTTTACCCATCTGGACATGATCAGCAAGCAGTGGAAATCATTTGCTCCTGAGACATCAGTGCCACAGAATAAATTTGCACACCTGATGCTCCTCTGAAAGGTTATGGTCACTGCCTCCACCTCACTCACAAAAGTAGATATTTTCCCTGGGTTTCATTAGCATGAATCAAAAATAACAATTTGACAATGAATTTTGAGAACTGTTTCACAAATGTTGATGAGCATTTTAAATTGTTCTTTCTAGGTTATACTTTTGAACCTAAAACCTGTGTTTCCCCACCCTCAAAATATAATTTTACTCTCTCACCAACTTTAGTTATAATGCCTGTAAAATGTTTATCTTTTAATTTTAGTTTTCTTTTAAAAGTTGTGAATGAGGGAAATACAAGTTCATTGCTTTCAAAAGGCTATTTTCTGAACTATACTCTTAGAGACTTCAAAGAAAACACATGGTAAAGAGGGAAGTCATGACAAGACCTTCAGAGGCTCAGTTCCAGTTGGTGTGAAAATTGTGCTCATCAGCAATGGCAAGAAGAAACTCTGTGTAATCTAAAAAAACATATTAAGAAATTCAAGCAATCCAGAACAGGAGACATCCCTTTGCATTCTGCTTTTAGTGATTTGTAATCTCAGGCTTTCACCATCTTTTTGGGCTCAGCAGACCTCACAAGGAAGAATTCACAGCCTTTCAGTGTCAATTTTCAGCATTCAAGACTGCTGGTCCAAAAGGGGACACACAGGAGAGGGGTGACATCCTTGGGACCAGGAGGCCCCATGGAGACACTGCTGTCCTCAAGGTGGTGTCTCTCAAGCCCCATTCCCAGAGGCTAAATGTGACTGAAAGACAAATATTGACCTTTGACAGAGTTTAGAGAAATTCATGTGGGTATTTCCAAGAGTTTATGAATTAACCAGAAATGGAGATAAGTCCTAGGCTATCTATTTCATCAGCTAAGAAACTGTTGACTGAAGCCTAGCATGAGCCAAGTACCTACATGCACGGTGTTTCATATCTTCAGATGTGGAGCCTGCTAGTTAGTTTAATTACTGTCCTTTTTTTTTCTTTTTTTTTTCTTTCAGTAACTAAATGGATCCAATGACAATTCATTTTTTAATAGATGAAAGAGAAGCAGGCTTCAAAACAGATAATGAATTTCTTCTAACTCGTCTGGAGACTGAAGAGCCATAATTCTGATTGATCAGATATGGTCTGCTTCAGAGAGGCACCAGATGTGATCCAGATTTTAAATAGATGCTGCTACTGTCAAAATGCATTCGCTCCCTCCTGGTATAACAAAGTGAAGTCCATCTGTCTGGAGTTGTGCACTTTTTTTAGTGGTAATAACAGTTAACATCAACAATAAGCTTTGTCTCATTAGTATCACATAATCCCTACTACCAAGTCCCCAGTTTCTGGTCCCCATATTATCTGCCATGGAAAAAATAAAGACCACAGCAGGAGCTAAGAAGGTCAGTGCATTCTCAGGGTAATCAGCTGTAGTAAATTCAATTCTGACAAGACAAGGCTTGCAAATGTCTGGGGAATTAAGGGATCATCTATAATTTCATATGTTGAGTGGGAAAGTGTCCTTCCAAACATTTATTAATTACAGATGAGGCTGTGTATGGTGATCATCCTTGGAGAGATTTCTTCTGAAGCAGAGCAAGAAAAATAGATTTAACTGTTTGCTGCTACTTCTAAAGAAAAACTACTGATCTTTGCACTCGGCCTTACAATAGTTTCAGTCAGTATTCTTTCTCTCCTGGTGTTTATTGCTCTGTCTTAGCAACAAATGCCTGTCACCTTTTATGAAACTTTTTGCATAAAGGTTTCCCACTGTAATCAATGGAGAAACTTGCCTTGGCTTTAGTCTGGCGTAGTGCCATCTCTCCAGGGTTTGCAGTGCTTAAGAAGTAACGAGTAAAGAACAACAGACAAAAGAGTTTGACATTTAGAACTGAACTTTTTACTTGAAGATCTTGGAGCATTTTATGAAAATGAGTCCCCTTTGAGGTTTGTGTTGTCCTTTCTGTTTTACAGATGAGGAAATTAAAGCACAGCAAGGTCAAAAGCTAATGCTTTCCAACTTGGGCAACTGAAGGTAAGCACTTATATCCACACCTTTCTTCCCTGAAAGGAAGTCCTCAACACTTTCACACTCTTTTTTACATCTATTTTTTGAAAGTGTGGGATATATCTTACCCAAGAGATCACCAAAAGTCACCAGAGTTGCTGACAAAGCCATTAAATTGTCTTTACAGTAAGAGATTCAAAGTGTGTAGCTTATTTATTTCCCTTAGTGAAACCAAGACTGAGGAGGAGAAATGAACACAAAATCCACTGGGAACTAAATATCCAGGGAGCGAAAGAGCTATTTAAGTAAAAGAATAAACCTGCAGTTAAAATGGATTGATCTCAATTAAACACAAATAAGCATGGATTGGAAATTAGGATGAGGTTTGCAATGATCAGAGGAGTGAGATCTGGGGACAAACGGGGAGCTTGGGGGCAAATAATGTTATTTAGGTTGAGATGGACTTGGATCAGAAACTAGGAGGGATGGAGGGATGCTGTATCAGCACTTCCAAGGGACTGGAGTTGGTAGTCCAGCATGTCCTTCACCATGTTGTGTTCACAGTATTACAAACCAGTTTCTTAACCCCCGGACACACGTAAACACTGGGACAAACTGGTCTTCCTCCTTTCAGGGGCCCCTGGGTATTTCTTCTTTAGGGTTTAGGTTATTTGGGTAAGGAGATGCTGTTGCTGCCACAAGAGGAAAATGAATACCTGGTGATATCAAATATCCCTGCAGTGCCTCGTATGCCAGATTGCAGCTATTGTATGGAGAATTTTCAGTTCCTTTTTGTGCCTGGCGGCTGATTGAAAGTTCATATTATTTATGGCAGAAAACAGCAGTGTACTTTTGAGCCTGAGGAAGCTGGGAAAGTGCAGTGGGTGTCAATCAATTAAGCTATTCAACTTATTTATGAAACAGGACAAAACAATGTCTAGGATATGAATTCCCATCTCAATGGGATCCCCCTGATATAAAATGTCAGAGCTGAAAAAGGGTCAGCTCATGACCCTTGAATATTCTTTTAAACTATTTGCAAATCAATACCTCTTTTCTGGGTTTGTTCAGGGACCATCGTTCCCTTTTATTATAAGTCACAGTGCATAGACTGCTTATCAGGGAGTATGGAAACAGATCACTGCACTAAAGCAGCAGCTGGCTTTGGGGACTGGGCCTACCTCCCGTTTCTTGGGGGGGCTCACTTCACTCTACTCTGATGGTGCAAAGGGTTTTAAAGTGAGTATAATTATTGGTTTTGCTGACTCCTGGGCTCCTTAATATCTGCTGAAAGAGCAAAGAAGTTCTTTACCATGCATGCAGTTGGGATTGCCTCCCTCTCACTAGTGCCTGTATTGGCCATGAACATCATGTCTCATTTTCTCTTTCCTGTTCTTTGTGTCAGGAGGTCCTCCCATGTCCCTGTGTACCTGGGTTTTGGATTTGCAGTCCCTGGTTGTTTCCCTCTCTCTCTTAACAGTTCTGCTCGAAATAACCTGTTTGGTACAGGTAGGGCTTGAATGGACAGATGGCCTGATCCTCAGCTGAGCATCTGGCCTATTAAGCTGTCTAAAAAGGCATCATCTTTACAAATCCCAGTCTTAATCTCATTGCCCACTGTGTGACCCGTGGGGGTTGCAGATCAGTGCCAAAGAGGGGAAGAGGAGGAGAAGGAGGGCAGCTGGAGGATCCATGGATTCAGGGGGAGGGAGGTGCCTGCAGGGCAATTTGGCTGAGTTGTGTTCTGGGGATGTGACCATTTCTCCTGATGAGGAGTTGGAGAAGGAGCTCTCCTGCAAGGACAACGTACCCAAAATAAATCCTTGAAACAGTTGGTCCAGGCCCTTGGATAGGTTTGCCTAGAGACCTCCCTTTGCATCTTCTCGTGGCATCTTCTTTCTCCATGCAAAAACATGGCATCATCCTAATGCCTTTGAGCAGCACTTGGGCAAGCTCAAGTCCAGAGAGGTAAACTGAGGATAAAACAACAGAAGAAATGCCCAGTTGCCTACTGAGGTTTATCAATAAGGAGAGATCTTTTTGCCAAAGGGAGATGAGGAAGACCACAGTTTGCAAGGCAGTGAGTTGTTCATGTCAGTGATCCCATCTTCTGACAGCATGCCATTCCTCATGGGAAATTAATGTATTTCTTGCCTAGAAGGCCAACAGTGGGGTGTATCCACAAAACCCCTGTGAAAAAGGGACTCTTCCTCTCATTTTGCCTGTTACAGAACAAACCTTGAGGCAGATGTTTGATAGTGTTACTGGCATGCGAAAAAGTGAAGGATTTTCAAAAAAGTTGTACCTGCATACTACTGAGTGACCTGAAATTGGCATTGAATTTGTTTCTGATTCCTACAACTGTGGACTGGTTTTGAGGCAGATCAGGTCCAAATACAAAATTATTTAGAGCAGTCTTGGATCAGATTCTTTTAGAACTAAAGATATTGACTATTTGAGTTCCCTGAGATTTTTCCTTGCAAAATCCAGACTAATTCCATAAAAAATGAATAAACACAGCTGCATTTAGTGATTTATGGTAACTAAGTATAGAGATGGTCCTCTTCTGTTCTTCAAATCTATTTTAATGTATTTTTAAAATTTCAAGGTAGTGATCTTTTTTTCTTCAGCCCACTTCAATACCTGGAAAAGTGAGTAATTCTGATATTTTGAGTTTGTGGTGATGGAAAAAAAGTTTCAGTGTAAGTTTCCCCTATGTCTGTAAAAGAAAACTTGGACGCTACTTCATTTGCAAGTTTGTTTGCACTCAGTAATTCTGTTGCAGCCCTGTAATGATGTCTGGTAGGAAACATGAAACAAAAGCCCCCAAAGAGCATCTCGTTGTTTGGGTTTTTTTTAATTTTTATTTTAATTAGTGAATCTTGGAGAAATTGCTGTTCACTTGGATCTAAGATGTGTGATGAAATCCTACATCGACCCAAAAGGGTGAAAAGGAAAATGAACCCCTGGCCATGATCTGGGCTATAACACAGGCTTTCTCTATTTATTGTAGAGAGCCACTCTTCAACTTTAAGCCAATTCTTCCACATTCCTTTATTTCAGTTTTCCATCTAGCAAAGTTATTTAGAGACATTCTTAACTTTAAATGCATATAGAGTTCTGTAAAACAGCATTCAAAAGGACTATTCACAGATACAGCTTAACTCTGATATGTGTAGGAAGGTGCTACAAACATATTTCCCCAAAATAATCAATCAAAATTGTTCAGGATCAAAATAAAAAGCAAGAAGCTCATTAGCTATCAGTTCACAATTAAGGTAAAGAAAGGAAGTCCAAAAGTAAGAACAAAACATCCCAGTTCTAATTATAGGCATGTAAGCCATATATTTAATATGACATTCACTGAAAAACTTTCTAGATTACTCTGTCACTGAAAAGTGAAATAAAATTGGGCGAAAACATCTCAAAGACTGGAATATGAATATAAAAAAGGAAATTTCCAGTCAGCCCAAGGTTTGTTATTAATAGACACTCGCCACAAAATACTTCTTAGAAATAGATTAGGAGTTGAAAGTTCACCATGATGTAGCTATGAAAAAAAAAAAGAAAGAAAAAGCTGATAAATCGCAGTTGCTTCCATCTAAATAAAGAATAACTAACCAAGGAACCATCTGTCGGTGTATGATTACCAACTTTCTTTTTGTCTTTCAAAACAGCCTGAGAAATCAAGGGCACTGGGAGTAGAGGGGAGAGCACACACACGCTGTAGGCTTGCCAGCAGCCAGCCCCAGAGGGCCCGGTCTGATCCTTGCCTTTTTCTGTTGGTGCACTAATTTCACACTGCTGGTTTTCATCTGGTGTGCCTGTATATTTCAAATACATGCTGAACACTAACAAGGCTTTTCTGCAGTAAATGCGCCTAATTTTGGTATAGCTGAGAGCTCAAAAGTAAAACTTTTCTAAGAGAAGAAAACCCCAAAGTCCTCTCAGTTTGTGAAACCAACAGAATAATATTAATTCATTTTTCCCCCCGGTTATTGAATAGTAAAAAGCCTCATATACTCTGAGAAAGCATGTTATTAATGGTTTTCTTAAGGTTGAATGCCCTACTAGCAGTAAGAAAGACAAAGCAGTAAGATCTAAGGCCTTTTAGTCTCTAGAAAACTGCATAGGTTTTTTTTATGCTGGAAAAATGAGGGATTTATTCCTTTTTTGGTCACATGAGTTCAGGGTCAATGTACAATTTCTCTTTTTGTTTCTATTCCAATGACCACCTATTTTGGGGTGTTTTATTCCCCCAAACCCCATCTGACTCCAATCAAAGTCACCGCATCTGGTTCTTTGTTGCCAAAGGGGCTTTGCAGTGTCTGCAGCCACGCACCCACAGCTCGCACAAAACCCAGCACCCACAAACTGCCCTTCCTTTGTGGAGGAAGAGTAATGGACACCAGATTTGCCAGTGAAAGACTCTCCCATCCTGGCCAAAATTATATGTTTTATGTAATATTTTCACAAATCCCCCGCCCCTGCCCATGACTCCATCCCTTGCCCTCCCTCAACTCCACCAACCATTCTCACGCCCCAAGTACCCTTGCCTCAGGCTCCCCTCTCAGCTTCTTTCACTGCTGCATTTCGTCTTGTCCCCAGACTTTAATCCATGCTTCCCACCTCTGACCCAGTGGCTGGGAGCAGGTGGAAAGGCAGGTGACAGTATAAATATTTATGTCAACAAGTCTGCACTTGTTTCCTGGTGGAGTTGTCAGACTAAAAAGAAAAAAATAAAAAAATCCAATCACAAAATGCATGTACAAATCCACAGAGGCATATTTCCTTTGCATGGCCACCAAAACAAAGACTCCCTCTGAATAATCAATAGTAAACCCCAGGAGCATGAAATTCAACGGACCCGAAGTTGCCAGGATCACCTACTCAGTGTATTTGTACAGTGGGAAGCCAGACAGCAATTACTATCCTACAACTACAGGAGTAAAGCAACTGTTTACATGTACATCTTGTCAGTTCGATATATTGGTTCCTGACTCTTGTCAAGTATAAATGGGAACATTCCCATCGAAGTTCCTTTTTTTTTTACATAATATACTGATTTACATGTTACCATTGCATCGGCCAGTGCAACATCCAGGTGCCAGTGAATATCCAATGGGCACAGATTTAAGCAAATAAAGCACCTTGTAGGCAGCTCTAATAAGCACCACCCCATTGCATGCCTGGAAATTCTGTCAAACTCATTAAGCAGTCAGCAAATAAGACACATTTGTCTCCCATTAAAGAGTAAATTGGAAATACTGAAAGGAAACCTATGCATGGCTGTGATTTGTCAGAGAGTGTATTAGCAGGAGCAGCCACAGTATGTTTAGCAGTTGGGTATGAGTTAAATCAGGAACCAGAGTGAGAGGAACTATTTTAAATTGCCTCTATTAATACTCTGAAAGCACATTTAAAACCATCAGCAGTCAGAGCCATCTTTGACTCTTCCAGGAGGAAGCTGCCATTTGTTGCAGAGCTGCTGCTGCTTTAATTTGACACTCAATATGTGTTTTCCCCACAGTATTAGATATCTTGGTCTCCATCCAGGACGCTTTTGGAAAGGAACTGATCCCTGTAGTTCCTATGCAACGATGGGATTTACTACTTAGGTCAATGCGTATCTTCGGTGAGTCAAATAAACATAAGGAGCATTAATTAGGGCTGCTTGCTGAATTTAGATTGCATTCACACAACCTGATACGGCGGCTGGTGGGGCCAGGCTGGTTCAACCAAGGTCTCACTGGGTGAGACAGGCACCAACCGGGGCCTGGATCAGCTGTGGGATGAAAAATAACCAGCCCTGCTGATCTCCTGCACAGGCTCTAGGTTGACTTTGGGAAACTCCTCAGAGTTTATTTGAATTTAAGGAATTAAGGCATAAAACCCCAATCTTTTCTGGATAAAGAGAGGTTTGAGATTATCTAGGGGCATGTCAGCAGGAGAGTGTTTCTATGATATTAAAACTGATGTTTCAACACACTACAGTAGTCAGATACATATGTGATAAGTGAGTTATAAAAATGCATCTTTAAAATATTTTAAAACCAGGTTTTCATCTAGGAAGGTTGGAAGAGGGGTCTAGGAGTGGTTTTGATTTCTGTTCTCAGCCCTGCATTAACTGTGGTCCCTATTGACAGAGGCAATACTCTCTGGAGCTGTTTGCCTCCAGGTGCCCTGAAATAAAACACCCTGGTTCAAAAATCGCAACGGCTTTCCCTCCCCTCAGCTTCTGAGTGCCAAGTGTTTGCAATCTCAGACAGGAAAAGTTTTGAGGAGGGACATGCTGGGATTAAGACACTTCCCAAAAAGCGCACTTGGCCAGTACAGCCAGCATGTATCAATGCAATTGCAAGCATTTGCAAATTATTTAACATCTTGTACTGAGAAGGAAAACTGCTTGGTGAGACCAAGTCAAGTCTTAGCAGAATCACTCTAATAAACTGGGCAGAGAAAGCCTTTGGTGTCCTACCTGGAGGGTTGCAATCAGCTTTCTTTGGTGTCTTGCCTGGACTGGGGCTGTGATCAGCTCTTTATCTGCTTTTCTATATTTTTTTTTTTAATTGCTCCCTTACCAGTGTTTCCAAGGGCCACCCCTGCTGAGGTTGCATGAAAGGGGCCTTAGGCATTTCAGCTGCTGCTGGGCATGGCTGGGATTTCAGTGTGGAGGCTGCATTGCTGAGATCATGGAGGGAACAGGTAAGGCTGCAATCCCTTTATGTCTTTAGGAAGTCAAACACGGGTGAACCTCTCTTGCTCCAACATCCCCCTTCTACAGGACACACCAGGACCTGCACAGCAAACTGAACACATACAAAGCTTCCAGTATTTCTGCTTGAGTTATCCTTACTGTGGGGCAGTGGTTGCTTTTGCTTTCTATGTCAGATGATTTTGCCAGAGGAGATACATATTTTGAAGTTTTAAACATTTTTTATTACAGCTTTACTTTTGCCAGTGTCATGTTAACTCACTGCAGATTTTACAGAGGTGGCTTTGGGAAGTGTTGGTTCCTGTGTTAGCACGAAGGAGGAACAGAGCAAGGCAGACCTGCATCCTTTTAACTCTGCCACAGTGGATCTGCACAGGCAAATGCTCATCCCTCCTGCAGAAGAAAACCAAGCATAAGTCTTTAGCTGATGCTGAGGTATCCAGCAGACTTGAAAACTGGAGGGAAAATTACTGTGGCTTTCCCTCAATGATAGGGGGCAGAGACATTTCTGTAACACCTTGTTCTCCTCTCCGTGGGTGTTCCCTTGTCCTTTGCTGGTGCACATGGACATGGGATTGAGGCCTACCACTTCCCATCCTTTTCTGTCACGGCATGTCAGCAACATGGGACACGGATGTTGCTGATTTCGTCTGGCATATCCCTCATAGAGATTCATAGAAACATTAAGGTTGAAAAAGACTTTAAGATCATCAAGTCCAACTGTTAACCCAGCTGTGTTCACCACTAAACCTAAGTGTCCCTAAGTGCCACATCCACACACCTTTTGAACACTTCCAGGGATGGTGATTTCACCACTCCTTGGGCAACCTATTCTAATGCCTTACCACCCTTTCAGTGAAGAAAATTTTCCTAATATTCAATCTAAACTTCCCCTGGTGCAACTTGAGGCCATTTGTTTTAGTCCTGTCACTTGTTACCTGGGAGAAGAGACTGACCCCCCACCTCACTATAAGCTCTTTTCAGGTAGTTGTAGAGAATGATAAGTTCCTGATGAGTCTCCTTTTCTCCAGGCCTAAAAACCCTCAGCTCCCTCAACCACTCCTCACAAGACTTGTGTTTCAGACCCTTCCCCATCTCTGTTGCCCTTCTCTGAACATGCTCCAGCACCACAATGTCCTTCTTGCAGAGAGGGGCCCAAAACTGAACACAGGATTTGGGGTGTAGTTTCACCAGTGCCAAGTAATAATGGGAGGATTGGGAATAACTTAAATGCTGTGTTGTGAATAAAGCCTTGCCATTTGAGTGAGGTCCCACATCTTGGCAGGTTTTCTCAGCGCAGCCAGAGGTGAGGAGCTGCCCTCATGGGCAGAAAGCAACTAAGCCAGGGGACACTGCTCACGTTAAAAGATCCACCTCTACTCACTGCGGATAGCCAGAGGGTAGGGTAAGAATAGGAGAGTCCCAGAAGAATAATTTTAAAAAGGAGAATGAGGTCACATTACTGAGGATGAGATCAAGGAATAAAATAAGCATGTAGGGCAGAAAGGTTGCCGTGCTAAATGAATTACAACCACCGAGGAGTGTTAGGAAACAAGGAGAAAGGTGCTATAAATACAGTAAAGTAAGAGAAAGACAGCAGCAGGCATAAGCCCATTACCTAATGAGGAACAGGAGCAGCACAGATGACCTAGTGAAGGCCAATATATTTAATGTCTTTTTCCTTCGGTTTTCTCCAGAAAAAAAAAAAAAGGCGCTTCATTGTGATGAAAAGCTGGCAAGACACAAGACAGCAAAGGAAAATAACAGACAGGATACACTGTGATTAAACTGAATATATTCACCAGAGGGTACAAAAGGAAGAGACTGGTGAGAAGTGGTGTTCCTCAGGGGTTGGTATTGGGACTGGTGCTGCTTAACATCTCTGTTGGTGACATGAACAGGGGGGTTGATGCACCCTCAGCAAGTTTTACCCATGACACCCAGCTGTGTGGTGGGGTTGACATGCTGGAGGGATGAGATGCCATCCAGAGGGACCTGGACAGACTTGAGAGCTGAGCTCATGCAAACTTCATAGAGTTCAACAAGGCCAAGTGCAAGATCCTGCACCTGGATTGGGGCAATTACAAACAAAAATACAAATGGGGCAGAGAATGGATTGAGAACAGCCCTGGAGAGAAGGAGTTGGGGGTGTCAGTGGATGCAACCAGTGGGATTTGCAGAACAGCAAATGTTGTCCCACTGATCTTGTATTTGTCTGTGAGAGAGTTAGTGGCTCTGAGAGGTAGGTAATGCAGCTGTACATCTCAGTGTGTACAGGTCTGGATGTAGTATGGCTTTTGAGTCTATGTCAGTACTGAGAAATGTTTGGCTGGAGTAGATCTAGGCAGGAATCGAGGGCACCTGAGCTTATCCAGTGGCTCTGTCACAGCTTCTCACTCGGCTTTGTATAAACACAGCAACCATATTGCTCTTTGTCAGAAAAGTGGAATAATTATCACCCCATATTATATGGGGGAAACAATGAGATTTTGTCTGTTTTGATGGTAAACAGTTTGGGTCTGCAAACAGGACCATCACAGGATATTTGGGTGCCCCCAAGTGCGATTGATAGGGACGGGAGTCCCCTCATGCAAATTGCTGGAAGCGTTCACTTGAAGGACCTTGTTGTGGGATGCTCCCAGCCTGCTCCTGTGAGCTGTATGGGGGAGGAGAGGGTTAGAGTTCATCAGTTCATCATTGCCTTTATGCATGGTAAGTGTTTTGAAACACTGAAAAAGTAAAAGAAATTTGGAAGTCGTGGGTGACTTGGTGCAAGGATTTTGCTGGTAAGCTTGGGTAAGATGAAAGAAGGGAGAGGGAGGCCTGTCAAGGCCTTTGATGACAAAGGAAAAGGAAGTGTTTTTCAGTATTCCTGCTTCCTAGTACCTCTTCCATCAGTACCTGTCGATCCCACCACTAGCCTTCTATTTGCAGGTTAAAAAAAGTTCAAAACCGTTCTCAGATTTTCACTCCAAAGGCTGAGTATTGTTCAGGGATTATGCAAGGGGAGCTACACATCACAGAAAGACAAGAATCTGCACATTCAATCCCACATAGGATTAACGTGTACATGACACCCTGTGCACGTGACAGCATGTATGAGTTTCACGTGTTACCAAAGCTTTGGTGTATGATCAGAACCTGATGTATTCAGCCTATGGGCTGGTGTTGCTCTTCTATTTATGTGGTCTAGGGAAAGGAAAAGAGAGAGGCAAGCCTTCAGGGGCAGTGACCCTTTCTTTATTCAAACCTGAACAGAAGGAGGGTCTTTACTTCCAAGAACTCATTTTTTCTTTCTTGTTATCACACAGTGAGGACTCTGAAAGAATAGGTCCTTGGAGCTAACAAGGTTGATCATCAAGGAAACTTCTGTGCTTTCTGAATCCTAGGGCTGTGGAAAAGATTTAGTGCTTTTCTGAGCCAAACTTTGGAAGCATAAGTTATGAAATCACAATTTAAAGGCTGATTTTAAAACTGGCTCTGCACAGACATTTTCTGCTCTTCCACTAAACAACACAGCATGGACCTCTGTATGCCTTCATCTCCTGAAGTGCCAAATAATGCCCACTATTTGCCATATGATTGCAGCAGATGCCTTCCATCAGTCAATAGTGGGCCCAAGGTTAATGTTTAACATTGAAGGGGAGTAGAAATACAATGGCACTAAATTATGGTCATTATAATGATAGGTTAAAAGCAGTGTTGCTGCAGAGAGGTCCTGCTGGGAATTCTCTGCTTGGGGGGTGTTAAGTAGAACAGCCTGCCAGAAAGATCAGCAAGAAGAAATATAAATAACTGCACACAGGAGAACAGGATTTGCTCAGAGGAAAAAGCAGTGTGAGGGTAGAGCTGGGCTTTGGATAATGTTAATATGATGCTCTTATGCCACTTGAGTTTTACACATGTAACATGGTGGTGAGAGCAAGTAAAAAACTGTTGGGAGATCTGCTGGTCCCTGCTTTGCCTTCTCTGGGTAAGGGAGCTATGGCACTGACAGACTTTGTCCTGTCTTGAAAAGGTAGAGAATGGTGCTAAAAACCAGATAAAAATACTCATGTGACACTGTGTTCTAGTTATCAAATTCAGCTCTTCCAAAGTTTCTTTGCACAGTACTGCTTTCATGATGCTCTTGAACGTGTTTACCAAAAAAAGTGACTCCAGCATGGCAGAGTTATCTGTTTGGATACCAATGGAAAAGCTCCTAGGAGCCAAAATAAACTTGAAAAGACTGTAGTTGAGAATGGATTTAAATAAATTTTCTTGATTCCAGTGTTTCTGTTCCCAGCCTAATTACTTGCTGCCTAGGTGTACCACTGCTATGTGAATAACATAGCTGGGCTTTTTGTGTATCTGAAAACATCAACCTGATCATCTACCACCTTGTGCTCAGCTACAGGAATGGAAATCACAAAGGAAGCAGGTCCATGGTCTCTGTCTGGAGCAACAGTGCTGTCAAATGTGAGAGATAGTGTGTGCAAAATGCTTAATGTAGGTACAGATGTTGTCGTAGACCCAGGAAATACGTCACTGACGTCCCTGGGGAGCCAACTGCATAAAACTGATGTGAGAAGAAAATAAGTTCTGTCAGTCTCACTGGTTGTACTTATTATTAGTTTCAATTTTTAAAGTGTGACCTGTGCTAAGATCTTGACTCCTGATGGTCCCACTGGAAGAAACAAGATGAAGTTGGTTGACATCAGGCTATTGCAGTGTCCATCCATAGCAGTGGGCAATACACCACCACCACTACACTGCCAAGTGTAGTGCCAAGCTGTGCCCAAACCGTGTAGCACATCGGCACATCAGGGAGGGTTCTGGGGCACCAGGCACACTCTGGTGTGAACCACACTTGGTAGTGACCCCCTGTCCCAGGGTTGGTGTACCCCAGATACTCTCTTCCTCTTCTGCTGGGCCATATTTCACAAGTCTCATCTTTGCCCTTACATTTGGTGTCTTTATCTCTGTCCATGGAGAGAAAGGATGGACATGACCTCAGATAGGAGCCATCTCCCCACTGATGACCTGTGGCCACTGACCCCAACTGAGTTTCTCATACTTCTGGGCCTTCTGAGCAGCACAGCTCCTCCCACTGCTGCTCACATAGCAACAGAGCAAAGCATAGGGTCTGCAGGGGCTGTCAGCGCTGTGTGTAGATAGATACTAATGACTTCAGATGGGCACTGAGCAGCAGATTTGGGGGAGGCTGCAATGGCACACACCTCCTCAGAGAGGTCAGTGGTACGCGGGGCTTGACCCCACATTCCTCGTGCATCCCCGACCCCTGCTGCAGTCAATCAGACCTATTCTGTGGCACCATTAACTTAGAAGATTTATGTGCTTCAGGCAGTGGGAGGAGAAGTTGATTTCGTTTCCAGCATAGCTTTTTGCTTTCCTACCCACATTCACGTTAATGATAACAGACGTGAATTCAGCTCAAGTAGCCAGGGAAACAGCTCAAGCCTGACTCTGCTCCCAAGCAGATGTGAACCACTGGCTTATTATCTAAATAAGTTGTTGACAACTAATGATCTAATCCGGGGGGGGGCGGCAATTGATTTGGGATAACATTTTAAAACTGCAGACTCAGCTCAACAATTTATAGCCCCAGTGGTGGTTTATTGCTTTGGCAGAGTTAAGTGGATTGAGTGGCCATAAATTTCCACTGGTTTCTTGTTACCGTGATCCATGTTCAATGCTGTTATTGATCTTGATCTATCATTTTATGAAAATAAAAGTTTTCTTTTTTAAAAAAGAGCCCCTGCAGCCCTGGATGTTATAGAGAAAGGTGTTCCGTCGCACCTACTTGCAGTTTAGCTTCAGGGAATGCTGGTTCTCTTCACACCTGGCCTATTTTTGGGTAATGCTGAATTGTTACTCAGTTTATTGAGCTGGGCATGTTATGCAGTTTATTGAGCTTCATTCCTCCTGCATCAGAAGCAGGAGATGTTTAGCACTGGATGAGCATCAGCCTGCACTTTTAATCCAGGAATTATTTGGGGAGAGTTGATTCTGCTACCTGAAAGACATGAAACAAGGGTGTGAGCGTGAGAACCAACTGTCATGTGAGAGGTGCAGCAAGAGTCATTCCAGGGCAGCCTGTAGTTTAAATCACCCTTTCCTGAACCTGGATTATCCAAAGGCAGCCTTTCTTTCAGTTGACTTCCAATTAGGTCCTTTATTCTAGACAAGGTGGGATTTTCGGCATCATTAAAAGGAACTAAAGGAGAAAACCTCCCTGGTGAAAGACAAGCCACCCAACTTTGATGCCTGAGCTCTTCCCTTTTGCAAAATAAGGATGATAAAACCCAGCTGCTTCAACATGTTGTGAGGATTAATGGATTAAACAGGTCTGATCCTGTATGAATTGGAGGTTGCCTTTTGCCAAGTGTGTTGGACATGGCAACTCTGCTTGGTGGTAAATATCCAGTCATTAATTCTTAATTACTATTCTGAATAGTGAGGTCCTTCTAAATTTCTCCCAGGATTCACCCTACAGCCCCTGGGACTGGGTACATAAAGGGAACCAGGACAGTTGTAGTCCTTTCTTTCTGCCATGTGAGCAGTTGGCGCTTCAAACCTTCTGTTGTGTGAATCATCTTCACCACTCTGCACCAGCTCTAAGGTCTTGGGTAAAGGACATTGTTGTGTCCACACTTTCAGAACACCTCCTGGGGAGGTGGCTGGGTCCTTCCTCAGTGCCTCCTGAAAAAACAAAATAGTTGTCTGCCCAGAACAACCCACGTGAGTCCCAGCAGGGTGCAGGCAGGGAGGAAGGGCAGGTGGATCGGCCCAAGGCAACGAGGACACGGGTCACACACAGAGTGTGAAACTTCACACCCCCAAACCACAAGAAACAACACAAGGTGAAACAGGGTGGGCTATGAATGAACTAAATCAGTCAACGTGATCTTCAGCTGTGGTGAGTGAAGAAGTGTTGTGAAATCTGTGCCTCTGTGCAATATCTTTCACTAGAGCAAGGGATTATCCAGAGACACGCCAAATAGTCACTGCAATAATAAATCATATCAGGTGGAAAATGGCAGGCCAACTATTTTTGGGGTGGCTCGTATAACTTCCTTAATAATAACTTTCTTAATAACTTTCTTAACAACTAAGTTTTGGTGTATTTTAATTTTAAAGTGCTTGGCATCATTGAGGCAGGATGCATTGGATTAACAATCATACAACTCAAGTGCAAAAGCAAAGTGTCTGCTAAAGTAAGCGAAGACTTAGTTTTGAGGTTTATTGGAAAAAGAGCCAAGACTACAGGATCTAAGGAAATAGTCCTGCAAAACTGGTTTAGTGTGGAGAGTGCATGAGAAGAAACAATAAAATCAATGAGGCTTTACAGAGATCTTGGCAAATCTTGTATTCTTTTAAAATGCACTTTTCTGGGGAAAAGAGAGAACATATATACAATAATGGGTCCTTTTCTGTTTTGGATATAAAATGTAATTCTAATCATCCTTATATTTAGAAAGGTATGGGAGAACTGGTACAAAGAAAGACAAAAAGGATAGAGAAGAATGGAGCAACTTTCATGTGTAGGCTGTGACCCATCAGCTTAGGAGTGAGGTGACTGAAGGCAGTACAATGAAGACACATAAAATCCTGAGCAGTGTGGAGAAGGTGAATACAACCCAAAAAGTCAAGGGCATGCAGTCAAACTATCAGGTTTAAAAATAAATTATACCAAAGCACTAATTTTTCACCCAGTGGAATTGTGGAAATCATTGCTGGGGATGATGTGGAGGCCAAAATTATAAACGAGTTCAAAGAAGCATTTTCAAGGAGGAAGAGTCCAAGAACAGATATTAAACACAATGTTCTCCCAGCTTGGTAAATCCCTGAATGACTTCACTTTGGGAGGGTGCATCATGGAAATACTTGACCTACATGTGTCATGTTTACTTTCCCTAAGGCACTGATAGGACTAGGTGGGGCATTGCCCTGACTTGAGGTGGTCTCTTTTGATATTATTCCACATTTTTCCCATGTTGGTGCAGAATGAGAAATGAATAATTGTATGTATTTTAATCTAAAATTATAATGCCCTGATTTTAACTACCTTAGACTAGCTTCTGCTTTACCCAGACATTCAGGACTGATTTCACACCTTAAGCAGAAGCAGGGCTCCCATACCTCATTAGCAGTGCCCTTCTTTGCCTTCTAAAACAACATGCAAAATTAAGATCTCTGTTCCATTATGTCCTCTAGAAATATGACCAAATTTCTTCTCTGAAAGAACTCTGTATGACTGTCAGTGCATCTCTGAGTCACAGCCTATAGTTATCCAGGGGATTTTCAGATATGCTGCTCCATTCTGCTACTTTTTCTCCTTGGGTTTTTAGGTCAGGGAGCTCAACTCTGAACACATGCCTACCTCTTTTGTTGAAGATCTGAAACCTTTAATGAGTAGGCCAGATCTTCATCTTGTGCAACTGGCAGAGTTCCACTGCCTGCAGGAAAGCTACAGAGCTTTATAAAGTATTTCCAAGTACCTTTGCATCCACCTCAACCATTTCCTATGTGCAAATGTAGCCAACATCTGTTGCAAAACTGATATTAAACAGCTTCAGGTTAGCATATTTACCAGTGAAAACCTTCTTTTTCATGGTGGAAGCAGGTATCCTTCAAAATTATTTTCTTCTTCTGCCAGTTCTCTTAAACCTCTGGGGTGAGGGATGGCTTTTCTTCAGTTGTTTCAGACATTTGCTCTCTGACCTTTTGAAGTTATGCTCCTTCTTTATCTTCCTCTATGTTATATTCTCTTGGAACCGGTTCTGATATCTAAGGCACTTGCAAAGTTTTTTCTTTCAACTAACCTTTACTGACAAGGTCTAGGTAGAGTGTTGAAATCGAGCCTCTTTGAAGCTAAGGATTTAGCAAGGTTCAAGTAGGAATTGGACATTTTATATTGATAGCAAGTGCAGAGAGAACTATAACTCTAAAGCTAACAAAACTACAGGCTTGGAAATATTATCAGACCTCATTCTTCAGGGTTTAAGTGTTTCAGTATAAAGATTTAGGATGAAATTGTCCTGGCAGGCAGATTATCCCACAGCTGCACAAATTTTCTCTAAAGCATCTGATTCTGGCTTACATGTTAAAAAATGTCTTGCATGGATCTGCATTAGGTCTGATCCAGGGTGTCCCTGTTGACTACTAACCGATCCACTATTTTAAGCCCCTCTGTAGGAGCTTGTGGAAAACCACACTTGGACTTTCTTACAATCTGAGACAGACCTCTCTTTTTAAGGAATTGTTTCAAGATTTTATAGTTAGGATTTTTTTTTTTAATCTTTTAAGGTTACTAAAACTCTGCTAGAACAGACACCAGGAAATTTATTATGATCTCAGTAAAAAACCCTTTCCTACCTGGAGCTATAATAGACTTTGTTCATCTTTTGTAAAAGCCAGTACAAACTGGTCTGAGATAGTTAAAACTGAGATCCAAACACTAGATACTGCTAACTTAAAATGTATAGAATAACTGACAATATGAAAGAAAGATCAAAAAATATTTTTTTATGTTAGGAAACCTACTTTATATCTAGTTCTGTCTTTAAGATGCTCACCCTTATTTTCTCACATTTCAGATGAACTGAAGATTAACAAAAGGTATTGTAAAGTCTGTATCACTGCAAATTTGGCAGAACAGCTCAGAGAGACAGCCAACCATTGGGACAGACAGCCAGGCCTAGGCAGATGGACTATTTGGTTTCCACTCACAGGACTTTCAATCCTTGGAAAAAGTGGTTCCATTGCTTCCAAGGAAAAACAATGTCAAATAGAGGTACATTCCTTAAATATATTTATTTAAACATATTACAAAATGTTTAATAAATAAAGAAGTATCATGGCAATGGGAGTGAATGACTTGTATTTCTAATATTTTCCTTAGTGCCTCTGTAATTCATGGGGAAATCAGTCCAAATGTCTGTGCCATACCTCCCTGGTCATCATGTGAGTGACTCCATTGAAGTTTCAGTCTTCATGGCTTTGTATGGAGATGTTTGTTGTGTGAAGGACTCACTGCCAAGACATCTAGCACATGCTGACATGGTTGTTCAGGACTTTTATCTTAGTAATAAATTCTCTGTTTCTTTGCTAAAGCACTGAAATTGCCAACAGTAATTCAGAGACTATCCTGGTACAGGAAGAATTTATTGGGCAGGGAAGGAAAGTGAGGAAGATAGCAACAAACACACATCTAAGAGCTCATAAAAAGAGTTATCTTTACAGGATTTCTCTTTAAAATCCCATTACACTATACTGTGCTTACTTTCCTGCTATAGAAGTATTGTTTACTCCCCACACACAAAAATCTCCCCTATGGCTTGACTTCACAACAAGCTTTGCTCAGGTTGCTCTCATACTTTTCCTACACTAGTAACAGAAGTTGCTGCAAGTTTTATTTGATTGTAGTTACATGCTTGGAGGCAGATCCTAAATTGGCAAAGCCTTGGTACCCATCAGGAAGCTCTTGTGGTGCCCATGGTTGGCCTCTGAGCACCATCATGTCTCCATCCCATGCTGAGACCACGCTGTGCTTTGTACACATATAGTATGGTTTTAAGGTTCATATGAAATGGCAATGAAAAAGTGTACCTAAAACATAGATGTCCCAGGGTAAATTGTGGTTTTGCCACAATGGAGCAGCCCATGAGCTCTGTCCTGAATTTGGAGATGTCTCTTCTGATGCTCTTCTGCTTCCATAAACGACTTCCTTTTCCAGGAACGAGCATTTTCTAGTGAAAATGATTTCACTGAGAAATATACAGGGGAGCATTTCTTCCCCTACTTTCTTTAAAAACTTGGAGAGAAGTTTTTCTTAATGTAGGTAAGAATTCATATTTACATGGCCATCATCACCAGGTCATTTGCATTTTGGGCTATGTAAAGGCCTCATTCATCTTTGGCTTGAAAAATTCCTCTGCTTTCACTAACTGAATTTTGCCCAAGCAGATATTTTTGGTCCTGTAAGACCTGCCTTAAAATTCTCTAAGTGTTGAGCCTATTTTCTACCAGCTCATACATTGCCTCTCACTAGTCTTTACCTTTATAACAATTATATATTTTTGCTGCAGGGTCTTTACACTGAGTTCTTGCCAGCCCTTTCTCCTCAGCATTAACAATTTCCTTCTGCAGACTGCTAAAAAGTGCCCTGCTCGGGGCTGAGGTAAAGGAAGGCCACTCCAGGCTTGTGCCCAAGGCGACCACTCGGCCACTTAGGCGATTGCATCATTTTTCAACTCTCATTTATCAGGACAAACAAGTGTGTAGTTCTTATGTTTGCAAAGAAGGGCTTGAAATTTACTCTGAGTTAATTTACTGTTGTGAATTCTTGCCCTGTTCTTTCATTGTTATGGATAGGTTTCGTCACAGTGGTAGGGGTAGGTAGCATCTCCTCTGGGACACTGCAGGGAACGAGGGACAAAGCTGTCCCATGCCTCGAGGAGTCTGACCGCTGCCTTCCCTCTCCTGTGCCACTCTCCCTTTCAGGCATAACCCCCTCTTTCCTGAGCTTTAGTTTAAAAATCTCCACCCACTTGCTTTTATCTGAAATGTGGACCCTTCTGAAGCTTCTCAGGACAATTTCCATGGGAAACATTTGTCTCACAATGGAGTCGCTTCCCATACTTTTGGGAGCAGAGGGGCAATTTTTTTCTCATAAACTGGACTATGCACCATTGTGCGTACTGTAAACCTCTGTCAGAGGCCTGAAGAAGGACCGGTTGCCTCTAGCTAACAATACCACGAGGCTAATTGGTAGAAATAATTATCCCAAAGGCTGGAAAAACTCAATTAGAAGAAAAACACATTAAAATATTGTTCCCAGATACTCTATCTTCATTATAAGAGACCACCCATGTGAGTCCTGTCCTCCCACTGTTATACAGAGGTGTTGGTTTTTAAAAGTAGGAAATTTTAGATAGGGTAGGGAAGAAGGCTAAGGGAGTCTTTGGGAGAGACACAAATCACTCTGTCACTCTGCACTGAAGAGACAGTGTTAGAGGAGTAACAAGCCATTAGTGAAAGCCAAGTGCCTAGACTTCATGGTTTATTTCTTAATAATGTGTGGTCCAAAGGCATTGTATTAAATGTAAAAGGAGAGGGAAATTATATTCCATATACTCCACACTGTATTGTAGTCAGGCAGACAGCTGGTTGCAGCACACGCAGCCTGAACCACCTCTCTGGCGGTACATGCCATCCTCACTGAGGTCAGTATTATTTCTTGTCCTGACAAGGATTCTCTGCTCAAAAGACTTTAATTTTTTTTGTCTGCTTCAAGCAACAGCGGGGGGTATGAGCAGGGCATTTTTCTCAAGTGATGAAGTCTGTTCCCACGGCTGTGGGAAGGAAGATGGAGGGAGAGGGAGCGGGAGGCAGGAACAGGCAGAGGAGTGGGATATTCAGAGATATGAACTTTGGCAGGAACATTTGGACAGAGGCACTGGAAGTAGGTTTAAACCAGATATGATGTTTTAGAGCCGGGAGGCAGCTTCCACTGCAACAGGTCTGCAGTCAGCAGAGTCAGCCCTTGCCTGTGCCTCAAATGCAGCTGATGAATTATTTCTCCAATATTCCTAAACTTGCAGGCCCATATGGAAGCAAGGAGACATGACTAAAACCTGCCTCACCCTCCTTTTGTTGGGTCAGCAGCATCCACAGCTCCAGCTGCTCTGTAAATATCACTCACAGAGATGTTTGTGAGCCCTGATGAGCACGATGTGAGCTGGAGAAGAGGCAGGGCTGCTGCCTGCCCTGCCTGCTCACCAGTGCCCATCATCCACATAGTGCTGTGCCTGGAGGCTCTGGCTGGGATCAGGGCTCCCACTGTGCGCTCTTATCTGCAAAGCTGCAGCCAGATGGAATCCCTGTCCAAAGGGCTGACTAGCCCAGACAGTCCATCTGTGGGAGAAAGGAAATGCTATTCCCACTTCATAGAGGGAGCACTTACGGCACTGAGTTTTTCCTGATGTCAGAAAGGATGTTGTGGCACGGCAGGGAAGAACACCCAGGTCACTGCATGCTCCTTTTCTGTTAGTAGGACACCCTAATTTCATATGCTGGGCTGGTCTCAGTGAGATGGCTGCATCCCTTGGTCCCACATAGTTATACTGGGCAGAAGAAACACCTGAAGATGTTCTCACACTGTAGGGGTTGTGGGGACACTCTGGTCCCAGGAGCCCCCTTGCTGCTAAAATCCGGATTCTGGCCTCCAGGAGAAGCAGCATCCATGTGAGGTAGGATGGTTGTGTCTTCTGCTCTTACTGGAATGAACCAGAAATGGGCAAAAGGATGTTTTTGATCAATGCCTCCTCCTTGGTCTCAGACTTTATGTAACTTCAAACATTGCCATTTTTGAGGGCAGCTTCCCTGTCCTCTCCCGTACCTCCCCATCAGGTAGGTCTGACAACAGAGCTGCAAACAGAATCATAGAATTATAGAATGGTTTGTGTTGGAAGGGACTTTAAAGATCATCTAATTCCATCCCTCCCCTGCTTTGGGCAGAGGCACCTTCCGCTAGACCAGGTTGCTCAAAGTCCAACCTGGCCTTAAACACTGTTCTTTGAGTAACATCTGACCACTCCTCAAGGTTCAGTGAAGTTCCTTGCCAGTGAAATGCTTCTGTTTTCCTTCTCTTCATATAACATGCAAACTCCAAGTGCATCTTGACTGTGGGAGCAAGTATTAAACCCGTGGTCAAAAGCCCTGCAGAAAAAGGCTGTGCTCATATATTCAGGAATTTGTGCGTAGCTGGAAATAAAAGAGGTAGCAAGAAGAGTTGGGTTGCTTTGGGGTTTTTTTGGTTTTTTGTTTTTTTTTTTTTTTTTTTTTTTTTTTTTTTTGAAATGCAAGTTGGAATTTAAGAATAAAACATTCATTCCTCCTGCTTAAATTTGAGCTGGATCCACATTTTGGATGGCTCTGTTTGCAGATAGAGTGGCTATAGTCCTGTAATAGCCTCTTTCTGTGACCAGTAATGACATATTGCTACTGCAGTAAAGAAGAGAAGTGTTGAAAGACATTTTACAACTCAGAAATGGGGAAATTCTTCCCTTCTTCCTCCACACATATATGCCATAATGTGAGCAAATATGGCAAAGTGCAACTATGTGGCACATGTTGAAGCTGAAATCTGCCTGTTTTTCTCCTCTGGGACTGAATTTGACAAGGTCTTACTATTTCAGGAGTGCTAAAACGAAACAGCAATATACTGCTGAGCTTCATCCAAACCCAGTTTTATTATATGAACTACTTTCATCTACTGCCTATGCCTCTTCCCATCCAAATATGGACAGAATAAACACAGCAAACCCACAAACTTTGCTGCTCTGCTCAGAGAACACAAGAGCTATCCAGTACGCTCATAAAAAAATTCAGATATCTCACCTCTGTATAGGAATTTTTATCTATAGTTCCCAGCTTGCTTTATAAAGGAGGGAAGGACAGTGTCTGTGTTTTACTGATGAGAAAGTAGGATGAATAAGATGTAAACCCAAATTCTTTAGGAGTTTGAATCTTGACTCCAGGATGGAAAGATGTGAGTGTCTGGATGGAAAAAGTAATATGTTAAAGGATATCCGGCGCTGGAAATCTTTAATAGACATGGGCCAGCCTCTCACTGTGTGGAGGTGCTGCAATTTCACTTTTCCCAGCTCTGGGGAGAAAAGTACCTCTTCACCCAGAAACTGGGAATTTTGTTTTAGTAAGGCTGGTAGAAATGCCAACAGCAGGCTTAGCAACACCCCCAAGCCTGCTGAATTCAGTGGGAGTCCCTTCCTTCCAGCTTCAGTGGTAAAACAACTCTTAGGTTATTTTGAAGAGAATTGTCAAAAGGCTCCCAGTTTAGGAATTTCTTTCTTCTTTCATGACCCTTCTATAGATCAGCTCTCCTGAGACCCAGGTGGAGACCAGTCAGCTGAGCTGGTGGCTTTGCAGCAAAAGAGCCAACATGCTCACAAAGAAGTTCTAATACTGTCTGACGAGTAGTATAAATAAATAGGATGCAACGAACAGCGATATTATGCAGACAGGCATTGTAGTCATTTTAGCTGGATGAGCTCATTCAGTACCATGGAACAAAATTTTATAATTGCCTGGGGGACATAGTGGGTGCCTTTAAGGGGCAAAGGATATTAATGATGTTATTCAGAAAGATTAATGCCATTATATCACAGAGTCCCCCATGACTCCAAAGAGCACATCTATTAATGAACTTACTTATGATTAAAACATGCTGAGCGAAACAATAGTTAATTGAGTAATGGAAAAAAATACAAGGGAAGATTTTATCTTTTATGAAAGCAGATTTAGACAGTTAGGCCTGTGACTAAAATTGTCTGTGAGGTGCACAGGATCATGTTTTCAATCAGAGACTGTCATCACCTTTTGGACAGGACACAGGAACTGGCCACTGTGGGCTTCTTGCCATCCCAAATTAACCGCTGCACATCTGGCACAGAAGAGCTTCACCACTTTCTTCCATTTTACTGCTGCAATATCTACACCATCCCAACTGCTTGGACAGGCCCACTGAGGAAGACTGGAGCAAAAGGGTCTGAGACAAGGTACAGATATCAAATGTCTGTGGTTTTGGATAGTGCCTACAGTGAGAAATCCAGGGAGTGGTTAACTAAAGGGAAGTCAGGGTGGTGCAGGGCATTTGCTGAGCATGATAACTGTTCATGTGCCTGCTCCTGCTCCTTGGGGAGGCAGAGGGTGCTGGCCAAGCCAAAGAGGGTCTCTGCATACCGCAGCTGGAGGGATTGAACCCCAAAGGAGCTCAGGACTGTGGACCTTGGTCTTGCTGCAAGGCTAACAGGAGGCATCTGAGGTGGGGAAAGGGACCTTGCAGGCCATTGCCAGTATCCCCTTGAGAGCAAGGAGGAGCTGCTTGTGGAGGCCCATCACAAGGGATGAACGTTTTCATCTGCACTTGCACTCCTGGATCAAAGGGCTTGGAGAGTCTCAGAGTCTGTTTGGGACTGGGTCCATTATTCAGTTTTCCTGCTCACGTATAGAGTTATGTGTGTAAAGCTGGGAATCAGTCATGGACTACTCCTATCAGGCAGTTCAAGTTACAAAGATGATGGATGACCTGAGTTTATGCAACCTGCTTTTCTAGGAAAGACTTTTTTTGGGGGATCTTTCAACTTTTTTTTAATGAGTAACAGCCTGGCAAGGACTCCATTTCAACAAGCTGCCTCAAGAAGCAGTTGAAGATTTTACTAAAAACTTCTGACTACACCTGTCCTAACCTGCAGCTTCTCAAGGAGCTTTTATTATTTCATGTGTCATGTGGGTGTACTGCAAGTTTTCTTTCACTTCCTCAGACTTAATTCCCAAAAGTCATCAGAGACACATTGATCAAAGCATGGCTCTGTCCCTCTGATCTCTGGGAACCTGCTGTCAGAGTATGTTGCCCTCTGCCTTGCCCAGCCCCGGGGCCAGAGGTGGGATATCCACACCTCGGGATCTCCATCCCTGCAAAGGGAACAATGTTTCTTGAGAGTGGAGCAGGGATGTTGGTGCCTGAGCCTCTTGCCAACTCTTCACTTCAGCCTTTGGGCCAGTGCAACACTACCCGTTCTCCTTTAGAAGCAAACAGCTGCAGATAATTTTCTACTTCATGTTCTCTTTTCCCTTACAAGCCATACTATACATGGCTTTTCCTTTAAAAAAGACACTCCCCTCCCCTTCCCCACATGCACATATCCCTCCCTTCATCCTCTGTAAGTGCCAAACTGCACATGGCTCGGTGTCCTTCCCGAGCCCTACGTTGGCACCATGGAGGGGCTCCTCGTTCTGGGGCAGCTGGTGTGATCTATCCCTGGACACAGGCTCTTTCCTCCTGCTGGAAAAAGAACATTTGGGCTATTAGCAGAGAGGAAGCTCACAGTGTCATGAAAGTTTATATCAAACAATTGTTGTACCAAAGGAGCTGGAAAAACAATTTTTTTTAAACACTGCTCGATCATTTCCCTTTTTTTTTTTTTTTTTTTAAACAAAAGCTCAAACTCTTCAGCTATAAAAAAAAAGAGGATGGTGTATTAACTCTTCACTTTGTTTACACAAACCCAAAAAAATAACTGTAGTTTTCAGCCCAGAACACTGTATCTCTAATCCTGCATGATGGATTCTTATCTAAAAGTTGTGTTTCAAAATAAGCTCTAATAAAATTATGCACCAGCCAAGGCAGGAAATACAATCCTTGCCCTACCCTTTCTATCTTGTTCCCCATGATTACAGACCTATTGAGTGTGCCATAAGGAAACACACAATAGAATGAGATCAAATAATAAATGGAAGCAATACATCAGCCATATACTCCTTTAGCCCAAAACAACTTTCCCCTCCAATTTCAGTCCATGAGGCCATGAACAGAGCAGCACGTATTACCCTTTGTGGGTCAAAGGTGTATTAAGGGTAGAGATAAAAACGTGAGTTGATTTTGCTGGTGAACAAATAACAGTTTCCCAAAGGAAACCCAAAGCTGAAAAGATGTGTGGATTCAAGTTATGTATCTGTCACTAATGAATGTTTTCAGGCCACTTAAAGAAAGGGGGGTGGCATCTGCACCACCACAGTATCACAATGTTGATTTTTATTTAGTAATTTAAGAAAATAGGTATTTTATTGATCTGTGTGATCTTTTCTTTCATTGGGGATGTGAAAAGCTGTGGTACCCTGAACCAAGTGCATTTTCTTGTCTCTGAGGACACTTGAGTTTCTACCAAATATTGGCCCAGAATTCTCTCAGAATTGGAGAGAAGTATGTTTTCCCCATGTTTTTCATCCTGACTAAGTTTTGATGAACTTAGTGTGCAGAAGACTGTGCAGAAGTCTTTAGTGGTCCCCAAACTACAAGAATTACTATATTTTACTACACAAACTCTGGATTCACCCAAAATTATGAGATGAAAGACCAGTGATTTTTATCATTGATTTATTTGCTGTAAGATACTGACAGGTTGATACCTGTCGTTCCTAAAACTTTACAGGGAACTACACTACACGGTGTAAACAAAGTTACCCTATATGCTGGTGTCATAGTTAAACAAATTATGTCTTACAATTAATTTTTTAATGATAAGTGACTCACAAAAGTCACAAGAGGCTGTTTCTATGAAACCATTTATCTATTTGTAAAGCTGCAGTTCTGTAATGTAACTTTAGCATTTATAATGTTTTACCATTAGTACTTTACTAGATTTTGCAACCTGAAGGTTGATATTATAGGCAGCATGAAACAGCATTTTGTCTCTAAAGGTTGAGCAAAGGCTAAATATCCTTAAATTACACTCATGGCAGCACAAATGTTTTGAGTTCTTTTGCAATCACAGTTTTGTTAAGCAGCAATGTTACTTTTGTTGAACTTGTAAAGCTTCCAGTACAAACTTGCTTTTGTTGACAGTACGATTTTTGTAGCATTTTCAAGATAAAAAGCTATTTTGATGATCAGAAGAACCTGGCACTTACTTATAAGAGAAACAGGAACAAATGGGGTTTTTTGTTCTATTGTGGTAGGCACTTGCAGAGGACAAAGTCCATTAATGCACGGGAGCTGATGAGACATAATAAGAATGATGTAAATACATAAGTAGATAATTGTCTGGACAGTTGCGTGGAGTTAAGCGTTTTAAGCTATTATCTGTGTTTATTGACTGGTCCATAAGCATCTGGGTCTACTGCTCCCTGAGCAATATGAGCTGGGAGAGATGAGAAGCTGCTGAAAGCTGTGAACTGGAGACAGTCTGGGCTGACCACCGGGCGTTTCAGTGACTTCTGTCTTTAAATTAGGTCTGGGTTTGCAAGGGGGGAATCTGGTTGACTTGACTTCCAGCTATGCCCTTACTCTGCAGCTTCAGGAGCCAAAATTATTGCTGTCACCTTCCTTTAGCAAAAATCATCTCAGTGTGGCTTCTCATTTGCAAAGAGGAATTGGATGCAGCTGCTGGGGCATGTAGAAGTTGGTAGCCCTTTGCTGTGTAAAAGTCAGAGAGAATGAACCAAATGCTCACAGCCTGTGTGCAGCAGGAGAAAATGACACTAATGCCTGTGGAAAAACAAAAGGAGGCAAGCAGGAAATAAATGAAAAAAATCCATGAGAAAATGGATTTTGTGGTGTGTTTAACCATGGCTGGGAGGAGGTGCCTACAAAATGAGAAAGTTTACTTTCTTGCCTGTGGGGTTTATTTGTTTTTTAAAGTTTCCTTTAAAAAGAGCAGGAAAATTCAAGCAAAAAGTCAAGTTTCTCATCAGCTGGTGACTCAGACAGCTCAAGCTGTGAACATCTCTGCGATTTCTCACTAAGCAGCATGTGGTTCTCTCAGCCTTGGTGCAGAGACCTCCTTGAAAGATCCATTTGGACAAGCTAAAATTTATGCTAGTGTCTAAAGCTAGGCAAGCAGATGGACTTTTATTGGAAGAGGAATGCCCTGAATGAAAGCAGGATTAGCTTTGTGGAAAATCACCTGTGCTAAAATACTAGTTTGGGCCAGTGACTGATTTAGTGGCAGTGGATGGAAGAAGCCAAACATCTGTTTCCCTTGATCTTTTTTAAACGTTTCCCTCATCCTTTCATTGTGCCAAGCCTACAAGTATTTCAAGATCAAAGTTCCCAGCTTCCTGAACATTTCCTATATTTAGCTAATACCTGAATGAAGCAATGACCTTTCTCAAAAAGAGATGAGTTGGATGAACTGGGATTCCTATCTGTGCCACAGCTTTCTTCCTCATACCCAGCATAGTCATGAGTGCCACGACTACAGTTCCCTTTATAGTGTCAAGCTCACCTGGAATAAGGTTTCACATCTGTTGATCAATGATGGACAGCACTAGGATCTCCTTTGCTGAAAATGCAATCGATCCAGGATGTGTAAGATTACAGGAGGGCAAGACTTGGGTTCTCATCCCATGTAAATTGCCAAAATGTTGATTTTTTTGACTTGAACTCCTCCTTTAGCATCTAATACAGACCACCTGAAATCTTCAACTTTGATAATTTCTAATCCTTTTATTTATGAGTCAAACTACTATTAGTTTACTATGTATGTTATAGATACATATTTTAGGACATGTATGTGTGTGTCAATATGCACTGATTTTTTTTCTTTCATTGTAAAGTTTAAAATGGGGCATTCTGAGAATTCTGAATCTGAAACACTTTCCAAAACATATTTTTCCAGTTTCTCTGGAGAATTTCCCTCCAGTTCTATAGTGAAGCCATTAAAAATAGACTGAACAGGCAAAGTATTTAAATGACAATATTCCAAATGGCAGACACTTCGGAGAGAGGCATTGGTACATGCTATATGTTTTTTGACACATTTCAGTTCTTTGGTACAGTATGTATTAAAAAACTTTTTTTTCCATGCTATTCCTCATTTGTGGAGGGTGTGCTTCTTGGAACAAACTTGCTGTCCAAATAATCTCAGGATGAAGGCTATTACAGCTGAACAAGCTGTATAACTGGCCTTTAGTTAATTAATGGCAATATACCAGACAGTCATTAATAGTCATGTTATAGATTGAGGATTTTTTTCTAAATTTGTTTTCTATTGCTGAGGCTTTGATTACTTTTTGAAAGAACAAGAAAGCTGAAGGTATCTGTACCCCTGTGCAGCTTCTGGAAGAGCTTAGATAGATTGAAAAAACATTTCTAAGAGCTGACTGAATTGGATAATTTTTGTTTTCCAGGTTTTTTTCCTCTCTTTTCTCTGTCTCATCCATACTGACATGACTGGCATTTTAATTACATAATATTGCACTTTTTCAAATTGCATTTCCCTGTGATGGTGGAATAGCAGTTCTCCCATCAAGATGCAAGAAAGTGTATACGGTTGTGGGTGGGGGAAGGAATTTAATATATTTTTATGCAAAACTCATCTAAACTTCAAAAATGAGCCAATTTCCATGTGGAAACAGATTTGGCCTCCTTTAAAAGCTGGCTGACTTCCCTGGAAAATGTATCCATTTCGGCCAACAACTCTCTAAACTAACAGAACTTTTTCTGTGGACATTTTAAATCCAAAATGCAGTACAGAAAACTTTTCAGGATGAGTTTGTTTGCTGTTTCATACTTCTTCAGTGGTCACCCAGCTATGAATTGGCTTGGTGTCATAGTGAGAAGCTCCACGTTTTCCAGAAGTGAAAGACAGCAACTACAGTCCCAAGCAATTGAAAATCTGAGTTTATCCTCTCATCTGGAGTGTGGTATGGGCCACGACACAGAGCTCCCTGATGCCATGCTGGGACACTCATTCTGCATTCACAGAGATGAAAGTCTAGCACAAGGTAATCCCCAAACACAACCCAGACCCAATCTTACCTCAGGGTCTGAGACACCATGATAAACCATCCAGGCACAATGAAAATGGAGACAAGTGTATCCCTTTGCTGTTGTTGTGAAGTTATGCGAGTAAATTCCTGGGCACCATGCTAAGGATTTACCATAGAGTTTGGCTTGTGCCAGGGATGGATTTTGTTACACGGCTGTAGACCTGCTGAGTGCCTTACCTTTGCCTCTAGAAATTCTCAGACTGCTGGGGCACTAACACAGATTTGCACAATGTCCTCAGGGCTCACACAAATGCGGCAGGAACAGCAGCAAGAAAAAGGGCATTTTTTGCCTTTGAGAAAGGCTGTTCTGTTAGTGGAGGGTGAGGGAATGTGCAGCCTAATGTCTGATATTTGACCTATTTTTAAAATTGAAGTATCTTTCCTTCTGGCTTCATTATCACCCCAGTCCTTTCCAACCCAAACCATTCTGTTATTCTGTGATTCTATGACTCTGTGGTAAAGTACTTTTCTCTGGGTCACACAACAAGTGAATGGGAGAACTTGTTTTACGACATGTTCCTATCAGTTTTAAAGCACATAGTTCAAAATGCACTCACTAACTGCTTAAATAGCTAAAGAAAACTCTCTTGGAGGATTTTTATTTTCATGGTGGGTTTTAACGTGCCACCACCTTTCCCTTTTGAAAACATATGTTAAAAACTCCAACATAATTTCTTTCCTTGCCAATGTCAGTGTAAGGGGAGGAAGAATATTGTCATTTGGGTTGCTAATGTGCTATTCTGTTGTCATAGCAATAAAATATTATTATTCTGTTCAAGTTTTATTTAGGAATTGTCTTTAGGCTTCAGATTTAAACTGAATTAACCAATTTTCTCAAGTGATTGGTGTCATACTTTGGACAAGAAGAATGGAGTTAAATGGAAAAGAATGGCCAGTTTAGATACTCTTTCACCTTTCTGATAATTTTATGTCCCTTCTTGAGGTTACTGTCCTTAATAGAGACATCCTGAAGCTGGTTCAGCTAATCAATACATTTATGCAACAGTCAGGGGCTGCCATATGGTGACATTCTCCTCTGAGCCTGTTCCCGACTCCTGGCTGGGTCTATTTCTGGATTTACTGAGAATCCTCTGAGAATAACAGCTGGGTGTAAAATGATAGCCCGAGGGTGCTGTCCAAAACACACTTCAGATTTTGGATTATTTATATATTTAGGCAGACAGTGATAAAGTGGAACTTGCTCCCTTATAGTTTCTGATTCTAGAAAGCAGTTTTTGTACAGGCTCACCAAATGCTCTGACTGAGGCAATGGGGCAGCTTCCTGGAAGAACATTGTCTTTGTATAGGCACATCTACAAAATGAACCTGCTGAAACATGGAATTGTGGGTTTAAGGTGCTTGTCTTTTGGTGTTGGATTTATTGTAAATACTGAGACTGCTGGAGACTGAACTTTTTTTGTCTTATCCAAGGGGAATTTCTGGAGAAGATGGTGGAAGTGGCTCCCTGGTCTCAATGACACCTACTTGGGATCCTCAGGTGTATAATTGATGCATAATTTTGGTCTATTGTATTGGCTCCATGGTGATTTCTGCACGTGCACAGAGCAGCAAAGTACAAACTAATTCACTCTATTTTGGCTGCAGCTGAAAACCACTTACTTCCAGACCTTCTTAGAGCTGCTTGTGTCACTTCCCTTCAGCACCCACTGTTCAAGACTGCGGCTAAAGGAAGTTGAAGCATTCCCCAGTGTGGATTTTCCCTCTCATTCTGCGTTATGTCTACATTCCATGGAGAGTGAAATGGTTTGCAGCTCACTTTAGGTGCCACTCAGCCTGTAGTGTTTGCTCCCACCCCATGTGCATTTCCACAGCATGTCCAATCTCAGCACCAAAGGTCCACAGCACATATGAACCAACAGTCCGAAATGTTTGTCTTTGGTCTGGGAAAGCCTTGTTGGAGTGGGAAGAATTACTTGCAGCCTACTCTGAAATAGGTTTCAAATAATCCAAATTATTCACCTTTCGAAAACTTTTAAAAGTCCCCAGAATTTAGGTTGTTTTTATTTTTTTTTTACTAGATGGGCAGTATGGCATGAAATAATGAGAAAGTGGAGGAATTTTATGGAGCATAGCAGATTAATCCAGGTGAAGGTTGCCACAAGTTGCTTGTGCTCGGTGGGTGAACAGATCACCCCTCTTCTGCGAGGATACAAACTGCTATGGGGCACTAGGGATGAAGTGGTGCTGGCAGGTCTGGGTTTCTGTCCTCTGACAAATGTGTGCCTGGCCATCACTTGAGGTGACCATCACTTGAGGTGCTTCATTTTAGTTATACACAAGCCCCATTTCAGCCCAAGACCTTCTCACGTTTCTAACTGCTTTCAAGACTGAAGCTGCAGGCACCACCCATAAATGATTCACATTTCTAGAGGCAATTGTTCCCATAAAAGAATGAGTTATATTTTGTACATAGGAGTGAATGACCCTATGGAGATTAAAATATTTTCCCAGCCAGCTTATTTCTATGCCGGAAAACACTACCCTAGGAGTAATTTATCCTAGGATTTCCAGATACAACTTCCAATTGACTTTAAATGTAAGATGGATTTTCCAGGCAGACGGAGGCCAAAGGACATTTTTACCAGGCTACTCATTGGTAACAGAGAGATGTGCATGAACTGATTAGAAAATAGCCTTTGGTATGTCACAATATGGTCTCATAATTCAGTTCTGCGACCCACCATTAGTGGAAATAAATGTCTGAATTTCAGTAACATCTACTGCCACTTCCCTTTCTTAGTGCAGAAGGTAAAAAGCGAGAGAGTCAGCGTTAAACACGATTTCTTGCAGACCTTTGAAGATTTATGCTGAAAGATGTTTTGACATTTATAAGGCACATTTAATAACCACAGGTGGTATAGGGTAGATATTTTACTGCTCATGCTGAGAAATTGCAAAAATTATTTCTATGTGATCATGGTATAATGGGAGGTGTTGGTATCTCTTGAGGCTAAGCAGTGCAGTTAGGGGTTCATGGACATCATTCCTTGCATTATTCGTAGAACAGAGACATGGGGTTTAAGATAGGGATTTTATTTTAGCCCTTTGTCCCCATCACCTTCTGGAATCAAATTCCTGCTTTGACTTGGATGTTGTCTCCTGTCCCTGCAAATAATGTAGGCATATGGGAGTGCAGGTCAGGGCCAGACTGAGCAACTGGATCACCATTCCCAGAGAATGTTACACTCTATACCTTATTCACCTGTATGACCCAGAAATTATACTTCCTACACATGTAAATGAACAAACAGAATGAAAACCATTCAACTGATTTAAATCCTATGAATTGGATCAGTCACAAGGTCTTTCCTAACTTTCAGAAAATGATGGAACCCAGCCCCTGCCTATCTTCCCTCAAGCCACTGAATTATCGATCTTTAAGGTGGTTTCTGAATAGAGACTTCTTGCTGCTCTGTCTTCAGTAATGCAGTGGCCAAAGAACAAAACCAATGAAAAATGTAATTGAAAAATTTGTTTCATATTTTAGGTAACCTCATATAAACCCGGAAAACACTCAACATCTTGAATGATCAATGCCTGCCCACACCTGTAATCAAATAGGCACCTTCTCCATATGGGGAGAGGTGGCCCTGGGGTACAAAGTCCAAGGTCCACTCAAAGGCCAAGTCAGGAGGAAATGGAGAGGAGGCTGGAGACAGGACTATCACCAAGTGAAGTTGGTGCTGCTGGCCCTGGGCTGAGCCAAAATGGGGTCCTGGGCCATGGGCAAAGGGTGTGTTTGGGGGTCTCAGGGGAAACTGGGCAGGGGCATTAATACCTATTGTTGCCCTCAGGGACTTAGCCCTCTCTGCTATTTTCATTGCATTTCTTAAATTAACTTCACAAGACCAAAAGATAGGGAATAGCAGCCTGGGAAGGTAAGCAGGAATGTGCATTCAGAGGTGTCAGCTTGTTAAAAAGTCTGAGCTTAGCAGGCCTTGAGGTGGGGGTAAACCAAGGAAGAGAAATCATTGAACCAAGCCAGTGTTCAAGGAGCTCTCTTCCATGCATAGCAATTTATGGGCCTCCAGTAGCCTTAAAGAAAGTAACCTGTAAGTTCTGTAATTGATTTCAGCAAGAGGAAGGTTAAGGCTGTATGTTTAGAGGCTGTTAGGAAAAAGATTTTGCAATTCCCTTTGAAAGCAGCACCTTGGTGTGATGAGGACTTTCATCATTGCTGGATGTTTATTCAGAGCAAGAACAACAGTTACATATTAGATGAGTATGGCTGACCACATAAGAGGGTCTGTCCCTAGCTGCTTCATGGCTAAAATCCAAATATAGCTTCACCTCATATATATGCCCATATAAACACAGACACCTTGCTAACATGTGTGAGTTAGGAATGAATTTGCCATCGGCTCTTTTCATAATAAATGGAGGTAGGGACAAATCTATGACTCAGATCTCGGTGAGCTGAACTAATATCTGGAGGGAGAAGAAAGCTTTGCTTTGCTCAGACTACTGCTTTTTACGAGCACAGTCAGGATGACATCTACATATTTCCTACACCTAAACCAAGGCCAGATAAATCCAGGCTAGAAAGCTGGTTCTTCTTGTCTTCTTACCTCACTTATTAAACTATACATATTATGCTTCTCTCCACACAACCACTGCCTATCCTCGGCGGGGAGGTTTGATTAATTTAATTAAAATACCTATGCTGGTCTCCTGTTCTGCCCAGGGGGCCAGCATGTGGCACCTATGGTTTTAAGTTAGTTTGCTCCCTTGGAACGGAATCCTAACCCCAGGTTTTTCTTGCCTGGAGGGGGAGGAAACTGTGTCTTAAGCATCTCTAAAATGGTTCATCCCCTTTCTAGGACATTTGCTGGGGCCTCCAGAGTTCACAGAGATACGTGCCTTGGAAATATTAACTGGGTATATTAAGAGACATCATGTGACAAAGACTTTTTAAAGCTGGTTTAACTTCCCATTAGTTCATATTAGGTCTTAGTAAACCAAACAAAAGGTGATCTTAGAGCCAAGAGGATCAACATACCATTAATTTATTTTCTGTTTGCTCACTCACAGCACATTTCCAAGAAAATCCTTAGGGCCCAACTATTTTATTGCATAGAGGGCTTTAATTTGGGGATGGTTAAGGGCCTTCCAGGCCACAAAGCAACTGGATCTCCCAATGCAACTGCATTAATAGCACTGATGGGAGAACACTAATCCAAGAGAAATGTGAGCTGTGGGTGGGAGACACAAGCTCTATAGTTGGTACAAGTGTAGGTGTTCAGCCTAGACAAAAATGTAGAAGTGTGTCTGTGCTGCCTTTGGATATAGGGCCCTCATGGGGAGTCCTAAGTGAAACACCACAAAGCTTTGCTCAGTGTCTGACTCTGTCACTGCACTTCGATAATAATGAGACAAACCATTCTTCCCCCACCAAAGGTGTGCTCTGTTTTCTGACAGTCAGGGCAGTGAAACAAATTTCCCAATTGGCAGCAAAATGAGATACTGTAATTTCCAAAGTGTTTGGGCAGTTTGAAGGCCTTGGCAGACAGTGGAAACTTTTTCAAGAGCTGGAGGCCAGGATGTTGCTTGGCTGTATAAAAGTTTTCCCCTGCATGGCCACGTGCCCCCAGAACTGACCTTGCGCCCAGGGAGGCTGGGGGAGGTCTGGCCCTCGTCCTCTTGGGGAAATATAGCAGCCAGAAGTGGAAAAACACCTGTATTGAGCCCAGCCAGACAGAGCTGCCCGTCTGAATGAGTCCAGTTCGGAATTAAAAGCCCCAGCTGACACCCCATGGTGCCAGTAATGTTTCTTTTAGTCAGACTCATCATATGAACTGCATTAGCTCTACTAATTTTCATCAGCATGCTGTGGGAGTGCTTACTTTGCTGTGCATTTCTGTGACTGAAAAAACTGCGTTGGGTTTACCAGTTTCCATCAGTGCACTGTCTGGGCACTCGCTTTGATACACACTGCTGTGAATGAAATCTCAGCAGACCGCCAATTCCAGCATTCCTGAATGTTGGCACTGCTTATAACTTGTATCTGAATCTAGTCCCAGTCTAGACCTGGCACATCACCTTTGCCTTGAACAAAAACACAGATCCAAGCACTTTTTGTTCTTGCTGTGTTGGATTTCTTGACCCAGGTTTCTTAGCTCAAAAGTTTCTTTTTCTTTTACTCTTCTTGCTTTCTTTTTTCTTCTCTTTCTGAGTTACATGGGGTTTATTTCTCATTTATTAACTTACAGAGGAGAAGTAAAGCTAGTCTCTGCTGATCAGTTACATGCCCTCCTTATTATGTACTTGATTTTCAATCTTTTTAGTCCAACTTTCCCATAGTATCCTCGATACTGTTCAGAAAAGATAATTAAATTAATCAAGTCACATAGCCGAAAGCTTCCTCATACATTTACTATCAAATATTTTCCCATTGTTATTACTGGTACAGGTAATGGTAGTATTACTGTTTGTTGTTGTTTGTCTGCAATCAGCACTGATTTTACCAAGGGTCTTACTGTGAACCTGTTAATCTGTGAAACTAAAAGCAGCCTTCATCTGTCTGATCTTCTTCAGCGTTGATAGGGGGTTTAGGCTACCTCTGGACTGGAATGTAGTTGGAAAGTGAGTAATTATATAATCTTAGTTGGCCCATCTTTGCTCAGAGTTGCATCTTGCACTATAGACAAAGCCCTGCTTGAAAGTGGAGGAAGTGACCAAATGGCCACTGAAAAACAGTTACATGCAAGGGGTAATGGTTTTGAACTAAAAGAGGGTCAATTAGATTACATATAAGGAAGAAGTCTTTTACAATCAGGGTGGTGAAACACAGGAACAGATTCCCCAGAGAGGTGGTAGACCCCCCACCCATGGAAACATTCAAGGTCAGGCTGGGAGGGGCTCTCAGCAACCTGATCTAATTGGAGATGTCTGGCCTCCTTGCAGAGAGGTTGGACTAGATGACCTATAAATGTTACTTCCAACCCCAAATATTCTAACATGCAATGAAAATCTAGAGGCAAAAAATGGGTCTCAGTGGCCTGTATTTCACTGGTGGGTGGTCTACTAGCTCACTGCTGCCACTGTTCTCTTCTGAGCAGCACTATGGAGTGCTTCACTACTGTGCAGTTGCTGGCAAAGTTTCAGAATGGTGTGGCATACAGATGTGTGATCATTTTTATTTCTCGTTGTGTGAGATCACATCACCTGGATCAACGTAATTCATTTGAAGTCAGTTGATTAGAAGTCAAAGAATCTGCACAGATTTTTGTCAGCTGAAGATATGGCAAGCACTTTCTTCTGCCAACTGGAAGCAAATGCGACTTATCATATGTTCATGCTGGGCTTCCTGGTGTGGATGCTGTTGAGAACCTCACTGCTCCCTTCAGTTCAGCATGATGTTTCTGTTCCCTTGTGCACAGAACACTACAAGAGTACCCGCTGCCTGAGCAAATGTGAGTAATCCAGTATTTGTGTAGGACCCCTGGGGAGACTCAGACTAGATTAGGGCTTGCAAATGTGAAAAAAAATATTAATCACTAAATAGCACAGACTTTATTTGGTAATTAATTAGTTGACAAAGTGCCTCAAGGAAAGAAGGGTGTACATGGACATGCATATGTCTTTCTCTCTCATTATACATATGTGCAGTTATTTTAGTCATAGCCATGTATACAACTAAATTTGTCCTTCTATGAGTCTGGTTTGCTCCCTGAGCAGACAGAGGGTCTCAGATTGTGAAGAACTGTGGAACATCTGCAACCTCATTTCCTCAGCACTGTGCCAAGTGGCCTGGGGTAAAGAGTCACAGTCCAGAGGCTGCTTTTGGTACCCAAGGAAAAATGGGTCCTAAAAGCTGTGTTGAAGCAGAACATTTCCAGAACTACTTCCTCAGTAAGGCTTTTTTGGGACTTCATAGAAGTCTGACAGCATGGGTGCTAATGTTGTCAGTTTTCCTAGAGGAGAACCCTCACACAGAGAGTGAAAAAACAACCACAGACAGCCTAAAGGAGCACAATGGCACAGTTAGTTTAATGTAACCCATTATTAATGCAGTCTTTACAGAAAGGGAGGACTATGCAGAACATATTAGTTGGCAGTCGTACTGGTCTCCCTGTTATGGCATGCACTATGACATTTTGCAAGGATTTAAAAAATATTTGAAATGGGTATTGACAAATAAACAAAAATTGCTGGGAAAAGTATGTTAAAAATCCTGAAAGCCTTAGTTTTTTGTTCGTGCTTAGCCAATCAGTCTTTATGATCAGATCACAGAGTTGGACAATGTGTTTTTAATATCCAACAGAATTGTTAATATATTTCTTTGACATTGTCTTGAGGACCAGGCTGAGGATTCCAGCTTCCACTGGGATCACTGGGAGTTATGGGAATGCAGTAGTCAGTGCACTTTATAGAGTAGAAGAACCATCTCATGCTGACAGCTCCCCAAAAGCTGTTATTAATGATTATTGAACAGGGATGTTTCTGGAAGTGAGACATAGCAATAGGAACCATATGAGTATTTGTCGGAATTTTTTATGAGTGAAACTGGAAAAAAAAATGACCGATAAAATTTGGGGAAAACTCTGAAGTTGGTAGAGTAGCCAGGAATGAGAACTGCATGGTCAACCAGAAGGAGAAATGTTGTGAAATATATATTGTAACACAGCCAAATGCAGTAGATACATGGAAGAGAGCAAAAATTAATTCAGAATTATCCAGAGGCCATCGTGGAAAAACTCATCAAACTGAATTCTGCTGTCATGGTTTATCCAAGGGGTTAGTAGGGACCAGAAAACACTGTGAGTTCAGTATGGAGGTAATTCAACTCAAACAATGAAAAACTCTACTCAGTTTCAGTGTCTGTAATTGGTAGAAATACCATTACAATGATTTGAGGATTAAAGAAAATGCCTTCACAGGCAAAACATTTGGGACTTTTAGACTTCTGTGTTGAGACAGTCCAAAGGAGGCAAAGTAGTTAAATTTGTTACAACATCTACTTACCCCCACATAAAGAAAGTACCAGCTCCTGAAGTGTCCTTTCAGCTTGTGAAGAACATTACAGTGATCATCTAAGTGCTGAAGCCAAACCTTTTCAAGCTGACAATGCAATGTGAGTTTTAACAGTGGAGATAGTTAACATTTGGAACAAAAGGTAGCAAGGGAAACAACCATTTCTTCATCTCATATTGTCTTCATATCAAGATTGATGGTCTTTCTAGGGGAGGTAAAAGTACTCTAGTATTATAGAAATGAAAAATCTTATCACAATATCAGGTAACTGGGAGAAATGCAGTGTCCTATTAGAAAAGTTATGCAAATTGATTCAACCCCCCCTTTTTTTTTCTTTAAAACCCTATGAGCAAAATTGGGCTATTTCAGATTGAGCTATTTAAACTCTCTGAATATTTTGTGCTAACAAGTTTTCCCGAATTACATCAACTAGATGTGCGACAAAGACTGTGACGGAATCCAAGGACACATCTTCAGGCACAAACAGATATCTATGAAATGCTGATTTGGTGTCTGGCTTTCCAGAGCACACCAATTGCAGTGAAACTAGAAACTCTTCATTTACTCATCTGATGCATTCTAGGTCTCCCCGTTCCTCAAATCCCCAGAGTAATCACTAGCAACATCCAGTGTAAACTACTAATCAAGACACTACTAATCAAATGTAATTAGGGCAGCCCATTAATCAAGCTCTAGATTTCATGGGACTGGGAGGAGATGTAAGAGGTAGTAGCCTTCATGAAGGTTGCAGGGAGACTGCAATGGAAAATTAATATATATATATATATGTTCATTTTCCTAAATGATTCTATAATTCTGTGGCTTGACTAGATGATCTTAGATGTCTTTCCCAACCTAAATGATTCTCTGATTCTCTGATTTTCCATCTGTCTGCTTCCTGACTGGACTGTTTCAGTCTCGTTTTCCATTTCAGTTTCAAAATAATTTGCATGTAATGTTCTGAGCACTGCATTTTACCAGCTTAGAAGAAGACAGTCTCCCTATTGCAAAGAGCTTTTCCTGTGTCATCAGTGAAGGATTTGAGCAACTTATTTATTTTAGATGTAGGGCTCAAGTCAAAGGTGACCTCTCACTGCTTTCAAGCAGGATCCATCTTCTGGCCAGCTGGTCAGTCTGGGGTGGCCAGCAGAGCAGCATGTGCTTCTCCTGGCTCAGCAGCAAGTAAGACAATACTGGGACATTGGAGAAGGTGGGGGGACACAGGAGATCAGAGATGGGGTGGTGGTGCTGGGAGTATCCTGAGGGGAGAGACAGTGAACATGCAGTCTGCAGTGAGGGGGGGTGGGAGCAAGATCAGGAATATGGTGGAATTGGCTGAAAGGTAATGCTTCAAACGAGGGCAGAGAGTATTTAACACCTTCCCATGCCAAGGCCCTCACTGCTGATCCTTGAATATATTTTCTACCCAGCCAAGTCAGCCTGTGCTTGGGAGAGATTGAATATCAAACGTAGTTTGAAATTCAATCTCTCCTGTTAGACGAGCTCCGACAATGGAGCTGCCATGTGCTTGGTGGGTCATGTCAACTTAATTTACTGTCCCTGGGTGCTGTGGAAATGTCTCAAGACTGTCACACTCCCACACTGCTGAGCAGAAGGTAATCACAGCAATGGGGCCTTTAGAGAGGGGAAAAAAGCATTCGAAAGCAGCCATAGGCACTCTCCAGTATTATTAGACCTGTTTAAATTTATGTGGACTGGAACATTACTGACAACACAGCAAGCCACCAAATGACAAAAAAATATCAGAGTTGGTAAAAGAGAAGTGCATGGGACTTTCAAGGAAAAGAGGCAAGAGGGAAGAAGCATTATCTTTAATTTATAATCAAGGGAGAATGAGAGTGAAAAAAGTGCCAGATGACCCCTCCTCAAGTGTCAAATCCACTTAGATTGCAAGGGAGGAGGTTAACTTCTTTTGCCATACATAAACCATACACAAAACATCAATATTTTTGGTGAGAATAATAATAAAAAAGGGAAATAATCAATAGCATCTTTCATCAGAATCAGCTTCAATGTCTTTGTCATGCCCTAACCCAAGCATTATTGCTGCTGTTTGATTCAGACTGCTCTTCCCACAGCATAAAGAGTTACAGCACATGTGAGGTTAATTCTGCAAGTTTAGTTCCATTTCCCACTGAACATTTTTTTCATGTATTTCAAACAGTGCAAGCAAAGAGACATTGTTTTACTTGTAGAAACCAAGCATAAAGAAATGAGAACTGAAATGCCAGGACTCCCTCATTAAAGATGAAATACAGATGCTGTATGGTGGAGTTTTGTAGGCAGACTCGCAGAGTAAAGCTGCCTTAGCCTGTGTGAGCTCAAGGGCCCAAGCAGATTTCTCTGTACCCACACTGCCCCGCTTTGCAGTTCAGAGATTCCTTGTTTTGTGCTCAGTTCTTTGGCATTGGATGAAAGTCCATGCACTGCTCTATATCAGACTAGTTGTCTGAATGGGAAGTCAGGTTTAAATAGTTTAAGGACAGAGGAAATCTTTCTTTCTAAATAAATATCACAAAAGCCAAATACTCATTAAAACACTGTTTGTGTAGGAAAGAAGCCAGTAAAATCCCGCATAAAGGTGCTGAGCCATGCTGTAAGATAACTGAGTTTTCTGATGCAGACCCCTCTGATGCAGCTTGTGGAGCCTTCCGCAGCAACAGCCAGCGGGTCCTTCTTCAGCAACATTAGTCTGAGGAATGAAACTATGGGGTTTGTGATGGGTGTTCCAGATGGGTCTGCCAGAAATCCAGCTTTCATTCCCTGCTGTTAATCAAGATAGTGAGGTTTAGCTCCAAGAGGATCTGTCTGGTACGCTGTGAGGATCCCTCTCACCCCTGCTCCCAGGACTTAAATGCAAAATATGTAGGTGGCCCCTTGGACACATGTTCTTTATCCTCTTCCTCCAGTAATACCCCAACCCCTCTGCTACAGGATCTCTCCAGCCACATGAATTTTGTGGCCCCTTGTTGGACATAAGCACAAGGTCAGTGGGAGGCACGGTGGGTCTGAAAAGCAGCTGTGTCTACAGGTTTCCAACAGTGGGAGGTCTGAGCCACCTCAAGAAGAACTGGGAATTGAACCAAGGACTTCCATAACCTGTTTTCTCAAGTGAAAACACAATATTACTCCTCTGGAAATGACAGAAACAGGTTCTGTTAGGAGCAGGAGGATCATTGCACCCTTGAGGAGTGTGTGAGTACTCTTCAGCTCACTGATGGCAACTCTGTCCTGCAAGGTGGCTGAAGTTGAGCCTGTCTGATTGTAAGCCTATTTGATGTCTTCCTAAAAATCACAGTAAAGTAACTTTCCCAAGATTGTGAGGAAAACCTGTGACATTAAGGGCCCCATTTTAGGATGAAGTTTTGTGTCAGCTTCTAGCTTGCTTGAAACCTTGTCAAAAATCATGCAGTGCCCTGATGGATCCTGGCATGAAGTTATACTGGTACAGCCTCAGGTTGGAAATTATTTCACTGGCCTTTATTCACTGAAATATTTGCCCTTCAACCTAACCTAGTCATATATGGTCCTGCTGTGGCCAGTAAGGACAGACACCTCCAGATGGCAAATCATCCAATCCCAAGAGAAACATCTAAGCTGCTACTTGCCTTTCCCCATGGACTATAGGCAGACTGGGTAACTGCTTCTGGCTAGATGGTTAAGAATGAATGAATTGAATCCCAGATTAAGCCACAGAGTCTTAGTCTCTGTAGAAAAGCTGCTTTGGCTGGGTGAAAACAGCATTTTCCCTAATGCATGCACTCCCCATGCACTCACAGCTACCCTCTGGGTAGCCCTGAGCCATGCTTATGGCTTCTTCGAGCTGGAGCAACCTTTAGATGTAAGGGTTATATTCAAAGCTGCCTTCCAGCTTTCCATTTGTACCACAAACAGGGCTGTACAGTGGTGAAAGGATGTACTTTTTGTCACAGGATGGCATTATTCTTGTTTTATTGTCTCTATTGCTGGGGCAAAGGTTTATGGAAGAGGTGTGCCTATTGCTCATTTGGCACCCAGTGCTGAGAGGCTTGGGAACAGTCTGGTCTTTATTATCAAAGTGTTTCCTGGCCTCACAAATTGCCAGGTAAAATTCTATAGCTCATGAAGAAAGCCATACTAAACAGCCATAATGGTTCCTTCTGGCTGTTTAAGAACATTTTTCCTCCTTACATTAACTTCACACCTGTTTGATCCCTCTAACTTAATGTAATTGCAAGAGAGAATTGGACCTTCTGAAATCATGCCTTTAAAGCTCACTCTGAGATGGATGTGCAGAAACTAAAGTCACTTCTCCTGATGAGGGTTTACTCAAAGGATCAAGGTGCAATGTGTACAAGTTCTTCCTTACAGGAGCAAGAAATTAATGGGAAAATGAACATAAATCCTAAGTCTATCAGGGATGATCATGCACTGTGCTGTCTATAAGATCACTTCTTCATACAAATGCCACAACCCTCTAGTTTTCCACTGATCTTATACAAGCAGGTTTTTCCCCATAACTTTGTTCTTGCTGCTGTTCAAGTTTCACCACCCTTACGTGGCACTTTCTAAGTGTGCAATTCACAGTTGAATGGGAGGTGAAGTCACAACCAGGGCCATGGAGAGGGGACTCACAAACATCTCTGTGCCTCTCCAAACACCTTCTCCCTCTTCCTCTCCTATCCTGGCTTGCAGAACATGGAAAGCTTTTGTCATGGAAGATATTCGTGGGCAGGAAGGAAGCAAGGACTGTGGCCAGGAGCCATTGTGGCCACCTGCTTGGACTTTCACCTCAAAGGGCAACCAACCAACAACCCCAACATGCAGCCAACCAAGCTGAGCATATCTGCACGCAGAGTTCCTCCAGTCTTTGGGGCTGGGGAGTGCAAGACATTTGCCCAGGCTGCCTCCAACCCAAGAGCCTCAAACAACAGCAGCAACAGGATGGTGCCAGCGAGAGCTGAGCCAACATTGTGCTGGATGTGCTCTGTGCTGCAGTACATGTGAGGCATGCCATTCTTCCCACATATATTGCTGTACCCACCCAGTTATGAAAGAGCACTTGGCCGCCTGCCCTGCTGCTCCAACATTGCATCTTTATCCTGAATTAAACTCCAGTCCAAACTCTGCTAATATTCCTTTCCATTATTACTGTCTGGAAGAAGAGGACTCTAATGGTTTAAGACTGGAAAGATTCTGAGGCAAGTGCCAGCACAGTAAGAGGCAGGTGAACGTGTTGCTCCTGGTTCAGTTTAGCTTGTGCAGGTTAGGACCAGTAATGAAAATGCTACTATAGAGGCATTAACTGATGATAACAACCACACTACTAAGCCAGCCTCTATAGTAGATTTGTTTTCATATTTCCTGAAGAGAAGGGTCAGTCACAAGAAGTAGGGAGGAAAGGCTGTGAGTAGAAATGCAATATCAAAGGGGTCAAGGATCCTGGGCCCTCCCAGAGAGATAGAGTTGTGTCTTGTTGGGAAAGGCAGGATGACCCAATCTCCTAAGGTTAGACAAGCAGCCAGGTGCTTGCATATGCTGGTCACACCTTCCTTTTAACATACAGGTATTTTTCCTTCACGGCTGATTTCTTTGCATTTGCCCTTATTGTCCTTACACGAAGAGTGTAACCTAACTCTGGGACCTGGCTCAACATCCTTTCTGTCTGCAGGCCATTTAGAGAGGGCTTACCAATTTACAGCATGAGAATACCAGAAAAATGGCCAATGTGAATGGACCATTGTACTCAGTACCTTTATGAACGTGACTTCACATGGATCTACACTGGATCTGTGTCATTAAATGAAAGCAGTAAGGAAATGAGAAATGGAAAACAAAAAACCCTCTGTAAATATTAACTCCTACAATGTTCAAAAAGCAAGAGAAAGATGGCTGTTATCAGTTCTTTGTATGAATTTATTCCAAATAGGGCCAAATATCACTGAAAATGTTGTTTCTTCGTGTTTTTAACCAGGGGGGCTTGTTCTATCACTAACATTACGCAGTATCTTTGTGGGGGCACCCTCTCCTGGGATGTGTTGAATAGTGGCACTAATTACAGTAACTGACGCTTATCATGGTCTAAGAGCCAGAAGAAGGTGATAGGGATGTGTAAAACAGATATGACCTTTTCTCAATATATTTGAAACAAAATTTATGCAAAATTGAAGTAGGGTGTTGAGGACAACACGTGCTGCTCCAGGGGCTCAAAAATGCCACATGAACAGAGGGTAAAGTGTCCTTCATGTCAAATGAGAGCATCATGAATTTGCAAGAGCCTGTTTGTATTACCTAGGTGTTTGAGTTACAAGATGCAACATTTGGCTCTGGATGTAAAGGCAATTGTTTATTGTATATTTTATGACTGTTTATAAAAGTGGTTTGAAGAAAACAACAGAATACGTAACACATTTTCTTTCCCCAGGTCTTTAGTCCATCAACTTTTTATTATTTCAAGTGGCTAGACTAGAAATTTAAATCATTATTATTTATATTAGAGATAAAACTAAGGATTCAGCTGAGCTCCAGGCTACATTATGAAAGTTGCTGTGTCAGGGTTTGAGAATGGTCTTGATCTGAAATACAAAAGGATCAAGACAGGTTGGTTAATCCTATGATTAAATCTTCTCACAAGCCTTGTAAAAACAGGCCTCCACTCAGGGTCCTACTGCAAATTCCTTGTGTGGCCACAGTCAGCCTTTTGGGGTTATTTTTTGAAGGTATGTATGCCAAAAAACCCGCAAACACCATATTTAAGATGTTAGCATTTATGGATGCCAAATCCCCTTGTAGATTTAAGTGCCATAATGTTGAGGTTAATTTGAAGATACTTTGTGCCCTGAGTGGGTTAAATTTCATCAATTCCCACCTGCTGAGATCTGCAGCCTTCAGTTCATTCACCACGAAAGATTCAGTCCAGGTCTGTAATGGCTGAACTTTATTTGATTGATGTTCAAAGGTTTATTTGGTAACCATTGCTATTGAAACATCATTCTGGTTACCAAAACCAGAAAGGACAGGTGTTTGTGTATCACAAAGCCATTGTCAGGTGAGGAGTTTTTGGGGGCAAGTGTGTTGGAGTAGCTCACATACATGATGACCAGAAGCAGAGTCTTTGTCGAGCAGAGAGAAGAAGCACCAGGGCTGGAACGGGCTGGAAGACTAAACTCATCATGCCGAGAAGTGCTTGCCCTAAGGCAAGACGTGGGGGTTGTAGAGGAGCTTGCCTTGCTAATGCCTACACTCTACCTGATCACAAAAGATTGTGTACCATGCTCTAGGGCTGGCAAGCCAGGACTTATCTGCTTAAGAACAAATTCTGATAGAGACTGGGTGCCATTTCTGTGCCTCAGGCTGCTGTAACCTATTCTTCTTCTGCAGCAGTTCTCACAGGATCTAAATCCAGGGTAGGGTTCTAGCTACCCTGAAATGTAGGATCCATTGCAAAATTTGCAGGCAATGGTGCTGGCAACTTAGAAGTTGCCTCTGGGCCTGGCATGTGCTTAAACTACTCATGAGCTATCTGGGCTCCTCAGCTTGATTTCCATCCTTGTTTGACTCATACTTTATTTCAAGGATTGTTTGCATTTTTATACCTCTGAGACTAGGTCCCGTGGGAATCCTTCCCAAACTCTCTGCCTTGACCTCTTGTACTTCCAGCACATATCCCCTTCTCAGAAGAGGTCATTTGATCCTCCACCATAAATACATGAATCAACACCTTATGCTTTCATGGGACTTTGCCTGAGTTTTCTAGATTCCCAGCACCTCTGAAGATGGATTCAAGTCCAGGTTTGATGGAGCCCCAAACAACTCAGTCTAGGGGGTGGCATCCCTGCCCATGGCATAGGGCTGGAACTAGATGGTCTCTAAGGTCTCTTCCAATCAAAACCTTTCTATGATTCTATGGTTCTACAATTCAGATCGTTGTACTATAGTGAGGTTTGAGGGCAGAAATGAGAGGAGCACTTTGAGAAAGCTTAACCAATTCTCCAGTTATACCATCAGTCAGTTACAGGTGTCAGCTTGACCTTAGCCAGTTAATTAACTCAGCATCCATTATCTGAAAGACATATCATCTTACCAAGTAGTTTACAGAGGTGGATACCTCAGAGATGGGTAACAGGATGGAGTGATGGTACTGCTATAATTCTCTTCTAGCCCTGTGGGAAGGCCAAACACCTCTCTCGGGTGTTTATTTGCACATGACTGAAATAAGTTCAGTCCCACCCTAACTATGGAAGGCAGACTGTGAAAATCAAGCTTTTGTATTCTTACGAGAGTGCCTGTGAGTCAAAAAACCCAATATATGCATAGGAATTGACAACTACTACCCATCAAAACTCGTTTTCACTTATCTACACTTTCAAAATAAAGAATATATCTGTGTGTGTGTACTCACACCAGCAACCAGACGTAGTATTTCAATAGGAACCTGAAATATCATAGGTTGTTCAGTGGAGAGGTCAGTGCAAGTTGCTGGCAGTCTTAATTCATTACACTTTCGGGGTAGATGTTACTTCCTGTGACCATGGACCAGGTAGAGTAAACAATACCCATAGATGTATAACTAATGTACAGATATCAAAGGCCTTTTTGCTTGTATGTGGTTCACTAGTCTGTCTGTTAGATGATATGTCTGGGCATGTACCTGATATTAACCTGGTTATCCATCAAAGAAAGTATGTGCCCCTGAAAATAACCCAAAGAAATCAGGCTTCCACTAAAATAAGATGGATGTGCTGGCCAAAGTCAAAGTACCCTTTCTGTGCCTCTGATCTGTGAAACAAGTACCTTCAATCATGAAGTATATGAAAGAATACACACTTAAAATGTATTAGATAATAGGCAGGTTTGCAAAGATACATGGAAAATTGTCCAGGGTGGTGAAAGATGAGTTGCCGGGGAGGTCTGAAGCCAGATGTCTGTGCTGGCCCTTCCTGCTTTCTCCCTGTTCTGCGAGGCACAAAGATCTACCTCGCACCAGGGAGAAAGGAGGCTCCTGAAGGACTGTTGGGCACCAGCCCCAGCCTTTCACACGTCTCAGTGCTCTGTGGCTTCAGGAGTGGAGTGGCTACGATGGGAAAGGATGGCTGCTCTGCGCTGCTTGCTGAGAAATGAATGGATGGACGAACACCTCCCAGCTCCTTGGCTAAACCTGGAGTTTCTCATTCTCCTCTCTGATGTGGTTTTGCAGTTTACCAGAAATGCTGCAGCTGCCCAACCCAAAGAACAGAGAGCTCTAGACATTACGGCAAGAAAACATCACTGAGTCTTGCTGATTTGCAATAATGCTGCTCCATCCTGGGTGTTATCCTGAGAAACTTAAATTTCTCAGTCCCTCGGGGCTTGTGGTGAAGTGAATGGCAAAGCCACAATCAGTTCAAGAGCAACAAAATTGGGATTTTATTCAGGTAGGTGTTTTTTCCCCTCCCAGAAATGCGATGAGGCCATATCCTCCACTGTAATCAAACAGCACTTGTATTTTCCAGTAACAATTCCCCTGACCCTGCTCCAGTACACAAATCAACACACACATATATGCACAGAGTCCAATTAAAAAAAAAATGAAAACCAAACACCACCACCAACTTTCTTTGAAATCATTTTGGCCAGGCTCCTTTCATTTAACAGAAATGTTGTGTTACAGTGCAACAATACATCCTGCATGCCAGAACAAGAAGAATGCCACTTTTGTGTAGGTAGGGAAATAGTTGTGATGTACAAAAGAGATACTGTTTTTCCATCAGTTTGGCCAAACTTTACACTTAGCTTCTCATGTCGGGAGAGGGTGTGACAGTAGATAGGATGTAACCTTTGAAACTCCATCTCTGCAGAGAAAAGACAGATGGAATCCAGCTGGTGGATATCACACACGTTTTCTGTTCTCCTCGATATCGCAGATCTGATAAACACAGAAGAATAACAAGCCTTTATAGAATGCAGATGAACAGAGGAGCCTATCTGTATGTAAAAGAGAAGGGCCTCAGTTGACTGAATACTTATTTCGCCTAAATGAAAGTTAACTCCCACGACCTCATAAAGCGAGAATCTACCTGTTGGAGGCACATATTTGATTATACATCCTACAAATTTCTTGACCTCCTATGGCTGTTGTTATCCTGATCTCATTTAACATCATGCCATGTCAGACTCACATGGATATCAAGGAAAGGTGATGCAGGAGGAGAATGTCCTGCAGGAGTTCACTGGGTTGTGTGAATCTTTGTCTCAGAGAGCACGATTGCTAGTCATCCAAAGTCTGCACTCTGGCTTTTAAAATAAGATCTTAGAGACCTGGGAATAATGTGCTAAGACAAGTGTTGTCTGGTGATGGGAACCAGGAAATGGTAGCTGCGAATACCTGAGTGCGAATGACTCATCCAGCGACCTCCTTTGGCTTCACTGTGTCCTCCTGTAACCTCCTCATCTTTCCTGCTTCAGACAGATCTGCAAGGCTTTGTTACCCAAAGGATTCTGTGATATGATTCTGTGCTCTCCAGCAAACCTGCCACAATTAATAAGAGAAGATGCCTAAGTAGCACAGGCTATTACTGTTGGTTTCACCTGTGCAGATATTGGGTCACGTTCTAAAATGGTTTTGATTAATAGAGGGTGAATTCTGATCTCCTTTTACCCAGTAAGGCAGTACTGTCTTAATGGAAAGTGAAGCCATGACAGAAGGTGGCATTATGATAGTTTAGATTTCCTCCCTATCCAAGGGAGGAAATTTTGTGAATTCCACAAAGAGGTAAATTTTAAGTGTATATTCATTTCATTCACCCCTGTACTAGAATGGTACTCACATATCTTTTTCTGTTTTCTCTTGTATAAGTTACAGTGAAGCATTCCCTTCCTTCCCTGCTATTCTTTTATGGATAAAGGAATTGGTATTACACAAAAGAAATCCCCGAAGGCAGACCCTCTGTCAGTATCAGCAAAAGTCTCAATTGCATCTTAGATGTCAGGTCCTGAGCTTGGCCTAGTGCTACCATTTAAATCTATTTGTAATTCGTGAAGTCATGGGAATAGGTGTTTCTTTTATTTCTCCTCAAAAGAAGCAGTGAAACCCATTTACAAAAGACTTTTGGACTCTTGAAAGACACCCTGAAATACATATAAGATCACAGGTTGTTACAGAAATGTAGATTATTGGACCTTAAAATCTTGTTTCCAACAGCAGCTACATCTGCTGCTCCAGAGCATGTTGCAATCATTTGTTACCCCGAAATCCTACAGAGTCCCTCTGCTTTTGGCTGCTGGATTTCAAACCAAGAAAATAAACCCACAATAGTGAGACATATAAAAACAGAGGTAATTTTAAGAAGATTTACCCAAAGCCAATTGCATCAAGTAGACAAAATCTACTCATAACTTTCACTGAATGACTTTACTCATTTTTTGTGTATTTTTTTACATCAATTTTTCAAAATGAAATTCTGGGTTTGCACAAGCCTAGCTCCTGGCCTTATGTCTTTGTCCATTTTGAAGCATACAAAGCATCGTGTCAAATTTAAGCCTAAGTCTCCAGTGCCTTTGCCTCCTGTGTACTGTACTACACACTGGAAACACCTCCTCAGTTCCAGCTCTGGTTTTCCTGTTCGGGACAGCAAGCATCTGCCGTTTTATCCACCTGCTGTCTGAAAATCACAGATCAGGAGAGAACGGCTTCTCCGTTGAAGAGTATAAAATTTTTGCAGATGATAGGTCTCATCTATCTGATAACAAGATAACCACAGAGGCAGAAATTGGATTAGAAATGCACTTTGAAAGGGAATTGTTTCCTGTATCCTTTAAATTTTGTTTTGTGTTTTCTGAAGTCAGTATAGTGACTTTCCTAACATTATTTCCCAATTTTCAGCCAATAAAAATCATGTTGGTTATAACATTAGCAGAGAATACAATATACTAAGGGCTTTGGGATCATTCTGGACCTGTGGATGCTTCCATAGTTTCCTATTATTTTTCAAGTGTCATTCATTTATCTCATCTTTACCCAAGTTTGATTTAGATTAAAAATGTTCTTGGAAAGAAAAGGGGAAAAAACCCATCCATTAATAATGTCTCCTAAAGCTTGGAATGGTTTTCCAGCAACACATGCTCTGTGGAGGACTTTGTGTTTTGTTGCTTTAAATACATGCCGTGTACCATTTGGGAAGCCTGTATTCTAAATGTCCTTTCTATATAAGTACACAGCATGGAAAGAAGAAAAACCTAACCTAAGCCTGAAAGAAGTGAATTTGGCATTTTAGAACATAGACTGAGCAGTGACAAGTTTTGTAGCAGTCATACAAAATGGAGAAGCTCTTCTTGTGCAATGCAGTATAGGTTTATCAGTTCCTGATTTGAGAATTTTAATAGATTGTGTTTCGTAAAGTACTGATACTTTCAATTTGAAATCACAAAGGTATGAAAAGCCACACAGCTACAGCCACTACTTGTTCTGCTGCCCTGAGGAAACAAGTTTTGCTTTCCAGATGGATTTCTCTGGAACTCACTTTTTGCACCGGCAGCTGTAACACAGTTTATGAAGCTTCTGAGAAACCTGCCCTGCTGTCTGAACTTTGTCCCAGGCTCAAAACTGCTGTGAATACAGGCCTTTGCCACAACCCACCAACAGCAAAGAGATCAGAAACTGCAGCAGGATGAAAACAAAGCACACTGAAGCCCTGAGTAGCTGCAAAAATAAGCTTATCTTGTTCTCATGCCCGGAACAAAGTTGTAGACTCACCACTCATGTCACCTTGAACTATAATGGCTGTTGACAGTGAAAATAACAGACTCTACCATGAACAATTGAGATGCTAAATCAAGGAAATGAGTGAAAACAAGGAAATTTCACATCTACATTTCGTTCTATTCTCTCTGTGGACTTTGTGCCTGTAGTTGCTGGTGGACAGCTGCTACACTGTCCTTTGGTTTGATCCCAGCTGATATATGTTGGGCTGAGTCACACACTCAACAAACTGGAGCTGAATTGTTGGGGTCAGTGAGCTGATGGAGGCTGGGAAAAGTTGTGCTCATGGGATGGGATGTGCAAGCTGGAGATGTGCTGTTAGCAAAGACTAATGATAACTGATATTTCTGCTCCTTTAACGAGGTGGAAAACATGAGCCATATGAAAAATGTCTCTTGAGAACTGGCTGAAGAAAGTAGGGGCATTTACCCTATTTCACTTTACTGGGGCTATTAAGAACCCTCAAATTTTTCTGTCACTTTTATTTGACTACCTTTTATTGGGCTTAATAGAACTATACAGCTTACAATCATAAAATCACTACTTATTGCCAAAACATGCAGTAATAGATTTGGTCTAACTTTCTAGAAGGCTAAACATTAATAGCATTTACCACGTGCTGTTGCAGTGCTTTTCCCCAGTTCCCTTTGCTGGACAGGCAGCTGTCAGTCACTTGCCCTTTTGCTTCTTGAGACAGGTTAAACATTGATCCTCATCAGCTTCTGCTTCTTCCCCTTTTTGCTCTTTGCCTAATTAAGGTGCTATATCTTCTGATGTTTCTGGATTTTTCTCCAAAGCTTTGACGATATCTTTGTTTTAAACAATCTGTACTGACTCCTTTCTCACCATTATGTCCTGCTTTCACACTTTACATGTGTTAGTGGTCTATATACCCACACACAGAATAAAGGGCTCTGAGTCACTGGTAAAGCAGAGGATTTTCTAGGGAGCTATATATCTATTTTCTGGAAAGAGTAAGAGGTCTTAAACTCTACAGACACAAACCACAGACTATTTCCTCAACATAGATAAAATCCCTGTGGGAAGATGGATCCTTTTAATGCCCTAGTCACTTACACATGTGCTTTATAAACAACAATATGGCTTACAATTCAGTTCCTACATCCTTTCACCTTCATGGATCTTCCCAAGCATTTTCCCAACTATATGCTTCATATCATTCCTATGCCCACAAGAAAACACTGTCGTGTAACATCAGTGGTACATGGTCTACAGTAAAAGGGGAAAGGACGAGATCTGAAGTTCTGGGACATTCTACTTGCCAGAAATAGTCCACAATATATTCTGTGCCCCAGAATGAGAGGCCTCATTGCAAAGCTTGTCAAACTAGAATGGGAATCCCACATAATCAGTATCTTGTAGCAGGTATTCATCTGGTAGTTCCACTTGATATGTTGTCGCTAGAAATATGAACGAGAGCAGAATTTGGCATCAGTGCTATCAGTTCTCTTCCTTTGGTTACCTGCTCCTCACTGCACTCGGAAGTAAAGAATACGGCTTACTGACTTCCTTTATTCTCCCCTTCTCAGTTTTTTTAAAGCTTTTGAATGATTGCTTTGTAAAAGAGAAGGGAAAATACTGAAGACAGGCACGAGGTGGAAGAAACACATCCCCAGGATTCAGCAGCAAGTAACTTGTCAACCTGACTGCTTTCTAGACACAAGAAAAAATTGTCTGTGAAAAGGAGAGGAAGAAAACACAGATAGAGAAGGTCCTTTTAGTCTAGCAGAAAAGAAGCATCCCAGGACCAAATTAAAGCCAGATTCATCCATATGAAAAATAAGTCAGAAGCAAAGATGATTAGCCATTGGAACAATACAGAGGGAAGTTGTAAAATCATTCCCTGTGTCCTGGTCTCTCAAATCACAACTGTATTCTCTTCTATAAAACATGCTTTGATTGAAGAAATTTTTGGACTTGACACAGAGGAGGTCAGACTAGATAAGGTGATCATTCCTCTGACCTTAAAACTCTACAAATATGTACCTTCAGAGAGAAAGGCCAGACTGTGGTTGCAGTCTGGCACAGGGAAACCAGAAATTTCGGTTCAAGGCCTGGCTCTGTTACAGATTTCCAGAATAACCACAAGGAAGTTGTGCAGTTTATCTGTGCCTCTGTTCACCATCTGTAAAGACTGGAGAATAATCCTTCTCCTGTTCGGATTTTAGCTATTTGGGGTATGGAAAGCAACTTATTAGGTGTCGGTACAGACCTTTCCTAAGGTCTTCAAAGGAAATTCTATAAGCGTCGTTGCAAAGCATCTGTATCCACGAGGAAAACTTGATTGCACAGAAGGAAAATATATTAGTAGGGAGATAAATAAATGCTTTGCTTTCAGCAGTAGCCTCCTGAGTGCAGTTAAAAAGAAACATGTCAGAGCATGGGGATGGTCACTCAGCCAGAGAATTATGATTTCATCTCAGGATGCTTCTGGATACAAATAACATCCAAGGCCTCTTCATGAGGGAACCTCTCACTTCCTCCAGTGGCATTTGCAACATTGCACTCATTTATGTTCTCAACAACAATAATCAAATGACCAGTGTCTGTCTCTGTCCATGCACAATGAAGACTTGTGCTCTCTTTGCTTAGCTAAGAAACTTCATGAGCTTCTGCCAAGAAGTGAAAGATCATTTTGAATGGCTGGAACAAATTCAAACCATGTCCCAGAGAGCTGGAAGGCTCACAGGCCTGTCTACTGCCCAGCTGCTCCTCCCTTCCCTACATCTTCATTGTGTCTATTGGTCTGTGTCTCTGCTGGAGCTAAATTATCTGCCTGCTCCACCTGGTAGCTGGACAAGCTTCCAGCTTCGCCCTTTGCCTGTCACTGGGGTTGAAATGTGAATAGCTTTTCATGGCATGTAGGAAGTGGGTTTTAGGAAATGAGCTGAGCATGAGCTGGGCTTCTACTCAGCCAGGGAGAAAAGGACTGCATCCCAGCTGAAACCTCAGAGCGACATCTCAATGAGTCCTTATGTGAGCTGTTGCTAGTTACGTCTACTCCAGAGGGAATGGGAACTTAGACAGCGGTCTCTTGCTAAGATTCAAAGTACACATAAGGTACTCTTCGTTTCAGAAGCTTCCAGGTTGAGGAAGGGTCAGCATGGACTCGAATATATAACAACACATGTATATATATATATATATTTATATATAAAACATGTTGTAACATAACGTGCATAACTACACTTCACATATATAAGGGAAAGCATAGATTTCTTTCTCTACAAAGATAACTACCTCAGCGGTGAGTTACAGTCTTACTAAGGCACCTTCTTTAAACAGAGAAAACAGGGCTAACAAAAGAAAGCAGTAGCCACCAACACACAGATTTTCTTGGACTATGCTAAGGGTTGCAAGGAGAATAATAGGCACCATTGTTTCCAGTTCCCCACTACTCCTAACAAACCTCATCAAGCTACAAGCATGACCAGTATCAGAATAAGGCACTGAAAGATATAAGAAGGGCTGGAGAAGGAAAGGAAGAGACAGCTGTTGGGATAAGTGGAGAACTTACCAGAAATACAGTAAGACAGATCTCCACAGAGCTCCACAGAGCTAAAAGATGCACTTGTGTTATGCTGCCAAGCCCTCCTTGGCACAATGTCCCTGTATGTGATCCTCTTAGTCTATTGCTGGTTCTCTGCGATATGTGTCTATCTGGTTTCTCACGGCTGCCATAAACCCTTCTACTGCACTAATCTCATTTAACAGTTCCACTGAGTTGAAAAGAACCCAAGTAAAATTGCTGTGCAATTTCTGCTAGCATTATTATGGCCGTATCACTTGTCAGCTTTCATAAACAAGATAAATATAGTTAAAGCATCAGATATGAAGAAATTTGGCACATTACAGCAGCCTATCAGAAATAATTTTTGACAGGTACCTTATAAAGAAAGAAACAGGAGGATGCCAGTGAGGATAATAACTTCAAATTTCTCTTTTTGCAAAATTCTTTTGCCCAAGAAGGCTGCAAGAACTCGGTGTTCGCTACCCTACCTTTTCATCACCATTAGCTCACTCTACTGTCACACACAGCAGCCTGGACCTGGACTGACTCCCTAAAAACGGTGAGTTTTGGTGTCAGTCTCAGTATCTTATTCTCTCATCTCAGAGTGCATCACTGGGATCCAGCTACCTGGAGGATAAAAGGCAGAATGTCAGCAGGCATGCAAAGCTGGAAGGAGTGGGGGAAATGTTAGGGCACAGGGAAAACCCCTACTCACAACTGATTTCTAACGTGTTTGCACAGCGAGAGGACATCCCATCTGAAGGACCTGTGTGAAAGATCATCCCCCACTCTTCCCCACACAAGTGGTTGGTTTGTGCCTGCAGCTAACTCTGTGCTCCAAAGAAGACAAGAATCTCCCCTCCAGCACCCGCAGGAAAAGACCAAGCCCAAAAAATCTCCCCACACCCAGGAAGTACTCATGGCTCTCTGCTCCCTTATCACCTCCTGGAGCAAGGTGATGGAGAGGTGGGATGGGGGAAGGTAAGCTCACAGCCCCGCAGGGTGGGTGCTGACCAGAGTGTGCCAGCAGCAGCAAGAGGCACAGGGAATGACATGCTCAGAGACAGTCCATGGGGTAAGTCTGGGTCCCCCTTTGCTGTCAAGCCCTGAGCTCTCTCAGACCACATGGAGGTCAAACCAGGGACAGAAAACATGAGTTGGCTGTGCCGAGACGTGAGCCCATGGCTCCAGGGAAAGTGAGTGCTTCCTAACGTAAAGTTAGGACACTTTCTGGAAGAGATTCAAAGATCACAGGAGAGACTGTATTAGCTCCTAGCCAAAGAGAAAAAAACAGCCCTAAAAATAACTGAATTATAAAGGCCAGTGACAGAGGTCAGGCCATTGATGCTCAGAAGAAAATGTGGCTGTTTTTTACCATTGTCTGAGTGCTGTATAGTCAATACCAAACTCCAGTAATGATGTACAGTTCTTGTTGCTTGTGCAACTGTAAAATAGGATGGGACAGATTTTCAGCATTAGCAGACTTTAGGACATTTATGATGTCTTTTTGTTCAGAAGAACTGAACATCAAAGTCTTGACAGAGATACTTGTGGGGAGAGGTGTTGAGATTTGAGGGTGGCAGATGGGGCAGACAGATCACGATGGTATGATCGGATAAAGAGCTTTTTGTCTTATGACATCTTGCTTTTGAGGAAATAAAATTCCCATCTCTCCACACTTGTACCTTTCCTCTTGCAGTAAAGAGTGAAAAACATGTAATATTTCTGGCGGAAGCTGATGGGAAAATATTTTCCTGTCTTAGATTGGGGTAAAGCAGTTGATTATGTTGTCTTCAAACATTTCAATTTCCTGCAAAGAAATAAAGATTTCCACTAGTCCTGTGTCTAAACTGTGTGACAGATGAATTTGAGCCTCAGTTTGGATTCATGATGAAGGTCAATCCAGTTGATCCAGGTGTAAATAGGCATATTCTCCTTAAAGATAGGAAGATCAAGGGTGACTGATAGGCAGTCAAGGGTGATACCAGCTTTTTCTGTGCTGCAGGCTATGAAACCCATGCACCTTTAGCACTGCAGATCTTACCACATTGACTTGAGACAAGCTTTGGGCAAAGAAACATCTGCAGTCTCAAAATGAGCCAGAACACATACAGTTTTGGCACCCCAAATTATCTAATGCCCAGGAGCAATCAGGGAAAGTAAGTAAGAAAGAAACTTCTAGTTACAATGGGCTTCACCACTCTTGCTATCACCCTGGCTCCCTACTGACTTCCTACCAGATCTTCTGACTGTGGTTTTAGTGGGTGACATATGTATGCAGAGAGAGTATTTTCCCACTGATTAGTTACAGTAATTTCTGGAAAGAGCAATAAATAATCTAGAAAAAATACATGCTAGTATATTTGTCTCTGAAGACAGCTATGACCTGTCAAGTATCAGCCAGTCATTATTGATCAGAATATTAATTTTATAAGTTTATGTACTTTCTGAACATTTACAACCTTCTTTCAGCTGATTAGAAGTCACTATCGATAGTAGACAATATTTTACTTCATTAAAAAATATAGTCCCGGGAGCACTGATGAATAAATGGTCTCAATCTGTCCATGTTTATGTAGAGTTTTCCAGATCTTTAAGGACTATAAAAATGAAACAAACCGAGCGTGTGTCTTAGAAGGGTAAGAAAATTCTCTATCATTCATCTTTGGCCATTGTGATAAGTCACATGCCAAACACTTTGCCAATAAAGGAGGAAGGGAAGAAGAACTGGTACAATTCTCCTTGGAGAACAACCTTCACCGTTTTCTCATACACCACTTCAGGTCTTAGCAATGATCTTATTAAAATGACTGCTACTGTTGTTCAGAGTTGTCCTGAGGCCATGGCAAGCAAACCGGATTTCAACCAGTTCTGCTTTCCTCAGCCTCTGACCTCCCACGTGGATCACAGCTGGGCTGGACCTGAGCTGGCTGGTGGGATGGCTTCAGCTGCTGCTGAAATTACAGCAATGTCCATGACAAACCAATTCTGCGTGTGTGAGAGAGAGAAAGCACAAGAATTGGGGAATCTTGCATCAAAAATACGTTTAAAAGTGACATTCCACTTTAATCCCGAGTTGCAACCATAATCCGTATCTCTCTTTGTTTCTCCTCTCTGGCACAGGAGCCCTGGTAGTTGTTTTGTCCATGGTTATAGAACAGCTCCTGAGCTGCATAGAATCCTGCTCATTCTGGTTTTTACCACCTGAAGCAAATGGACATGAACCCACAACATCCTTAGCTGCATTCCAATCCAACCAAAACACAGGCACTAATCATATGTTACAAAGTCCTTCGGCTGCCTCAGATGGAAAGATTTATGTCCTCAAAGAGCCCATTATTGCTCATTCATTGTGTTTGCCTACAAGTTACAACTGCTCTTTCCATTAATTTTTAATGCGGCTCTAGCCTTGCCTCACTAAGCTCCGGGAAAACTGTAAAGGCACTGGCTGTTACTATGAACCTATAATCTCTTGGCAAAAGTAGTCTGGGCAGGCAGAGTCTCCCCCCGTTGCATGATAGTTCACAGCACCATACTCTGACCCTTGTGCAAGAACCACATTTTTCTTCAAAGCAAAAGTGCAGTTTACATGTGCTTCCGTCAGATGCTTGAGCTGGAGAAAAGAGTAACATTTCCCAGACAAAGCATGTGAATTCAGTGAACATGTCTGAATCATTGTGGGTCTAGATGTGGTTTATTGCTATTCATAAAGCTCATCGCTATTCTTACCTAGTGTTTCTCCTCTCTTTCATTTTTGCTGAGTGCTCCTCATCTTGCTATCAGCAGTCCAAGTCCTGAGGGGAGCTTTAATATTTCTAGGCCTTAGATTTTAACCCAAATCAGATTACATTACTGTGACATTGAATTTAGTGACTCAAGATGTTTTCCATTTCAGTTGTTTCTATTTATGTAACTTATCCCAAATTGTCTCTTCGTTCTAGCTTTCCAAACACCTAGATCTCCTTTGCAGGTGTATCCAAACTGGGAAGCCTGATGCCAAGTATCAGAAAACCACCTGCACAGCAACCACCATGAAAACACGGATGACATTTTCGTAAATAAGCATGAGGTAGTTTGCCTGCTGCCATCAGTATGGTGTGTTGGAATGGCATGTAGATGCCCCTGCCCTGGAGCACAGGTTATTCACCCAAAATGCAGGAGATTCCTGCATGCCTCTGAACCACCAGCGGTTTCCAGAATGGACCCGAGGTGCTCAACAATGCTTAAGAATAGGCAAAAATGGAGAGAAGCTATTGCAAATCCTCATGGTCTGGGTTAAATTTCCTTCTTTCCCAAACAACTGCTTTAGGTCCAGCAGCTGCAGCATTTCTGGTAAAGTACAAACCACATCAGAGGGGAGCAGCAGACACCCAGTTTTAGCCAAGGAGGTGGTGCCCTGACATCCACTCGTTCCCCAGCATGCAGACCCAGCATTCGTCCTTTCCCACTGGGGATACTGTCTGGTGGCCTCCTCAAACCAAATGCCAAACAGGCAATTCCCCTGGCCATGCCATGAGCAAGCTGAACAGTAGAGTCCTTTGCTGAGGCACCAAGGTCTCCTCCCATTCAATACTGCATGGGGACCACAACTTGCTCCATGGCATCCATAACCCCTGGCTACAAGGGACGGTGATATTCCCCAAAGCTCTCCCAGATACTGAGGACTGTGTCCTGCCCAAGTGCATGTCTGAATCCAAGAAAACTCCAAGGGGCTGGAGTCCCCCCACTAAGCCTCTGTTCCTATGTGAAGGAGCTGTGGAGCGGGTGAGGCACTCGAGGGATCCCCAGCACGAGTGAGTCAGTGCAGGGAGAGGAGCAGCTGCAGTTGGTGGAGGAGAAAGCCTGGGTGCTTTAAATCTAATAAATCATACACAGGGGCTGGGGAACTGGAAGGTCCACAAACCAGGGAGTGAAAAATTAGCCTGAATTCCTTGTTCCTCCTCCATTGCCTGCCAGCGCTATGCCAAGCACAAGGCAACAAGCACCATACCCCTGCTTCATTCACTTCTAGTCACAGCCTTTGAGGCCAAGAAAGGCTGTTACAGTTACCTGGCCTGACATCCTGCCTCACAGAGCAAATATTTTCTGCATAAAGCCTTAACCTGTGTTTCATGCAGCACCATACCTTGCATGACCCACAGGATCCACAGACATCGCCCCGGGTATTGTAGGTATTCAAAGTTCAGTTTGACCTAACAGGCTTCAGTATTCCCCTTCTTGCTGTTTGCAGTCTCTCACCATGGGCAGCAAACTGATTGATTAATAATTGCAACAATTAACTTTCACCAGATAGTAGGAAAAAAAAATCAGGTTAGGTTCGTGGTTGGTAATCTGGAGGAAAAAAATCAATGCACCCAATAAAAATGAAAGCACCGTTCTCTTGTTTATCAAGCAAGTTATTAAAGGTATTATGTATCAAAGAGTATGCACTGTGAAGTAAACTAGAAAACTAAGGGAATTTAAGTAGCTTGGCTCTGTCCATATAGTGGTGGTGAAACATGTCTTCCATTCTTTATTAACTCACAGAAATTACTATCTTGTCAGGAAACTTTCAAGTGAAATTACTTTCAGAGACAGAAAGACTTTTTAGGGAGACACAATTATTTCCTCATGACACCTGTGTACTTTCTGGAGGAAAAAAAATCACCTTTGTGTCAAAAATTGAGCCATTGGAGATATAGGTTAAAGCTAAGGCTGGTATTTTCAAACCTGGTTATCCAAAACTAGATTTCTAGAAGGAAAAATTAAAAACTACCTAAATCAAGGGCCTAACAATTTATCTGAATTCTATGTATTTGTTTACTGAAGGGAGCCTGTGTATCAAATTTGGATCAGAAGGCATAAGCAAAGGAGCCACAGGAAGTCCCCAAGGGCAGCAAATCAGAAGGACAATCTATTAACAAGTTGCACACTCTCCACCATCCATTCAAGAGCAGTTACATTGGTGAATGGTGGGAAGAAGGCAGAGCATGTCATGCTTGCAGCTGCTAAAGAGGCACATTGATGTGATCACACAGGCTTAATGATGTTGCTGCCCAAAGGACCTAAAACTTTTTAGTGCTTCTGCAAACTGTTCCTCAATATATCCTGGCCTGTGTCTGTGGCATCATTATGCTTCCTCAATGGGAAATTATTATGGAACAAATTAAATTTGAAGCAATAATTTTGCCTCTGTGTTGGTTATATTTTGGGCATTAATCCTCTAAAAGTGTCTTGAATATACTAACTGTCAATGCATTGCTCATGAAAAACAAACTCTACTATATAATTATATGGTTTTTCCTATCTTATGTAACATTGTGATAACACCTTCAGGAGAGGATGTTTCCTGAGTAACAGACAGAGGTTAATAACTTTGACTTTGCCTCTGGCCATACAAGCTCCTCCCAGCTAGACACCAGTTCCCAAGAAATATGGGAATTGTCTCAAGTATTATTGGTTTGACTCTACTTTTGATTCCATGCCAGCCACTAGGAATGGTGCCTCCTGGATCACAAAGAAATCTCTTGAGTAATAGATTTACACACTCCCACCTTATCTGGTACTTACATCTTGTCCCAGAAGTCAGAAAGTGGATTTACTGTGACAATAATTTCATAATAAACATGGCTGTAAGGGCAATAGAAGAAAGGTGGAAACCCAAAGCTGTTATAGCACGAGAAGGTACTCCCAGAAGCTGAAACAGGGGTTGGAGATTGCAAATGCAGCAAAGGTGCACAAACTCCTCGCGCTGTTCCCCAGCCCCTCCTGGAGTTCCTTGCACAGAGCTGGCTTGTCTGCACAGCACAAGGCAGTGCTGTTGAGCCACACAAGGTGTGGGCTTGCCTGCTCCTGGCAGAGGGATTAGGCAGGGAGAAGGACTCAGCTGTTTGCAGTTGTTCTGCAAGCTCACTTGAGGTGAATTGTTTATACATATTCCTCAGCTTACTCCAATTTACAGTCTAATACAAAATCTGGTCAGGCTAAGGCAGAGTAAATTCCAGAATAATGATGTGTTTGAGAGTCAGATATGCTGATCTAAGGACACAAAGGCATAGGAGTCACTGTTCAGGCCATGCATTAGAGCATGAGCGTGAAGAAGATGAAGGACATGGTGCTTTCAGATATCTGTTGGATACAGCACTGAAGCAAGGTGCATTTATTTTTACTGATATCTCTTTATTTCCTAACCTGTAGGTTTTGTTTTTGTTGAAGATGATTATGTATCAGATGGATTTTGTATCCTCATTCAGATTCCCATTTTAAACACCTTTATATGGAGCTTTTTTTTAATCCATCCTTTCCTAAGTATCCATCCTTTCCCGGCATTAGCATTTTGTAAAAACAAGTGGGATTTACAGGTGCTTACCTCGCTGTGTAACGCTGATGCACACCTGCGTCAGGAATTGAACAGCTCGTGTAATGATGGTCAGAACAAGGCGACCTGTAAATGATGTACTCTTTGTAACTAAATGTGTCATCAAAACATAATGGAGCACTTTGCACCTCTTTCTGTGTCCTCTGATCACCGCCCTCAGAGCCATTTTGTCAGCTCTGATGACCAGATGGGATGGGATACTCTATGTGTTATAGTGAAATGATCCAGGAAGAAAATGCCTGATGGAATGAAAGGCTGCTTTGTTGGGTGAATTAAGAACAGTTATATTGGCATTGTAGTAGAAGTCTTTACTGGATGCAAAGTCCATGCTGACTGAACTTTGGATTTTTAAGTTCAAGTTAAGTGCTGAGTCTGGACTTCCTGAATATTAAGTTTAAAAAAAAAAACCAAAAACAAACCAAAACCACCTCTCAGCAAGAACTGGGAATAGGAGAAATATCAATATATTACAGCAATGAAACCAAACCTTAACATGGGTTTTAGGATGCAGAATCACTCTGAACCAAGCTTAATAGCTTTATTCATAGACCCTGATACATATCTTGGGTACTGTAAGGGTGAAAAAAATCCAGCTTGTTTTAATTATACTATATTTATATACAGGTATATGTTTGTCACTTTGCTTTGAGGAATAGGTTGGCTAGAGAAAAAATGTCTTGACAAAAGCTTCCAGGGATACTTACTATACTTTTAATTTCCCTCTTTTTCCAGCATGGAAACACACCCATGGTTACAGCATAAGCCAGTTAATACGTCTTGTTATCACTTGTACTACAGCAGTAACCAAAGCTCTCAGTCATGATCAAAGATTTGTTCAAGATCATGTAAAAACCTGCTAGAATACAGGATCCTCTGCCAGCTCCCCCTGAGTGTTTTTCTTCTGTTTTCCCCCTTTCCACCAGAGTGTTTCCAGCTTTAAGGTTAGAAACTAATCATAATACTTTTGAATGGATAACAAATGGCTCCCCCAGAAGAGAGGACGTTGGGGTGGGGAGGGCAAGAGCAGAGGAAGAGAAGTCCCTAACAACCCACACTGCTAACCCGCATCTGCCTTTCTTTAGCTGGGAGAGTTGTAGCAGCCAATTAACCTCTACAATGTGGGTGTTTCATTAACTGCTAGAAATGGGAAAGATGACATCACTGCCAAAGATGGACCCAGACACTGCCATGAGGTGCTGTGTAGGAAGGGCAGCTCCAGATATGGAGAAAATAGCTGCAGGGTCTTCTGGTCTTAAAGAGAGGGTGGGAGGCAGGGCAAAAATCACCTACATTAAATGATTCTATTAAAAGTAACTGCCAAATAGTTTATTACAAATTTAGAGTATCAGCTTTGTCATGTGTTTTGCTCATCAGAAGGGTAAAGGTGTAGGAATCAGGAGAAAGTTAGACAATTTTCTTACTTGGGATGCATACGTATAGCCCATATTTTAATGTTTTACCTCTATCTATATAGGTGTAGCTGATATGTGAGCGGATGGGAAGGTTCAGCTTAGAGGAAGGGGACTTAAATACTGGTTGCTGAGTCACTCATACCTTTCTAGAGCAGCTGGAGCAGCTACCAAGACTCTGTAACAAATAGACCTTTTGGACCTGAATTCTCAGAATGCAGAGCTGAGAGGTCTGCTTCAAGCCCAGACTTAAACATAACCTCCTGGTCTAACTCACCCACTCCAGCCAAAAATTAAATGGTGTCTGTTGACTCCATATCAAAGATACTACCCTTATTTCTGCTGAACCATGAAGTTATTTGCACATTGCTCCATCAGAAATTCCTCTGGAACGTATGAAGCTTTTCACACTCTGTGTAGTTGACCCATCATGGTGCTCTAAAACAGATGCAAGATTTCTAAAGAACATCAGTGACGGTTAGACATAAAAATTTCTGGAGTCTTCTGGCTACACTTCTATCAGTGCCAGACACAGCCCGTGGCTGTTACCATGAATCAGCACCAACTCTCCCTCCATCCAATCTCCTCTCCTTGACTGTGGTATAAGCAGAATTCACACACATACAGGAAAACATCATTCTCACTCTGAAAATAACTAGATAAATTTTTGTGGTTCCTACATAACACAAGATAATCATCACCTTCCCTTCTGACCCCAAAGATTTCTAAATACATTTGAATTCAATGACTGCACTGCATTCCTATGCAAGTCCATAAGAGCAAAGTATTTTATACAGTATGAATCAAGTGGCTAGTAAAATGTGAGGGTACTGCCTGATAGCAACACTGCCATGTAGAGATACAGAGCAGAGAGTATTTCTTCACTGAATCACTTTACTTCTGTGATATTTTCTTACTGATACGTGACCATTTCCTTAGCTTTTGCACAGTAGAAATGTCCCTTTTGGTATAATTACATGAAATGACATGTCTATATCTCTTGACATATTTACAACATTTAATAACCTTATCATTAATTTGTTTTGAAACATTGTTTCCAGCTGTGTTTAGAGTGATTACCTAGAATGACAAGAGTGGTGTTAATTGACGAATATTTACCATTTCATCTTGTAGAAATTTCATGGAAAGGTTGTGTTGAATAGATTCATGGCATTAATCTGTTGCAAGTGCATGGCTAATTTTTCTCTTTTTTTCCCCCCATTGCACCCTTTAGAAGGTTTAGTTCTGTAGTAGGATCTGATCATTCCCATAAGAGACTTCAACAGTTCATTGGTCCACCTCTGGGTGGGATTAGAGCACTGCTCCCTCCTACATTTTTTGTTTATTACTTGTCCCCTTCTGCCACCTCTCAAAAGGGCAAACTCTGTATATATCATAGGAGTTATGGACCAACACAACAAAGACCTCTGACTTTGTCTCTGAGGCTTTTGAACTTTACTCAGTAATGCTTGGTGTGGAAGGAGTTACTGTGCCCTGTGTATAAACCACATATTTTTGGTGCTTGTAGATATCTCCCAGAAGAAACTATGACTGCATCATCTTGTGAAACACTCAGAAATAGAAAAAGTTGCCAAGTTCAGGGTAACAACTTTTAGACTTTGTACAGAAGAACAGAAAACTTATATTCCATAAAAGATCATCGGAGACCAAACATATAAATCCCAAGAATAGCCTTTCCTTTAGCATTTTATTACTGTATTTTCCAAAAGTAGATGGAACCAAGAACTAGAGAGCATGCAATTATGTCAAACTCCTTTTAACTTCTGGAGTCTTCCTTTGGTTTTCTGGGAAAGAGAAGTCCCAGAAGAGGTTTCCAGAGTTGAGGAATTGAGTTATAGGATTGAGTTGTCTTCTGCTCATGCTGTGTCACTTTATGCTTGAGAAAGCCCTCCTCCCCATCCAGACATACAAAGAACTTTCTCTTGGGCCACCAAACCATTGTTAAAGAGCAGAGTCACAGACCTGACTATGGCACTGGAAGGTGACAATATCTCCTGGGTATTAGCAGAAAGACTTTCCTCACAACAATACTAACCCAAGGGCCCCAGCTCAGATTCTCCAGTAGGTTTTACCAACTTGTTCCACCCTTGGATACCTCTGGATATACCTGCATTGCTTCTGCTGAATCTCCATCCAATACCTTACATCCATGGTTTTGTCAGATGTGTAGATCACAGAAGGTATCTCCATGGCATCTGATAATGTAGGTACAGAGTTATTGAGGGAATGATGCCAGTTTAAGTCACTTAAGATTCCTGTGCTTACAGATGTGAAATTAGAAGTGTACACTTGAATTAATTTCATCAACAATTATTGTTTTGCCTGCTTTAGTCTATGAAAACAGAATTTTAAACAAGTTTTATTTTATTCCTTACCCCAGCTGTCTGCACTGAAGTCCTAACAATGTCCTGACTCCTGCTGGGAAAATATTAAAAATGTTTAAACTCCATTTTTGTATATAAATAGTAATATCAACAATACAAAATCTACTTATGGACCAATTCAGCAGCCAGAGCTCTTGTTCTTTCTGGTTGTCACTTTGATAATGCAATACAATCACATGGGCTTGCAGCCCTGTCTGCTTGGTGTGCCATCATTTATAACACATTATCGGAGTGACAGCTGGCAGTAACAAGAGGCCAAGTGCCAGATATGCACAGCACATCTTACTGAGAAATATTTCCCTGTTAAAACCCAGATAGGTTGATTAAGAAGTGAGGGAATTCCTCCCCCTTCCCCCAGATGGCTGTGCTGATTCGTTGGAAACGAACCCAGACGCAGCTTCTCCGTGCACTGGCAAAACTCCATGCTCCACCTTCCCTCCTCTATTCAGGTTATATCCCATGGGGTTCATCAGGAGAATTTTCCCTGACAGGAATTGAAAACAGTGATCTATAAGCAATGAGCAGCATCACCATTTGCTTTAATTAGGTAGGACAAAAAGCTTGCTCAAGGATGCACTTTATGCAGCACAAGGGTATACCCTGAAGAGGGTCCTGTTTGCACTCCACTTGCTTTGTGTTTGACCAGCCTACTTTCGCTGTGGCCCCTTGAATTCAGGCCCAAACAATGTGCTCTCAGAGCTTTCCAGTCACCATAAATCCCTGCCTCCCTTCTCAGTGAGACTCCCTCTCAGGCACCATCTCAAGACTTCCTAACTACCCTTCCCTGATCCAGCCTGACCTGTTAATCAGTATTATTGAAGAGTTATCCCTTTGAACTGCAGGAAGTAATCTGGTGTATTAAGTCCTCCTTTTAGTTTCACTAAATAGTCCTGTGACCTCCCTGAAAACCCCTCAAAAGATGACAAAGGATTTGTGTCCCCCCACACAGGGTGCTAATTGGGAACTCCAATGAGTTAAAGGAAGAACAGCATTAGGGAAGACGACTTTATGGAGAAGTGAGAGAGTTAACTGGCTGCTATTTCATTATTATGCCAGCTGACTGTACAGGACTCCACAATGTTCTCAGGGATGTGGGGAGCGGTGTGTGTTCCCTGGCAGAGACCCAAGATCTAGATTAAAATCTCCCAGAGTTAATTTAGGAAAACAATAATATTTGAAGTTGGAAGGGTTTTTCTTTTCAGACTGTATTCCACCATGAAACATGTGATCCCTGGGCCTATTTCTTTTCCGCATAGAGCTTTCCTTGTGAATTCTTGTGAATAGCTAGGCCTACACCTTCAATAAGAGAACCTAAGAGGAAGTACCTAAATTAATCTTTTGATATTAAAATAAATACGAGTTTTTCAAGAAATGTTGAAGTGTATCCACAGTGAAATAATTGTCACAACCCCAAATGCTTAGTAAACTGATCATCACTAGTTACTCAGTTTGTACAAAGCCCAGCATTGACACCAGTCTCGGCTGAACTTTTGCAGCTTTTTAAATTCCTTATAACTGTTCCCCTTAGGTGGTGTAGTTTTCCTCACAGTTCAAGCATCTACTCCCAGAGCAGAGGACGGCAGGACAACTTGCAAAGTGCTATGGGACCTGAGCACTTGTAAAGACTATTGCTCGGATCTCAAGACCATCCAGCTGCCATCCTCTTCCAAACCCCCGTGGCAGGGTGGTGTCTGCCACACTCCCATGGGAATATCTCTGTTGCAGAGCCAGAGTGTTGGCCTGTACTGGGTGGTATGTTGGGGAAAACATCCCTACAGCTCCAGCTCTGCCCTGGGGAATACAGTCCTGGTGCCACACAGTCACAGAAAAATAACATAACTCGACCATGTTGCCCAGGTGTTATGTTTGTGGTCAGGGCTACAACAGAGCCCAAAACCGTAGGGTTTCCCATTGTATGCCAATGTATCCATTTGCACCTCTGCTTCTCTATGTGTTGTTTCAGTAAACACATAAAGTTTTTTTCTCTCTCTTCCCTTGCTTGTCCTTTGAACATTTTTTTGCACACCCCTTTGCATGTTGCTAAGAAATTTTACGTTTCCTTGATCAAAAGTTACATACAGTTTTGTTTCCAGGGTTTGGTTTCGGTGGATCTTACCTTTTCTATCCCTGTAAGCAGGTAGAAGAGGTAAGGGGATAAACCAGTTAGGGAAGGCAGGGAGGAGGACTAGCAGGAACCTTAATTTCAATGTGTGTACCTCCTTGTTTGAACCAGGAATGTAGTATGTGAAAGATAAGAAGCCACCCTTCCTAGCCATAACAATACCACTTTGTTCCAATGTCACTGCTGCTGGCAGCTGGGTGTTTTTCTCACCTCAGCTCCCTCATATACACCATGGCTAGCTCAGAGCATGATGGGCACATCCCAGAGGAAAACTGAAAAACTGAGCATCTTTATCCACTGTGACAGAGGGAGTTGTTCAGATCTCCTTTTTGTTTTTTTTTGTTTGTTTTGTTTTGTTTGTTTTGTTTTGTTTTTTTGTTTGTTTGTTTGGTTGGTTGGTTGGTGGTGGTTTTTTTTGTTTGTTTGTTTTGGGTTTTTTTTGGGTTTTTTTGGTGAACACTTTTCATTTAGTGAATCACTACTGGATATGTGCTAAAGCACTTCTGGGAATCCCATCTGTACATCCCATGTGTATCATTAGGCACCCAAAACTTGCTCCTGAGGAACGTTTTCAAGAAACATTTTCAGTGGGCTCGATGTCTGCACCATGCAAAGGTTCGTCACAGTGGTATCAGTTCTGGGAAACATTAATTTTGTTTTCTAGTCAGCAAAGTCCATGCTACAGAAGAAGCAAATTTATACTAATCTAAAAATGCCAACTTCAGCTAATTTCTAGTTAAACTGAGCTGGCAGCACTATAACTGCATGCAAAATTGGGTGTATACTGGTTTATCTAGTTGCACAGTGTTAATGTGTAGATAGACCTTAACACACACTTAAGTGTCCTTATCATGCGTGAAAGTGAGACTTAGGGTGTACTTCAAGAAGTTCACTTTAAAAAGTTAATCAGCAGAAAAATAGAAAAAGAAGACAAAATGTTTCTTGATACTGGAAGCTTCACTTTGAAGAGTAGCTTTTTACAAGAATATGGACATATCAATACACCTGGAACTGCCTATCTGACAAACAAAAAAAAAAGGACAAGAAGCATTTTTGTGATGCCAGCACTCTTAAATCTTTTCTTTTAGCAGCTATTAAAGGATCTTGCAAGTCCACGTTTGCATCTTGGCTTTGCAGTAAAAGTAGCAAGGTGTTTTTAAACTCTTTCTCCCTCTCTCTAATTAAATCAGCACAATTAAAATGACCTTACCACTCAGGGAAGACATTCATGAATACCTGGACTGCTGTGGCCAATAGATGTTGATCAGAAACTATGATGACACATATTATCTGCAGAATGCAAAACCTGCCATACAGTTTTGAACTTTTTAATAAGAATATATAGTTTCAGCTCAGTAAACCGCTTCACGATATTAGAAGAATGTTTAAATACACTCTTCCATTGTACTTTTACCTTAAAATTGAGTGTGGTTTTGGAAGTCCACTGATTTACCTGTACTTTAGGCCCAGATTGTCTAAATATTGTTGTGGATTAAAATAAGCATTTTCTTTAACTTTATAAATCCTTATCTCCTGATGTTAGCAGCAACTAATCAAATTTTGTGGGTTTTGCTGAGTTGCTTCCAAGGCAAATTCACCATATCTTTCTGTTGAAGATGGCTATGTAAATCAGAAATAGCTCCAATGAAGTCCATTAAAATACATCAGTGGAATATTGGTGTAAGAAGAGATTCAAACCTATTGATTTCCACTGGAGTTTGCATGAATGAAGAAAGAATACAGAAATTAACCATTATTTTTTTGCCTTGTATTTCCTTTCAGAAACCTTAATTCCAAAACAAGGTGGCTGAAATAATTTCCAATGAATAATTAAGTAGGTTATTGATCTGATTAAAATGAAAATTAAAATATCTAGAGACAAGATTTGGGGAAAAAACATTGGGAATTTGCAATAAAAACTAATCTTTGTTGAATATTTTTTCCCGTATAATATAAGATCATATTTTTAAGGAGTAAAAACATGTCTGTAAAAACATCTCTGGTGCATTACCAGAGACTGCAACCAGTGATGTGCTCTGACAGTGTGCTCCATGCAGCTAACTGATGCAGGGACCAGGTCAGAGAGAGGAGAGAAGAGAAGAGAAGAGAAGAGAAGAGAAGAGAAGAGAAGAGAAGAGAAGAGAAGAGAAGAGAAGAGAAGAGAAGAGAAGAGAAGAGAAGAGAAGAGACAAGAGGAGAAGAGAAGAGGAAGAGAAGAGGAAGAGAAGAGGAAGAGAAGAGAAGAGGAAGAGAAGAGGAAGAGAAGAGAAGAGAAGAGAAGAGGAAGAGAAGAGGAAGAGAAGAGAAGAGAAGAGAAGAGAAGAGAAGAGAAGAGAAGAGAAGAGAAGAGAAGAGAAGAGAAGAGAAGAGAAGAGAAGAGAAGAGAAGAGAAGAGAAAAGAGAAGAGAAGAGAAAACATAGTCAGAGGAAGAACTGTTAGACACTATTCATAATAGCATAAAAACCATATTTAGGAGAAACTAACTTAAAGTAAATGCAGAATGAAGAACTGAAAGAAGGCCCAGAACAGCCCTGTGGCAGAGAAAGAGGAATTCTGTGATATCTTCTGTCCCAAGGTTCACCTCTTTCATAATGTTCTGCTTCTCCTTACTGGAAGGGGTTGAGGTTGGGGAATGACTGAAAACAATGTCAGGTAGTGAATCAGACCTAGACACATGAAGATATTTCTGTGTCTAGTTCTTACTGAAATCAGTGAAAGTTAAATTCCAGAAGTAACTTTAAATGTGGGGCCTCGGTCCCTGTCCAGGTTTGTTTAGCTCAGTGTGGATCTGTTAGCTCCCAAATCATGCCCATTTTGAACAATTGCTATTGTTGCATATTTTTTCCTTACTATGTCAATATTTATTCTAGCTTATGGTCCTTTGAAACAGTGCTCCAGTAGGCACAGGCTTATTTTTAACTTCTTCTCTAGTCCTAACACACTTTTCTTTCCAGTCTTTGAATGGATGGGTACACCACCTATTATCTTCCATGGAGAAAAACATAACCAATAAAAGTTGGGTTTGCAGGTAAGGGCTGAGCAGAAATGTTATATAGCCCCTTTAATAATACCATTATTTTCATAGCCATCTGTGTATTTTTCAGCTGTTCATTTATTTGGTGTTAAATTACACTCACAATTTTTATTATTATTATATTCAGTTGTTACATCTTTGGAAAAAAAATCCAAAACATTAACAACCCTTAAAATTGTAGTAGGTGCTTACTTAAAAGCATTTGGAAGTAACTGCCTGTCAATTGTTCACTGAAGAAGAAAAAAGCGACCCTAGAAGAAGAATTTATTAAGAGGGTGAATAAATCATTTCTCTCTCTCATTGTCATGTCATTTTCTTTACCATTTGGCATTCACTGCACTTGGAAATTCCTCCAAGTCTTTGTGTTCCTGAGCTTTGAGATTTCAGAAAACAGTCCCTTGGCCCCCAATCCCTGCCAAGGTTGCTACTTTCATACTCCTTTTCCTGTGGATTACAAAACAGGATATTATTGTAAAAACAAACAGAAATTGCTGTTTGCTGCTAATCTTGAAGAGAACCATAGGGGAATTAAAACTCTGCAGTTCCTCCTTTTTCAAGTGGCTCAGGCTAGGGATGACTTCTGTTCTGCTGCTGTCAGGTGAAGATCAAACCCTTTTCATTGCCAATCACCAAAGGTTGCAGCAGATAACTGCAATTTTCTGTCCCTCCTTTGAAATTTTGATCATTACAAGGTAAATCTAATTTTTTAAAGTTTTAAAATTTCCCAGTATGCTTCAAGGTAAATATGGGATCATTTATAAACCAAAGGCAGTTTATAATAGGAAACTAAGTAAAGATATTTCTCTTCTCTGTATATTGCCACAGGCTGTTTCAGCACTGGGCAGAAGGGTGGCTGTATGTTGTTTTCTTGCCTTTTTCCTGAGGGTGATGTAGAAGGTGTTAAAAGACATGTATTTGACCCTTCTATATCTGTGAACCAGGAATATCCTATCTGATTAATTTAAAATAAGAGAAATATGATGCCATAAACCAGAATGTGCTGGTTGTGTATCTCAGGAATGGGAGTCCAAGGCGGTATCTCTGGAAGAGACACAGATCTGAGAACAAGTCACCTATTTTTTTCCCCAAATTATTTAACCTCTTCCACACAGCACCTGACCCCACTCTATCATGAAAGGATATTTTCTCCACAGCTCTCTCACAGGACTGTGAAATGTGAGTTATACTTTTGACAGACAGAAAGTGGAATAAATGCAATTTTACTGCAGCTCTTGGAGGAAGAGTTTGGCTGAGCTGGGAATAGACGTGGGACTTCAGCTTTGTGACTGTAACACGTGGCTCCAAATTTAACCTTTCTTTTGATCTTCCTGTCTTTGGGCAGGAGGATGATGTGCTAAAGTATTAATAAGGTACAAAGACCTCAGTCATACTCATTAGGATTTCACCATGTGCCAAAGCAGGTTCTTGAGCTTTGCTGAGGCCACACTCACAGGCTGCCACGACATGGAGTCAGGGACGGTGCTTTTGAGGACTACATCAGGTCAGCTCCCAGACAGCATCATGGACTGTGTTTGAGGCCTGCTGACTACTGGCTGCTTGTTTCCAAACCTGAATTAGCCCCATTTTCCATTTTCTTCCACTGCTAAACACCCAGCTCGCACTGGTTTCAGTTGCCAGACAAGCTCCAGAGACCTCCTCTAGGCAATCCCCCAGAGCCATGTGAAATGCTCTGGGCTGTCCCAGGAGGGCACAGGTCTCCTATCAGTTCTATTCCAGGTTCCAAGCACCTAAAGGTGTCTTGGATTGTCTTTAGGTTGAACGGGAGCCAAGCATACACCTGCATTCCTCCATGAGGGCACTCCCTTCATTGAAAGGCTAAAAAGCAAACTGGGCTTGGAAAAAGCAAACAAACCAAGAACTAAGCTCTGGTAGGGAGCTCTGGGGCGTGAGTTCTTGGGAGAGTCATTCAGGGTGTGGGTAATGAGCAAGTGGGTGCTTGAGGGCTTTCAGGGATAGGATCAGCTCTCTGATAACACTGCAGTGGTTCCCAGGCTTAGGGAATAGATGCAACCTGGTGGATGTTTAATTAGCAGATATGCTTAAAAGTTTGATCATTCAGTGGGTTTACTAGTGGTCAGAACTGCTTTGCTCTTAAACTACGAGATATGTGGTGGTCTCTGTGGTGGCTCTGCAGATCAGTTTACCAGTCTTTGAAGAGGTACTTTATTAAACTCTGAACTCCTTTAGACACTGAGAAAGAACAGTAATAGAAAATGAGGAAACTTTCCTGATGTTTTATTACTACCTCCAACAGAGAAAAAAAAACCTTAATGAAAGTAAAACTCTAAGGTAGGTTTTCTAACTGATGCAGAATGTGTTGGACAGATCAATATTTCAACTTCTAATATTAGTTCTTCTTGTGAACAAACAGAGGAGTTTAGGATTGCCTGTTCATCATCTTTAGCATGCATTGAAATGGCCATATTGATAAAAACAGAACAATTATGGAAAGGAAGCCCCTGAAAACAGATGAAAATCTGCTACTTGGCAGCAAAACTTACCTGGGAAAAGTAGGGAGCCCAGAAGAGACAAGTAGATGTAAGTCTAAGGCTAGGTCAAATTAAGACTCAGATGTGTCATGTCACTAAAACAACATCTGAGAACTGAAGTTACTGGGAAAAAAAACAGTTTGTGTTGGCAGAGTGTGTAAAATTTTACATTATTGACAAACAGCTAGAAATTTGGCATGATACTTATGTTTTATAATGCTTTAAGATCACAGTAACATTTTAGCCAAAAGTGCTTAAAACTGCTGTTAAAATTTTTCATCAGCTTAACATACCATAGACATTAAAATGTCATTCTAAGCCCATTTTCTGACTTTTCTCTATAAAAGGATTAACTTGTCTTTAGAATGTTAAAAATGCTTAAATTACTTGATATTAGATAAGAAGGTTTAGCTCAGGTTCAAGAAAAGTTTGAGAATTTATTAAGAAAATATGTATACTTTGTCTTTTGCTCAGTTGGCATAAGTCAAGTTCTATATGGTAGGATCATGCTGATGCAGGGTAATTGGAGCGCAGGTCATTTGCAGTCCATTTACCAGGTACCTGACATTACCACCAGAGGAAAACTGATTCATATCCCAGAGGAGAAATCCCTAATACAAATGCAAGTCCCAGTATTCAGTTTGGTTGGAGTCCATGTGAATGGGACCCATGTGACATTCATGCATGTGAATGACATGGAATTACCATTTACTCTCTGTGTCTCCAACACTGATTCTGCATGCTAGTTGATACATAGCCCAAATTCAGGCTTAGGACAACCTGCATGACAGTTTTGGGAGGTCTAGGTCCAATGGTAAATCCCAAAGATCTGGGTGTGATCTGTACACACATCTTGACTATTTCACACGAAGTTATGTTGTTTCGTGGTTCTCCTTCACCCTCAAATGATATTGCCTTCCTAAATATAATTTGTGTTTGATTTTTTTCCCCTTCAAAACACAATTGAGGAAGTGTTTCATCATCCACTACCTGTCTCCTGGAAGAAAGCTGGACGTAGATAGGTGACCAGTGGCAACCTAATTTTGCCTTTATTTTTCCTCATTATCAGTTGGGAAATATAACACACCAGAAGAACTATTGGAGACAGGAGATCAGTCATGGTCATGATATGCCTTTCATCCCAGAAGATGGTCCAAACAATGGTCCAGGAGACATGCACGTCAGTCTGTCCTTTTTCATGCAGAGAAGGAGATAGGAAACAGGTATCTGAGTTACATTGGCTGCTCACACAGCTGAAAGACCCCTCCTGGCCCCATGTCCAGTGAAGAAGTCAGAACCATCTTCCATATAATAATGAAGTAGTGGTGGAGACATAATTCCTTTTGCCTGTGCAAGTGACAACACAAGTGGCTCCCTTTGAGAAGGGAGCCTGCAGGAACAGAAGTGCAATGTAGGATGGAGGAGTAACAAGCTAAGTAGTGCTCATGGAGGGCAGGGTTCATCAGATGAAGGAGAGCAAAATTAGGAAAGAAAAGAACCTACTGTGTTCTGGAGGGTAATACTCCCAAGCTGACCTGGCAGTATCCACTTTTAGGCTGCACATTTGTCTCAACATCTATAGACAATGAGGATACAGGGAAAAGAAAAAGAGAAGAGTTATAGCTGGGCAGTCTGCATTATGAATGGTATGAGACAGAGATGGCTTTTGGTGTCTATTGCCCAGTGGAAACACTGTTTTGCCCAGAAAACTCACAAACTTAAAAAGAAAAATTCCCAGTGGAACTGCATTTGAAAATTTTAGACTACCAATTTGCTTCACAAAACATGGAAAATCCACAGGAAAGGCATAAGCAGAACACAGCTGTCCTGGCTCCCTTCTGAAACCCTCTCTCTCAAGACATGCACATTGATCTCCCAGCTATGCTCAGGTTTAACAGGGAGCCAAGGAAGCAAGCAAGCATGCAGTTACTGCATCCAGTTTCAGACCTCCTTTTGCCCCAACAGATCAGAGGTATCTATGTCTGTCTGCTGCAGAAAAGGCTCTGTCCTATCTGTCTGCAACAGGCTTTTAATAAGGACAAACTCAGTGAAACTCACCCTACATTTACCCAGAAATGTCCAAGGGAGATGAGCAACAGGCTTTTCACATGAGTGCAATGGGCAGATACAGCTTGTTTGGATCCCTTTGAACTTTGGCAATTTTTTTTTCTTAGTGGGGGTAGCATTGAACAAGTTTGCAAATGTGGCATTTGGCTTGCCCCTGCTGGGGTCGCATGGCCACCACCCCTAAATGTAAGGAGAATTTTTTATGCTGGCTCTAGCCAGCTGCCAGGTTGGCACAAATTATATATGGGGCACAGTCCTGCAGCCTGACTTTGTGACAGAGCAGAAATGTAACCTCTCCTGCTTCTCTTCCCTTCTCTCCCCACCTCATTTGAAGCAGATGGGCTCTGTGCTAGTGCTGAGACCAAAGCTCACAAGTGACTAAACATGGGGTCTTGCATACTTTCCAGCTCCTTCAAGAAATCAGGAACAAATGGCTCTTGCCAAGGAACTTGTTGCTGGCAAAGGTAAGAGTAGTCTCTTTACTGGAGTCTGCAGTTTGCACATTGCACACCAGTGAGGGTTTAGGTGTGATCAGGTAATTACTCCTTAAACCCAAGGCCTTAGCTGTGCCCAGGAGCAATCAGTCCTGTGTGTTATTTATCACTTCCTCCTTGACTGCCCTTTCATTTCAGGCTTGCTTTGCAACAGCCTGATTGATTTACCCAGTTCATGCCATTCTCTCAACATAGGCCCTGGATTAAAAATAAACCCTGTAAATTGCTGCTACATATTTACTGACCATTGTGCTGCACGGCACCTCCTGCTTGCTCAGAAAAAAATGCTTCCTCCTCTCAGTGTTGTTTAGCTGGAAAAGACAGATAACTTCCTGCACTGTAATATAAGTGGTAGAGTTGCTTATTAAGCTGGACCTTGGTTAGCAACACCAACCTGGCAAGAATGAATCAGTAGGTGAATGCAACACTGCAAAACCCTGAGGATTCTCCCACCCTGAAAGAGTCATTAAAAACATTACAGAGAAAGGAAGGGTATGCCAAGTTTAAGATTAACTGCAGTTATGACTGTGAAAATCATACTGGGAACACTCCTACGGGCAGGCTTCAGTCTGAAAAGGAGGCATTATCTCCACTTGGCACCAATGTGCATGTCCAAGCGATAATTCTCTGCAGGGCTCACGTCAACAGAGAGAGCACAGTGCCTTGCTGCAAAAGGGCAAATAACCCTTAAAAAAGCAGAAAGAATCTCTGAGAGGTGAGCAGCATGAATCAAAGAAGTCAATGGTACCTATGGAAAGGATGGGACAAAAGATCCTCTTAAGGCCAGCGACGGGAACAGACTTTAAGGAAGGGAACAAACTTCAAGAAATGAAAAAGTAAGGGTTAAAGTGGTAGTTCCACCAGGGCTTGTTCTGAGAAAAACAGGATCCTGGGTGTGACTCATCTTGCCCATCCTATGGCATTTCTCACACACCCATATAGATAACCAGACTCTCAAAAGCACTTGGAGACCATTTTTAAGTGCAAAACATACAAAGATCTCAAGAGATCTCAGATTCTGTCATTCTTTAGAGGCCAGAGACCTGCTGTAAGCCTGGGGCAGGGCTGAAACTTTCTGTCTTTTTGGTGAGATTTAAACTAGTGGATGCTGCCAGCAGAAGAGGGAGCAGGGATGGCGGAAGGCCCAGCTTGAAGAAAGATAGCAATCAGTTGGAAGTACATTTTAAAAGATAGCATCAACCTTTTTCTTAGAAACATCTTGTTGGCTTATGTTACTCGGGGGAATACAGAGTCAAGGAAACAAAGTCTTCTGGTTTCAGTTGTTTAAATAATCAGGGCCTATGACTGAATGAAATAGCAGAACAAGGATGACGATAGCAAAATGCACCCATGCAAGAGCTCTCAGCCATGAGGAGGTGAGCTGAGGGCAGCAGCCACCCTCCCTCAGCCTGGTTGGCTCCTCTGGGAAAAGCCCTGCAGCTTTCTTCTCTTGCACCTTTCTTCTCTTCCAGCTTTCTTCTTTTCAGATTTTTCCCTGATAGACAGGTGTGACCCCACTCTGGGGGCAGGCAAAAGGAAGTAGCTCAGCATCCAAAATTCCCCCCTTTTTTAACTCAGAAAGAGCTGGCTGAGTCAACTTGGTGCCTAAGTCCAAGTTCTTTTTCTAGTGTCTTCACCTTACAGTAACATCCAGCACAGCCAAGAGTGGGAGAGATTCAGCTAGTGTCAGACAATTTTCAGAGAGTATAACATTAATCTTCTCTTTTATCAACACATGCCCACATTTCTGGTCTCAAACACAGCCCAGCCTGGGAAAAGGGGTTGTGCACATGTCCCAGGGATTTTTGGCGGCTGTAGAAGCTCCTTAGAGACCAGAAGTACCATTTAGCCTAGAAATAGTTTTGCTGGACTCTCAGTATTGCTGGACTAAATGTCCCTCAGCAATCTACACCATAACTTTTAAAAGACAACAAAGCATATCCTAAACTTGGAAGAGAGATGTTTTATGCATTCTCAGAACAAGACAGCTTGATAAAACTCAAGGGAAGTTTTCCACAGTTAATGCAAAACATAAGTAAATCTATGCCTGTTAACAAAGAAGAAAAAGCCACACAAAGAGACACATTTATTTATATCTAGTAAAATTCTATAAATTATTTATATCTGTATTGATACCTGATTTTGTTTTTCTTTTTAAAGGGGTCACATATCAAAGCTACGTCAATGACAAATGGCTACAGAATAACTGCTCTGTTAATACCAAAGCAAAATGGTTAACTATGTTACTGGATATTTTTAAGCACCCAGATTTCATTAAAGAAACATTCAAAGGCAAAATAAAGCATCAGTCATCAAATGTTTGTGGATAAATGTACCAGCTTATTACACTGAGCAATGAAATGGGTTTTGGGGGAGAAGAATTTGCAAGTGAGTAATGGCTTCTTTAACACTAATGTGGCTTAATTCTGAATTAAATCCTTGTCCTGCAAACAGAGCCTGTCATAGAGATCAGTATTACTTCATCTCCTTTTTTTTTTCTTTATTTAATGTCATTACAGAAAGCCCAGTACTCCAGAAACATTTGCTGCTACCCAGTATGTATGTATTAACAATAACCACTTTATGCTCCATTGAAAGAATGGCCAGTATGCCTAGAAAGTACATTAAAATATAAATTAGGGAAATTTCAAAATAATCCATTGGAACTTACAAAAGATCAGAACAGTTAAAATAGCTTAGAACTGAAGTTTGGTTTTGGAAATGGGTGAAGTCTCCCTAGAGAGAAAATGTGTTAGATTTTAATGAACATTTTGATATCTTTTAAAATTGTATTTTGTTCTGCAGATTAAAAAAGAAAGAAAAAAACCCCTACATTTAAAAGTAGGCTGCATCACTTGTATAACAACTGTACAATTGGGGGCCATGAAAACCAAAGTGATTTAAATACAAAGAGGTCAGCTGTGATGGTGCAGCCTCCTTCACAGTATGACTAAATCTCATGATTTTATATATACTATGGTAATTCCAGGAGCTCTGTGCTGAACAGACCTACACTGACAGTCATCTCCCACTTTAGACACTTTGGAAACCAAATGAAGTGATTGGCTGAGATTTCACCAAAAATCTGAGGTACAGCCCAGTGGTGGAGCCGTGTGTGAACCCTTGGGTCACTGCCTGGGCTCCTGATGTCAGGTGATGGTGGCTTTGGGATAGCACAGATGACAGCACCAGTTTCTAAAGTATACGGGGTGTTGGGCACCAAAAGGTTTGTTCTAAAGCAAACCGCTTTTTAACATTAATTAATGGATTGTTATAAACAGCTGAGAGTGTATCCTGGTTATTTTGTCTGTGAATTTCCTGGCTTTGTTCTAGGAAAAGTGCTGGTGATAGATAACTTTCTACACACCAGACAGAGAGTATTTTTAAGTTTTCCTCTTTCACCAATTTAAAAGCTTTCTTGTCAATCAGTGACCTTGCTTTTTGGAGAGTAATAAGAGCATTATCACAGCAATGATGAAAGGGAAAGGACATGTACTGTAAAACAGGATGAAAAAGGCTGGTGTGTATATCCCTCACCTGTAGGAATCATCAGTTATTTGTGGCCAAGAGATGTGCAGGATCCAGTAAAAGAAGAATAAACACCCAGAGAGATTGGATTTGCAGAAGGAGCTGAAGAAGCACTCTAAAATAGTCTGAATAACCTGTTTGCGTTGACTCTACTGTGAACAGGGAACTTGGACAAGACAATTTCCAGAAGTCCCTTCCAATCTCAGCTGTGCTTGCCTGTATATATCAATGCAACCAACTACCCTTAACCCATAGCTTCTTCCTGAGCTTCACAGCAGTCACACAGGGAAGTAGAAATATTTTAAAAGAAGTCAGCTGGCCCATCTTCATGTCTTTACCTGAAAACTCTAAATGTTAGTTTTTTCAGCCCTATCTCAGTCTTTTCTCCTTTCTTCTCATTTTACCACTGAAAAAAAATGGGGAAAAATAAAAAGAAGTAGGGAAAGAGTAAGCCATAAGAATATCAGGGGGTTCGAGTTTTGTTGGGAAAATCTGGTGGTTCAAGTCTCTCACAATTTTAATGAAATAGGGTTTTTCAAATAAAAGTTTGAGGGTTTTTTCTGATGAAAAAGTGGCTTAAATTATCAGCTGTCTCTGGGAAGCAGATGATATTTTGCTATACTATCAGCAATGAGAGAACACTCTATGTTCCCTGACCCAAGGATTTCTTTGAATACTCTGTCTTAGAATCATTAAGGTTGGAAAAGGTCTTATAGTCAAGGGATTCACAAACAGGGCTAGTGAAGGCTTCAGCCCTAAGGAAAGTATTGATAGACTCCATCCACTTAAAGATCACTTCTTTCTCACTCTTTTTCCCCAGGTAAAATGATCACAACTCCACATTATTGATGGTAACCTAGCATACCCTCAACACAACATTTCGGCCTTTCAGCAGAAAACTCAAACAGATTGTTCCCTGCCTGCTGTTGCAAATGCCAGAAGTGTGGCTGGAATCCACCTTACTTTCTCCGTGAGGAATTAGAAATTACCTTATGAGGGAGGTTATAATCCACTGCCAAGTGAGAGAGTCAGGATTAACCAGAGTAACCTGATTGATCTCTGTGTGAGGTTTTTTGAATGAAGCTCTGGTTAATTTCCACTCCAACAAGCTGCAAAGCAAGGTAACTTGTGGGGTGATCTCAGGGAAAAGTTAGTCTAAGGACCACTCTGCTCAGGACTGTGTCCGCTCAAATCAGAGACATGCTGGCATGTTGAAGGAAAATTCTGTGGATCAACTCATCAGTCAAACAGCAAGGATACACAGATAGAATTTCCAGTCTTTGATCCCAGCTAAAACACAAGATCAAGAACAATGTGTGAGTCAGTCACAGCCTTGGTGCTGTTAGAAATGCTGCCTATTTGGTCTACCTGACAAGGATCATTTATTGTCCCCCAAAATCCTGTGATATCAGGCAGAGTAGCTGTGGGGATCTGTGAGCATCAGGACATGTGTTAATGTTCTGGACACACAAAAATTTCACTCCTTCCCCAGAATTAAATACCTGCCTGCAGTTCTGGTTGTAAACCATTGTATAGTGTGTCTGTGTTTTGATTATCATGAAAATTATACCCTGGAGGTAATTGCACTGTGGTTCTCTGTGTATTTCACTAAAAAGATGAATGAAATCATCTCTGGCAGTCCAGTTAGTACAGTGGCTGTTTAGGCAGTACGTAAACAGGATCCTTTTTATTTACGTCAGTTGCATAAAACCAAAATTCATTCCAAGGATTTGCATGTTCACAGGCCTAATCATGTTAGCACAGTGCACATTTGCAAATTTGCTCTCTGTCAATTGCTGGAATCTGGAAATCTGTCTGATTGCTGCTGGAGGCATCACCAAGTGCCAGAGGCAGTGGAGGGAGCAGGTAGGGGTGCAGCAGCTGAGGGTGTGAGCAGACAGATGCGCCCATCCATGCCAGAAATGGAAATGCCAACTGAATAGCAAGTGATCTATTGTTCCTGGTTAAGTAAATAACACCAACTTCCTGCCCCTCTGGAAGCCAATGCTTCATGTGCCCCAGCTCCTACTGCTTAATTGTTGTATGTCCATGTTCAGACTCGCACAAAGTGTGTAAGTCAAGGAACAATAAAATGGACATATTTCCAAGAAAGACTGATCTCTCACTGAAGTACAGACTGGGACTTGAAATTCTCATGGACTCAGATGTCTCCTATTTCGAAATTATAGGTAGAGTTTTCAAACAAAACTATACTTACTGAAGTCTACTGAAGCTTAAGCATGCTTTCACTGCACACAAGCCAAGGTTCTCATCTGGTGTTTTTTGTAATGTCCTCCTAGACATATTCTTCTCACCTGAATCAAAGCAGAGCTTTTCTTCTGTGCCCACTGATTTACACAGAGGTTTGGGTTAGAGTCCCATCCCCACTTCCTTGGCTGCTAACCTTACACAACCTGCCCAAGTAATTTAACATTTGAATGCAGATAACCCACCTGAAATTCCTTTCACACCCCAGGGAAACCATACACATTCCCCCCCAATTCATTAAAAAGCAATCACAGAGCTGCTGGGTTTATTGGAGCACAGCAGTCTGCCGGGCTCCGGACGTGGCAGGGAGGGAGGGAGGAACAGCACCAAGCGTGTGATCTCATGCTGTGCCTGATCACACCTGAGCCAAGCCAGGGTCTCAAACCAGGGAGCAACCACAGAGCCAGCTCTGCAGCAAATGCACACCTCCACATGCATTTCTGAAGGAAAGGTTTAGCTCGTTGGGATTTCATTCTCTAAGTGCCAAATAAAGACTAATATAAACTGAGAAATTCAACAAATAATACTTCAGTAAGCCCCTTTGCTGTAGGTTTTTACGTTCTCCATCCCTTCTACGCTTTTGTATAGACTTTAGGTTGCACTGGGGGCTGTGTCTGAAATATACTTCTTTTTTAAGGAGGGATTGTGTTAGATAAAAGAGGGATAGACAACCCGGTTTTATGTAACTGTGGTTTTTGCACCCCATATCACAGTTAATTCATTGTTTAACATGAGGCTTTAATTCAGTTGTCTTCATCAATGAGCTACTTTGTGTCCATATGGCTAATAAGTGTTATTCTGCATTCCAATTAATGGGAAAATAGAAAGTATTTTAACAGTGCAGCTGATCTAACAAAAAACACATCTGAGGAGGATTAACATTTCAAAGGAACTATTTGCTCAAGTGAGCTGTCTTTATTATGATCTAAAGAGGAGGGAGTTGAAGAAGAAACCTTGAGTAACATTTTCATTATGGTAGCTTAGATACTGGAAATTAAATAGACCCAAATGAATTATAAAAAATCCTTGTACTTGAGGCTGGAGATAATTAAAACTGTTTTACCATGTGTCAATAGTAACAAATGAAAACTGGTGGAGATGAAGGATAATACAGTAAATACTTCCTGGCAAACAAAACATTGCTCACTTTAACCATGGTTAGTAAAAAAATATGATTTACCAGAAAGCATAAAGAACAGGCTGAAGTGTATCAGTATGTTTTTATGGAAGACATATGGCTCATTCTCACTTCTCAAAAATATGTGGCTCCGGTAGTAGGCAATTGTTTTACTACATAATACTAGCACAAATTTAATTTAGATTAAAAACACGACAGGATTCCGATGCAAGTTTGTGTTTTGGGTTTTTTTAATCTCCATTTCTCCAATTTTTTTAAACCTTGTTCTAGTTACAGCTGTTCTTTCACTCTCCCCATCTGATGGGGAGGGGAAGTGAGCACCTGCTTGCACAGTCAAAGCCAGCATTGCTTCTCCCAAGCCAGCTGGCCAGAGTGCCACGTCGGGTATGTACTCCCTCCTCTCCAGAGATCAAATGCATCAACCAGTGTGAGGATGGTCTCTGCCAGCTCAGGATCCACTGCCTGGCTTTCTGTAATTCCACAGCTGTGGAATCTGGCTACAAAATACCCTCTCTACTGAAGAATTCATCAACTTCTCTCAAAGGAATGGAAAGAGTAATTCCCAGTGTTGAGATCCAGGGTTTCCAGCATTAAGGTGACTGCACAGACTAAACTTTGTATGTTGGAGTCTTGCAATGAAGAAGGATCTCAGGGTTTAGATGTCTTCAATTATTCAGTTGCTGAAGTTCTTACTGCCTTCCCTAGTGTGCATGACCTGCCTGTGTAGCATTAGGATGCTTATGGTGACCATGTCCCTTCCAGCAAGATACACATTAAGGGCTACACTTCATTTGTGTGGAGTGATCCTGCACATTCTCCTTAGGTTCTCTCCGGTCTATGGAGTTCCTGATACAAGTACGTGGATGATCTTTGACGGACACCACACTGTAAAGTGAAAAATAGCCCATGCTCATATGGCTAATACAATCTCACAAGGAGCACCAGTTGGTCTTGAGCTGCTCAATGAGCCATTTGACAAACATCTGTCAGGACTGAACATATTTCTGAACTCCCTGTGAGTGGCACTATTGATTGGAAAAGGCCATTTGCGCTACAGGAGCAGAGAAAAGAAATGGAGCCACTGCTGATGTGGGTGGATACATTCATACCAGGGACTCATGTCACAGAGTAAGAATTGGCTCCCCCTGGGCTGAAGGGAACTCAACAGCTCTCCAAGGCTTGTGGCTGTTGTACAGATGCTCAAGACAAGAGAGGTCTTGGCATATGAGAGAATATACACTCCTGCAATTGCATTAATTGTGGTTCTCTGCTAAGAGATCCTAAAGAAATACTCATCTTATTTCTGTTCCTGGTGCTTGTGGAGAGACATGTTTGAGATATCTGCGATGGCCACCGACACCAGCATATGAACTAGTGCCTTTCCAACCCCGGTGATTGACTTCCAACCCTAATGATGTCCAATATATTTTTACTTGTTCAGAGGTGAAGAATAACAGAAGGTAATGCCCATCTACTAGACCTGTGTGTGGGTCCCCCCCAAAAACTAGTGCCCCTTTGATGACTATCTAACATCCTTTCAGGTGGTAATTATGACACATGCCCAGAGCTGTTAGAATGTGGAGGCCTTGCTTTAAAGGGCAGCCCTCTGGGTGTTCTATTTTTCTGTCAGTTTTTTTGGAGAGGAGCTGAGACATATGTGTGCTGGTACATGCAGGTATAGCTTCAGAAAGATAGAAAGACCCAGGGTCCAGCACCGTGAAACATGTGTCCAGCTGCAGGGAGGGTGGATCTCTGCCAACAGATCAAGGCCATTGTAGTTGTTGACAGATATTGCCTTATTTTCACAAGAACTTTAAGAACTGAAAAGTTTTGACTGGTCAAATTAACACTTAAAAAGGAAGAGTTCGTCAAATGCATTTGTTAAAAGGGCACTGTTTCTCTAAGTTCTGAGAAATGTGGTTGCTGGAGTGACCTAAAGTTTCAGGCATAGAAATGAAACTCCTGATTCCACGTACAAACTTTAACAGTTGAGTTGCAGACTCAGCTTTTAAGTCCTCTGGTTTTTTGTATATGTGGTTGTCTCTTAAATATGAACCAACATTCTCAAGCAACATAAATGCACATAAGATATTTAAATGTATTTTAAAAGGACAATATGCATTGAATATTTGACAATAGTTCCTGGAGGAGTTCTGAGCTCAGGTCCCTTTCTGTCTACCGGAACAGTATCTCCCTGTAGTCTCCTGGCTCAGTTGCCCTCTTCCATGCTATCCCCAGACCAGAAGCTCTTGTGACTGGGTTGTGCCTTTGTGCTCTGTGAGCAAGGTCTGGTGTACTGAGGTCCTTGTCTGTGAACATGTTCCCGTAGCCTCTGACAATAACTGCAGGGATGACAACACCAACAGCAAACAGGAACTGTAAGCTTTATTAATTTTCTTTCCTCCATAGAATTGAACTGTTTTCAAAATGTTGTTTATCACTATTATTTATTATGTGAGCTCCCTCTTGTGTCTTATTTTGCACCTGTGTAATCCAATTGGCTGCCAGCCCTTTCTTTCAGGTGAAAAATCTCATTTTAAAGTTTTTACTAAGTAATTCATTCATGTAATTTCTTTTTTCCCTTTCAAGACACCTTTGTTGTCATTCATTCAACTGATGAAAAGAACAGAAAAAAACCCCCACCGAACAACTAAAATGTGCAACATTTAACAAGAAAAAATAAATTTTTGGCATGTAGTTCGATTGTCTGGTTTTCACACAGATGCCACTGAGGGCAAAGACAGAGATTGAATTCCATCCAGAGAAGGCTCAATATGGAAAGGAGTTTCACCTATGATCCAGAAAACCCACACGGGGTTTTTATGTAGCCGAATTATAGAGAACAAAGTTACACCATTAACCTTGCAATGTCGGCATGTGAGCACAAGTGCCCATCCACATGGAAACATTGGCAGGGCCGAGCCCTTTCAGATCATGTTGCTCTCCCATTCTCCCAGGGGTGAATTTTTAAATGGTGGGAAAAAAGAGAAACCTTGGCAGCGTCTAAAGTTTACATATACCTATTGCTCTTTGGAATTACTAACTTTACCCCAAAAAATGACTCATACAGTCAGTGTCTTTGATCTAATTGCATTCATTATTATTATTATTAATGATAATAACAGCACTGCAGTCATGCCTCAAGGCCCCAGCTGAGATCAAGGCTCTGTTTTGATAGGCAGTGAACACTCTGAGAAGACAAACCTTGCCCTTAGGAACTTACACCTGAGTTGAAGAAGACACATAAAATGCAGAGAGAAGGAAGTGGTGTTATCTTTGTTTTGCCTCAAGACAGAGAGGTTAAGTGACTTGCCTCAAGTCAGGCAGCTATTTGGAGGTGGAGGCAGGACAGAGGCTGTGCCCAAAGCCCCCAAGGGGCTGGGGGGACCAAGTAGGATGCAGTTGTCCTCACCTTCAAAAATACCTTGGCTGATGCCCAGGAAGAGGGACTGCGAGTTGGCAGCAGGGCAGTGCAGGATTCCAAGGGGGAAGTGGCCATCATTGGATGAAGTTTGGGGTGAGTGAGCACCTGGCCACATGCCTGCTTGCATGGCAGGCCCACAAAGCCTAGTACTGCAATACAACAAACCAAACATCCCCTCTGCCCATGGGTTTGAGCCATACCCTGCTTCTAGCCCGGACAAATTAGCCTGCACCCCGCCCCGCACTTCTTTGGCTGTTTGCCCCAAAATCAGTTTGTGGGGTATCTCTGTGTTAGCTCAAAGCCTGCACCCCAGGATGGAACCAGGCAGCGACTGCTAACACCTCATGCTTCACCTCTCCAGACATCTTCCCTTTTGCAAGACCACAGCAGTCTTGTGACTCCAGTTGGAGAAGCTGGAGAGTGGCAGCAGAGGTGAAACTGTTCTCAATTATCATCACTGCTCTTGGCCAGATCTAAAAAAAAAAAAAAAAAGCCTGAAATTAGACCCCTCTTGCTACATTTTGGCACCTAAATACATGACCTGCTTTTGCAAGAGTGCTGACAGCCGTTGGTATGGCAACTGTGCTTACTGGAAATTTCCAGGGGCTTGGCTTTTGGAAAACTGGCCAGTTATTTGGGTGCCAGCATTCAGGTTTAGAAGCCTAAATTTAGACACCTTTTTTTTTCTTCTTCTTCCAATCTCAACTATTCATTTATGAAAAACGTATCATGAGTTTAGACACATGTAGGGCACAAGATGTAAACATGGGACATTACAGTATCCAACAGCTATAAGGGGCCAAGGCTAAAATATGCTACAAAGAACCATTTGATTTAGTAGTGAAAGAAAAAAGGTGCAAATGCAAAAGCTATCTGGAGTACACTCAAAAAGGACTATGTATCTAAAAGCACCTTAACTCTGAATGTCCACAAATATCCCCTTAGGATGGCAATTTTCTGTCAGTGACAGTTTAGGACACCTCAACTGAGGACTATCCAGTCCATTGAGTTTATATGGTTGTTTAATCCTTTTTTGGAGACTATTTGATTCCTGCTGCACCCTGTGGCAATGAGCCCCACAGTTCCATATGTACTGTTGCACAGTAGGTAGTCTAAATATTGAGGACAGATAGTAAGATTCTGAATTTACCAGAGTGTCTGGAATATGGATATCCATTAGGTGATCCACTATGGGACTGATTCTAATATAATTATTATCTATGTCCTTTTCATGTGAAATTCTGGAAAACTTCTATATATTCTGCTAATTTAAACTTTTTTTACATGATTCTGAAATTAAATTAATTTTAAAGGAGTAATTTCTTAGCTGTTCCTTTTGATTAGTTTTCCTTATGCTTCTGTTCAGAAATAGGAGGACTAATTTAGTGCTCACACAAATATAACTAGAATCTGGATTTACACTCTGGTCAGAATTTGTCATGTTTGCTTTTATTCTTCTAATTAGATCACTTACATTAATTTAATTTTGTTTAGATATGGCCTATCTCTGTTACCATCTTTGTAATGGATTTTATTTAAGAAAAAAGCCATACTGAAAACATGCTCATGCACACGGGTGCAGTGTATATAAACTAATGCACTGTATGTGTACATGCAAACATGTGTGTACACACATATGAAACAAACATGTATAATTTAACATGTCCCTGTGGTAATACACTGAAAAAACCCACTTTGATAAAGCCCTGAGAAAAGCATTTTTACTCATGCCAATAAATCCACATCCAAACTTTTTTGCATATCTTTGGAAAGATATCTTATGTCAATAGACTCTAATGACTCGAGACCTTTATCCTCCCCAAGGACATCTCTCTGCTTCTGGAAATGCTATATTTTCTCTCTCCTGAGGAACCCTGAGGTAAAGAGTTATGGTATTTTATAATGACTTTTTGACAGTTGCTCACTGGCAGCAAATTTGAGGCTGACACTGGAGGTGTATTTGCCAGTTCCTGTTCCATGCTCTTATTTGTCATTCTTGGTCTGTCACAAGAGTTTGGGGATTGTGAGCAGTGGGGATTTGCTTTCATTTCCTAGACATATCAGTAACATAAACAAAACTAGATCCATCTTCAGTAGGCTGTGAAGTATCTAGTGCCAAAAAAGTTCATCTACTTGCGTGACTGTCCTGTTGGACATCAAATTAAAGATTTGGTTTTTTCCAACTCCCAAATTCTAGAACTTTCTAAATTTAAAAAGAAAGTTAAATGACTATTCCAGCCTGGAACTGGCTGACAGGAATCTACCACGCTCCAGGAGTTAATCCAGAGGAAATGGATGCAACTGAGATCGCCTTTATTTTCTTCCAAGATATCCAGAAATTAATATATATTCTGGTCAGCTCCATTCCAAAAGGCTGGAAAATACTGCCCAAAAATGAAAAAAACTTAGAGCAGGGATAAGCCCGCATATACTTGTTTTTCTGCACAAAGTGTCCTTTTATCCCAGTTGAGAATTTTTTTCCAAATTATTTCTCTTATGCCAGTCATATGGCTCTTGTGGCAAAAGGTGTGGCTCTATGAGTTAAATTGCTATTATAAGGGGTAATTATCTACTGTGTGGTGCAGCAAAGGAGTGTGCAGTTCTGCATTCCCTTATCACAGAACCATGGAATTGTTTGGGTTGGAAGGGACCTTAAAGACCATTCTAGTTCCAACCCCCCTGCCATGGGCAGGGACATCTTCCACTAGGCCAGATTGCTCCAAGCCCTGTCCATCCTGGCCTTGAACACTTCCAGGGATGGGGCAACCACAACTTCTCTGAGAAACCTGTTCCAGTGCCTCACCACCCTACTCTTGCTTTCAGAGATCTGGATCTGCCACAAGAGCCTTGGGAGACCTTTTGCCTCCCAGTAACTGGGTTTTTTGCACTTGTAATGACTAAAACCATTACATCGGTACACAAAATTATGCACTGAAAATCAGTTTTGCTTTTAGTGTTCCATCTCAAAAAGATAGTTTTAATTCTGGCTTCACTAAAACAGTATTTTTCAGGCCTCTTCACATACCACCTGACCAAATACCCTACACATCCTTCTCTCAAATTAAAATATATTAAAAATAGTTTAAAAGGAAGCAAATCTAAGCAGATGGTATCTGTGAATGTAGGAAACATCAAGTCAGTGTTCGTTTCCTTGTAAAAATTCACTAAGAAACAAATCCTGAAATATTTATATATATATAGATATGAAAATGAACAATGGAGAAATAAAAAATGCTACCTTTACTCTGTAAATTTTCCCTGCTTACTGTCTATTCCCTTGCTTTCATTTTACATCTGCTTTTATTATAAAAGATGAAAATCAGCAGACCTGATTTCTTATTTAAACAGTCTCTTTGCAGCCAAATCTCTGGTGCAATTGAAGAATGACTACGTGAAGAGGCCACCTTGTATTCATAATGCTCAGAAACTGCTCCGGGTCTTGGAACTTCAGAGAATTCCTGTATCATATTTGCTTCACATGGTCTCCAAGAAGGGAAAGTCACACCAGACGTTCACTTGATAGGGCTCTACTCCTGTTCCTTGCTTTCTGTGGGAAGGGAGCTGGGGATGTGCAGTTGCTTTCTCTTCTCTCTGTGGCTCATAAACTGAGTAGCCCCTGCAAGGGCACATGTCTATGTCTGTGCAAGGGCAGGGAGAGGGGTGGCTGTTCACAGGGAACGTGCCATGAGCTCTTTTTTCTGAGATGCCACCTTCCTAAATTTCCTTGATTGAAGGTTCATCAATGCAGAAGAAGGTTCAGTGATCAGCATGACTATTTCTCACACCGACAGTGTAGCTTTAAAATGAAGTCTGCTCATATTAAACTTTTAAACTTCAAACCCTTTTAAACTTGACTATCTTCTTAGAATCCTTTCTTCAGGTCTACAAATGCCTATTGAAGTCGTACGGTTTAAGTTATCCTCTGAACAGCAGTGTTTAACATTAAGGGAGTTAAAGAGTGTAGATACTTGCAGAAAGTAAAAACATGTTTTGGTAAAAAGCTGTTTTATCTCAGTGGTGGATAGGTATCACAGACCAAAAACTGAGGTTAGAACAATCCAAAACAGGAATGTGTTTCATGTCTTTTTTTTCTTAATAAAAATCATAGTTGAGGGTGTGAAGATTTGCCCATTTCAAATGAGGCCTGACTGGTTTTTGTAAAAGACATGAGACATTTTGTCAGCTGGAAGTTACTAGTCTTCCATCATATAGGCAGGGTTTTGTTTTTCCCATGTACAGGGACAGACCAGGTGGCTGAAATAAGCCAGTCTGGCTCATAGTTCACACTATGAAAAGTGTCTGATACACAATGGACAAGTTTGCTGTTAACTACTCTCATTAGGAAAAAACTCACAATATAATTTACGTCTATGTCCAACAGCTGCCTTTTGTAAAGGTAATTTATCTGTTCCTTACTTGGGGAAAAGACCTACAGTTGTCTGTTCTTCCCATTTCTTGGTCAGGTATAAGATAAGGTGGTAAATAATTTATTACTTTATTCATCTTCCATATTAAAAAGAAACAAAATTGTGTGACTAAATATTTTGCCACCTAAAAGACAGCATTTTGCCCTTCTTCCACTTAGAAATTTCCTTTTTCTCTCCCTCATCTTCTTTCTGGCTGCTGACAATGCATAATTATAAGTCTATGCCATACCACAAGTGCTGTGAAACAGCACAAATACAGTGGAGGAACACAAGCTTGGTACAACTTCTCATTTCAAACATCCCTGCTAATTCTCTGTGACTTGAAACCAGCAATGAAAGCAGACTCACATGCAAAGGAAGGTCTGCCTACTACCTATAGGACAGAGGTCCAAAAACCTAAATCCCTCCAGGCATGTAAAAACACTCTTATCAAAGGAGCTGTTCATAGGCACTCACACAGTGCAAGGACAAATTTGGGGTTTTCCGTGATTAATGATAAGTTTGGAGGAATGCAAGCCACACTATACTCGAGGATTAGCTGTTTATCGAGGAAAATATAGTGGGAACTGGGCCAGCTGGGGCTGCTGAGCTACACACATTCACTTGTTTGGTGCTCCTTTCCTCTCCCATTTCACAAGCAAAGGGTGTGTGTACGTGAACCCTAGCAAAGCCCCTTAAAGAATAACTGTGCACAGAAAGTCTGTTTTGCCTTGAATGTAGTCTCTTCTGTCTTCTGAAGCACTCAAGGTCAAGCTTTCATGAAGACATAATGTCTCCTCTTATTTTTGCCACCAGCGTAAACTGAGCTTCATAGACTGAACTGGCACATGGTAACTGATACGCTTTCACTTACAGCCATTTACACTGCTATTATTGCTTATTTCCTCTGCTATCCAGCTTTCTAGAGGTTATGCAAAACAGAAATGTGGGATTATTTGTGTCAACAGTGGCTGTTTTATTAGAAAGCCTGTCTTTGAAAAGGTGGTTTATGTGCAGATTGCGTGTGAAGTCCCAGGCAGTTCAGGCAGCCGTGTTGGATTCCTGCCATGTATTAAAACTCTGGGGTCACACTTGTGGCCATGCTAGGGATACTGGCTTCAATGGGACTGTGCTGACTTGCACAGTAACTGAAGCTGGATCATCTAAAGGAAGAGAAATATGTGATGATAAACTCTTTTTCATTAACCAAAATTTTCAGATGCATTAGGAGTAAATGTCATTTAATTCTCAATATCCAGGCAAATATATGAATCTTATTATGGGAAACTGTTCATTTCAGTTTGTATCACAACACTGCCTGACATCAAATCCTGGAGCTGTATGTAACTCTGTCTTTCCACAGAGAGGACTATATTCTGAGACTTAAGGGCTCTCTCTCTTGGTCTAAATTTTACTTCTAGGGTATTCACAACAAAGATTTAGTGAAAATCTTTTATCAAATGAAGATGTAGCTAGACAGGTTTAATGCCAGTAAAAATATGTAAATCATCAGACTCGGCCATAGCAAACTCAGCCAAGAGAAGTGCTTGGTAGAAAAGATAAGCCCCTTGACCTTTTCGATTGCTAACAAATCAGTTAGTGGTCCCTCTGCTGACCTCGCATACGATAGTGACACCTGTGATGGTGGTTTTTGTGGCTGGGACACCTGTCTGCTAGAAATTGGGTCAGAGTGTGATGACTCAGTTCTCAAAAGCTGCCAAGCAGCTGTCAGATGGTGGGAGTTTTTTACTGTCAACCTTGCTGTGTGATCTAAGTGCTGACTTGGAGATATGCAGTTGTGGGTCACTACCAGCTTCTCCAGTCTTTCCCTGTACCTTGAGTCCTCCTTTATTTTGACCACTGGAAAGGCAAATGTGGTTGCATTGTTATATATCCAATGTCCATTTTTAGTATAGTTTGTGCATGTGTACGTAGGCACGTGAACAATTCTCTACTCGAATTTCATAGTGAAAGAAATTCATTGCTGTGCAGAAACCTAAGCACAGTCTCTGCATTGCCACAAATAGTGGGGAGCTCTGAACAATCTTTTGGGAGGAAGAGTTAATGCTATTTTTTCCCAGAAAAGAATCTAGGGACCTCTGATCACGGACTAGCATCTTTAAGAAAGCATTATATGCTGCTCAGTGCTTAGAGACCTCAAGAAAACTCCAAATTAGACTCTCAGAATTGGAACTTGTCTTTGGCCACCTCGAACCCAAATGTTTATTCTACCTCCCCTATAACCAGTGGAGACATACAGAAGTCTCCAGAAGATAGTTCACCCAGACATGTTTAAAATAAGCAGTCTATCTCTTTCTTTCATTAAAGAGAGCCTGGGAGATCTGTGTAAGATGGAGAGTTCGTTTTTAGTTAGTTAAAGTTAAGTGAAGTGAATCCAGGCTCAGTGTGACCAGCTTATGATCTTATATGGAAAACAAATAACACTGAAAAGAAGGGGTGACAGAAGAGCTTCCCAACAAAAAAGGCAACTGACACTAGAAGAATAATATTTTTCATTATTTCCCAGACCATTATTTCACTTTTTCCAAGATACTGCAACCTGTTGTCTTCCAGCAGGCAAGAAAATGGAACTCCATCATCATAGTACTGAATATGCGACATTCATAATACAGAGGAGAAAATTAAGGTGCAAAAGGTAAATCATTTTTCTGCAGCTGCAAAGTACATCAGTATTAGAACCAAGTTAATTATTTAGGGGTTGCTAGTTCCCATGGCTCTTCCAGAGCAAGCTAATACCTTATTAATGGTTATTCCTGCTGTATTTGATACAATAAATCTTTATTTAAGAAGCTACAACTCCTATGACTTTTAATTCCTTCCCTGTGCAGCTTTCAGATGTGAGTGGGCTTAAAGGAAAAAAGAGGGTGGGACTTCACTGAGATTTAATTATTTTCTCTGGAGTTTGCTTGGGAAAAGGCTCCTCTTCTAAGGTAAGGCAACTGTTACATTAAAGAAACAATGAGATGGAACCCAAGGGTTTGAAACCAGGTTACCATCTATGCTGGGGCCAAACTTCCACTTGTGCTGGCAGCACATAAAACTTGTTGAAATCAGGAGCATCTGAAGATGACTGGAAATACACAACCCAGTGAGGGGGGATGCTAGGTGTAAGTATATGTTTACTTAATAAAAAAATCAAGCATTATTATTTTGGTCAGTCTTTTACCGGTGAGGTTTCTGGGAGCTGCTGTTGTGCAAACCACAAAAACTGATATTTCACAGAATCTTAGAATTGTGGGATCATGGAATGGTTTGAGTTTGAAGGGACATGAAGACACATTAAAGATCTTCTAGTTCCAACCCCTCTGCCATGGGCAGGTACACCAACATGTTGTCCAAAATGGCCACCACCAAAACACTTTCACCAGGGCGTTTGGATTGCAACTGGTAGCTTCAAACGCTCAAATAAATTCCAATAAGCCAGAAATGTTGAAAAGGCAGTTGGGGCTGGAGGAAAGTCACTGACATAGAGCAGCATAAAGGGCTGGGTTTGGGGCAGGAAAGTACCATGGCTGCAGCAGACCTTGTGCCTGCCCAGTGGAGGTTGGGGTAGGGAACATCCTTGTTTGGCCCTTACCATTGTGGAGAAGGTGGTAGGCCACAGCCCAACCCCACTGCCACCAGCCACCATAAAGGCTGCACTCCCTCACCACAAATTTCCCCTTGTTTTAAAAGAAAAAAAGAGATCATAGACTCATAGAATCCTGAAGGTTGGTAAAGATGTTTAAGATCATCAAGTCCAGCACAACCACAGTAACCCCTAAAACACTAAACTACAGCACCCAGTGCCAGATCCAGATGCCTCTTAAACACTGAGACTTCACCACCTCCCTGGGCAACCTATTCCAGTGTTTGACCACCCTAATAGCGAAAAACAATATTTTTAACATCTAATCTGTGTCTTCTCTCTCTCGTCTTAAGGTCATTTCTTCTGGTCCTCTCACTGCAGGCACATTAGAAGAGATCAGCCCCCAGCTCACCACAACCTCCTCCCAGGAAGTTGTAGAGAGCAATGACGTTCCCCCTGAGCCTCCTCTTCTCGAGGAGGCTAAACAAAGCCATTCTCTCAGCCATTCCTCACAAGACATGTTCTCTAGTCCTTTCTCAAGCCTTGTTGCCCTCCAGCACCTCAATGTCCTTTTTAAAGTGAGGGGCCCAGAACTGAATCAGGGCACTGTGAGCTCACAGATAGCTGTCAGATTGCTCCTTTGGCTAGAGTGGTTTCTCACCTCTTCTCTCTTTCCTCTTTGAGGGACAAAGCATATAGACCCTCTTACAAAAATATCTGTATTTAAAAACAGAGAGAAGAATGTATAAATGCAAAGGCAATGGTCCAGATGTGGATTTGTACAAAGATTTAGGGATCTGGTGCAATGCAACTGCACACACTCACACACACCCTCCCCTCCATGCACACACACACACAAACAGGGCTGGAGAGCTGCATTTCTCCTCTTTACAGTCAATCAGAAGGAATACAGTGCCCATCTACACACAGTCCTCAGTCTTAAAATACAGGTACACAGAAGAGTAACAGAAAAGCAAAATCTTTTCAGTCTAGTAAATTTCTTCCCTCAGCTGTGGCTGTATTCAGAAATGTTTAAACTCTGGTTTCCTTTCTGATGTACTGAGAAGCTGATGCAGTTTCACATGTTACAACAATAACCGTTTCAGGGTCAAAAGCTGTTCAGTACACCAGGGTTTCTTGTTCTCCAATTTAACTATCTCTTACTTCCAGAGAGGAAGAGACAGTTGTTTACATCACTGAGCAGGTCAGAATCTGCTTTTTCTCTGTCCTGCACACTGAGTACCTTTTATAAATGAATCTGAATGAGTGTCAAGGTTGGTATGTCATGGTTTTCAAAACTTCAGTTCTTTGAGTCACCAGATTATAAAATACACAGCTATTACTTAAAAAAAAAAAAAAATGTTTCTAGATGTCTTCATTGAAGAGAAGAATTTGAAAGTGTTGTCATAAATGGCCCAGAAACAGAAAGTAGTCAAATAAACCCAAAATTGATTTCTTTACTTATTTAGCAGAACATGATTCTACCAATAATTTCAAGGTTTTGGAGGCCGATTTAAGACTTCTGAATACTTGGTATTTACCACTACTGGATGAGGCAGTCCTCTTTCAGACCATTTTATATATCTGTGGGTTGTGTTTCAAGTCAGAATCATGGGTTTCCAGGCTCACATTTATTTTCGCAGGAGAAGCCAACAGAGGTTAGTGCTTGCAGGTTTTATAAACTCTACAGGCTCACATGGAGCCAATTCTCCAGCCTTCCAATGTACAAAGAAAACTTTGTGTAAGAAAATCCATGAGCTGATACAAAAGTCTCTATGTCCCAAAGAGCTGTAAAAGCACTGATTAAAATCTGCCCCCACAGCGAAAGCTGAATACGAAAGTGAAGAAGATACATTTATAGTTAAAGTGTCCAATTGGATTATTTTCACAAATGGGAAGTCTCCTGGGAACTTGCCTTTGATTAGGGACTGATCAGGTATACCTCTGAGTTGCAGTTATCTTGTACCATGGAAATTAGCAGGGTTTCCTCATATCTATATCATCAGCCCCAAATAAATGCTGCAGACTTCATCTTCTCTTTCATGGTTGTAAACCCCCATATGCACTTTTTCTCTTTCCACAAAGAAAAAGCCTTTTCATTCATGTCTCTACATAATGATGTTGTTCTTCAGATGGGCTATAATTCATTCATAGGAGCCACAGTTTGGTTGCTGGCTTTATAAATATTGGCTGTCCCATGATACAAATTTGTTCCTCTTCTCCCAGTGCTGCTCATAGGCAAAAACATTGGCTTCTATTTCCTAGTCCACGTTACTACCACTGTGGCCAACCCTATTCTCTATGAAACTTTTGGAGCCAGCCACAAAATTCTTTAAATATTCCAGCCTGGTTCTCACTCCACAGATCCTGGTTTTGGATTGTATTGGTCATGGTTGAGGATAACGGCACATCTTCCCAGTTGAGATTGGACATTTGAATCCGAAAAGAGCTGAGAATTCCCAGTGTAAGCTCAATGCAGTTTGATGTTCTCAGTCAAGTTTGTTGCTTCTTGTTTATATCGCTGTAACACTCAGGACACTCAGGATCTGCCAGGGAGAACTGAGGGCGATTCAAAAGCAAAATGAAGGGCCCAGCACATCACAGAACTCAGTTAATAAATGCAAAAGCCTGGCAAGTACAGTCAGCAGAGCACATATAGCAAATAGTAACTGAAACACAGTGCAAACATTTTCCCTCAAGCCTTCAATGATTCAGTCAATCACTTTAGCCCATTAAGAGTAATTACTGCCTTAGGCATCGGAGCAAACTTTGACTTCTATCAATGTTTTCATGGGCAGCAAGGAATAAAAGTTGGCAACTATCTTGAAGACATACAAATAAGCAAGTGACCTTTGAAAGGAATATTCACTAGAAAGAGGTAAAAAGAAGTTGGCAATAAACTGATTTTTTCATGTCTCCATACCTTTTGATAGGTGCAGAAGGTGACAGGCTGAAATGACATTCCTAATAAAGATCATCTCCCACTTGTGGTTGATTCAAGGATTGCATGAAAAAAATATTAGTAAAACAAATGCAGCCAGTGTAGTCTTGTAGACAAAAGAAGCTCAGATTAATTCATAATAAGTTTAGAGAATTATCCCATCCACTGGGCTCTCAGACAACAAAATTCACCCCCCACACACCTGCCAGCTGAGCTCATATCTACCTTCCTCTTGGCTGTTATTAACACTGCTTGCATGGAGGCATTCACTTGATATTTAAATTGACAGCTCAATTATCTTTTCAAATTTAGTGATATGACAAGCCAGAGGTTTTATCCCATTACAATATTTCTAAGTGACAAAATTATTTTATCTCTCTTTGACAGTATTATTGACCTGTAATCAGCAGACGAATGGGAGAAACAGAGGTCATCTCAAAAGTAAAAAGCCAGTTAGAAAACTGTTTGGCCAATTATGTCAGTCATCTTGACTTAATCTTGCAGCAGAACAAGGAAAGATTTGTTGCTATGAACCTTGGACCAACAAACCCTACATGGAAATCTTTCCAGTCATTTGAAGGGGGGGTGTCTCGCGCGTATGACTTCTTGCAGTGAGGTCAGTGGGCCCCAGGGGTTGGTGGAGGATGAAAAATAGTGAGAGGTCAAGGTTTGTAAAGCAAATCAATTTTCTTAAAGAGAAGATTCTTCTTGGAATCAAGAACCCCGTGGCTATGTTATAGGTCAATTTTCACAAGGTTACAGCTGCTACCGAGCATCTGGGCCAGACAGCCTTTTTGACTGTTAAATCTCCTCATCAAGTTGGTCAATGTTTTTCTTTGAAAGCATGTTTGCTTTAAAAAATGCTCAGCATTTTTTTAATGAAACATAAATGGTTATCACACATGCTTCATTTACAAAGCTGTCTCTTTGACACAGGAACATATAAGCCATCTGTGGGCTGCTTAATCATTTTAGCAACATTTGTTTTTCAGTGTGTCTGCTTAGTTGGGCTTTTAAGTTTCATGAGGAATAAAACATGCTGTAAAGCAGAAAACAAAAATATGTTTAATATCAATAATGCAAAGTTTTCTGCCAACAATTTGAAGCTGCTTTAAATGAGATTTTTCTATCTAGAAGTTCTTTCAATGTGGTATCCAAACATCAGCAGAATAGATTGTTACCTATTATTTGACACTAAATATAAGCTTTCACTGAGCTGGACAGGTCAAGCTACCAATGAGAGAAGCTTTGATTTCCTTTAGCTTGGCCAAAGTTTTTGGGTGATTCACCAGTCTTTACACAAAGCTGGACACTCCTTCTATTCTGTAGCTGGATGAGGTCAGTCATGGGCTGATTTTCTCTATAGGATTGGACATCATTCATACAACACCCGTCACAAGATCAAGGTGAGAGGGATGTCTCCTTTGATATCCATGTAAGGCCACCAGTGAAGTAAACCTACACAACCCCCTTAGGCTGCTGCTACTGCATCCACCTTTAAGAAATTTGTATGAATCAATAAGATCCCCTCTTACAGGAACAGCAAAGAGAAATTCTGTTTGGAATAAATGTTGGAAGATGAAGATCCACGTTGTTGTCCAAACTAAACTATTCACTTCTAAATGTAATTTAGGGCTGGGTTTTTTTCTGTGGAGACTGGTGGTGCTTTGTGAAAAAGGATCAATACAGTAATTATTGTTATTTTGCATACTACCAAGAATTTATATAAAAAGATGCTGAAAAAACCCCAGAGTATGCCCTAAAGAGACAGTCATACAAAATAAAGGGAATGGGAAAGAAAGCAGGAACAAAACCACTCAAATGTTGGGGCACCTTTACTCTTCTCTTAAAATTTCACAATTAGCTTTGACCTAGAAAATATTTAATTATTAGAAAAAAAACATGATCCTCAACGGATTTGGAAGCATTTCCATATTTTTGAAGCTTATGTTTTTCTTTATGTTGAATATAGTATAAAAGACAAATTACCAGAAATCCTGTCAAAACCAAGAAAGAAATCCACACAACTTCTGTAGAAGTGCTTGAGAGTTAAACATTTGTTGGACAGGCACAGAAAACTGTAATGCACAATATAAGCCTGATGTCATAACAAGAAACATATTTTCAAAGTAATTCCTCTAGAGAGAAGAATAATATCAGGCATGTATTTGGTAATTTTTTTAACTTATTTTTTCTTTATAGAATTTTATTTGGAACAGCAGTACAGGACATACAGAAATATAAACACTTCACTTAGACATACTGCTAACGTGTTTAAACATGTCTGCTTGCTATAGCTTATTAAAATTTATTATGTAGCTTATTACAAATTCTCTGGACAGCAACATTTGTTCAAACAAAGTGCACCAAGCTTATGGATATGTACTGAGCCTGAGTGACATTGCAATAAACTGAGCTGAAATCTTTTTGTTATCTCTGTCCTGAGTAAATCATCCAGGCAAACCTTCAGCTTGACAGACAGCTGGAGCATGGGGCATATCCAAAGGGCATCTGGGACACTCGTGTCGTGACATTTTGCCATGTGTGTGTCTGAGTGCTTCGTGTTTGGTAGAGTTAAATAATGAATTGTTTGAATGTGGGGTAGGAGTTTGCAGTTAAATTAATTAGGATTTGACCCTTGAATTCCGCCTCAGAAGAAACTGCTCAGTGTTACTCAGGATGACACATAACCTCAAATTTCCCAATTCACTGACCCTAGGTTACTCAAAATGGGTTAGTTTAAAAAAAAAAAAAAAAAGTTTAGTTTAAAAAAAAAAAAAAAAAGTTGTCTACTTTGCCAGTACTTCAAGGGCATATAGGGATAGGACAAGGGGGAGTGGCTTTAAACTGAAAGAAGGTAGATTTAAATTAGGAAGAAATTCTGTGCTGTGAGGATAATGAGGCACTGGAACAAGTTCCCTGTGGATGCCCCATAGCTGCAAGTGTTCAAGGCCAGGCTAGATGGCTCTTTGAGCAACCTGGTCTAGTGGAAAGTGTCCCTGCCCATGTATGGGAAATTGGAACTAGGTGATCTTTATGGTCTTTTCCAACCCAAACCATTCTGTGATTCCATGATTCAGAAAGAGTAGTTCGAATTTCATGTTCATAGCAGTGCCTGCAACAAAGCAAGTCTGGCAGTTCAACACATCTCCCTGCTCTATGCAACTGTGAGACAGGGAATGCTTAGCTTTGGACAGGGCTTCTTGTCAGTCAGTCTGACCAGTCTGAAGAAATTACTCTTGCAAAAGTCATAAGCATATGCACAGGATTTTCCTCACCAGAAGGGACTTTAAGTGAATTACTCAGAAGAAATAAAGTCTGTAAAAAAAAAAAAAAGGCTTTTTAGATAATGGAGTGTTTTCTTTCTCTCAAGACTACCCTTACCAAAAAACGCTGGATAAAGAATTATGCATTATATGTAAATATATTAGTAAAAGAATAACTCAGGGAACAGGTGACCAGCTCCAGTCTAATTCATGCCCTCTAGAAACCTGAGTTCAGATCAAAGGTAGCAAGCAGAAATGTTTTACTTTTCTATTACGTATTACTCAACCAGCACATAATCTGTCATAATTAACAGATTAGGATCAACTGAAGTCCGAGCCTCAGATAGGTGGAAAGACAGAGTGTAAGAAAATTGCATAGTCTGGAAGGTTCAGAAAAACATCTGAGCTGAATATTCTGCTCCTTTGAACTTTATTTGCTGTTGGGTACTAAGATAATGGACATTAGATCGGGACCTAAAGTTTACCAGTATATCGTGACACATGACTATTCTTCCTTGGTCTCACAGAGCTTTATTCATGGAGGAGGGGGTTAATTATTTTTGCCACACTGCTTTTTTGCCACAAAAAAAAATATAGGTCACTCCTCCAGTAAAAAAATTAGCAACAGCTGAAAATGGAAGAACCGAGCCCAAATACATATTAAACAAGAGAAGTTAATGAATAAATGGCATGAAGTATTTCCTACTACGTGACATTAGGTACTAGGGATCAGGACTTCTAGAAATACGAAAAAAAAAAAAGACAAAAAGTTCACTTGGGCAGAAAGAAACACCACATGTCTTTGTACTACACAGTGGAAAAACTGGGAAAACTGAGCAGCACGAACAAGTTTTTGAACAGCTGTCGGCAGCGTTCCCATCTCTGTGCGCTTCTCTGTGAGAAAGGAATTGCTACGCTCAGCACAATGCCAACAAGGATGGTGCTCTTAGCTCTGGCTCCAGTTCTGCAGATTTTTTTAGGAAGGGATGCAGTTTCCTGCAAGCTGCAGGCTGCTCACCACGACAGCCCCTGCAGACCCTGGCACAGGGTTGCCGCAATGTGTGTGGGTGGCTGTAGGTCCCTTGGGGAAGGCAGGTGAGAATTGGAGGAGTGCAAGGGTTTTCTCCAGCCTTCTTGGGATCTTGGCCACATAGATAGCACCAAGCTGGACATGATGAAAGGCAACACCACCTCGTGCTGGCAGAGAGCTGCCTCCACCCCCCTTAGTTACGATCAGATTTTACCTTTATCCTGCCAGTGAGACAATGGAACAGAGGCATCTGTGCTGTGTGTTTTCCCTCTCTTTTTGTGGTAACAGTTCAGGACACACAGTTATTTACTTCAGCGAGTAGGAACCAGTTACTATTCTCATCAAACTATAAAACCCAACAGTTAAACACAAATGCCGTTCTGACCTTCTGAAAATGGACCAAGAACAACAGAAAGACTCATAAAATGTAGCAACTTTTTCGTAAGAGCCATAATCACCTCCTGGGTCCAAATCTGTAGGATGCCTTTTATAAGAACAATTGCCATTTTTGCTCCACCAGGACCCAGCAAGCTCCCTCCTGCTAGGTTGGAGGCCCTAAGAAGGAACCATGGCAACGTAAATGATTTGGGAATAGCAGCACCATGAGCTTGCTTAGTGTGCACCCAGCCATGGGTGAGGGAGTAGATGGGGATGAAGAAGACACACCATGTCCTCCCACAACAACTTCTGTTACTCATGTACAGGTATTTATGAGATAAGAACTTGTCTGTGTTTCATCCTGGGTACTCAAAACCTCACCGAGGTGAGAGTCCCGTACTGTAGTGGTCTACTTTACAATGACCAGGAAATGGTCTTGGATCAGTATTTCTGCCAGACCTAAACATGTATCAGCCCAAGTTTGTCATTTCCTTGTACAGTTATTTTCCCCCACAGGTGCTGCAGAATTTTTGAAAGTGTACATGGATTCTGATGGCAAATCATGCAACATGTGTTGGACATGCAACATTACCACCAGTTAATCTTAGTTTGTTTTGTGTGTGTGTGTGTGTATAGAGGAGAGGAGCTACTGCAAATATTGTGCTTGGAAAGCAAGGTTAGCAATAGGCCAAGAAAATACAGTGTGGTATCTGAAAGATTTGATCGTTGAAATGTAGAGCAACTTTAAAGTGCTGCAGAGAGTGATCAGGCATGTAGAATTCTACACTGATTTACTTCAGTTTGGTTCCCTTTTATAGGATGTTTCAGAGGGAGCTGAAGAGCCAAAGGTCACTGTTTTTAAGACACTCTGCGTTTCCATGACTGCAAGAATATGACAATCACACCATGTATCCTTTGACTTTAGAAAATATCCCCAGACACTGAACAGGCAATCAACTTGCCTTTTTGTACTTTGGAGAAGGCTTGTTTTTCCTGCTTGAAGAGAGTCATGACCTGTCATTAGTTTCTTCCCCTGAAACACATCACATTGCTGACAGAAAAATGATGTTTTCATTCTAATAATTCTACAGGGAAAAAAAGGAGCAGCCGTTCTCTCAAGGAAATAACCTAACAAGACCATGATGATTACAACAATTGGCTGGAAAATATCAGAAAAATAACTGCTATGGTTAATCCAAAACAAAAAATTACAAGAAAGGAAATTTCAATTAACTGTTTTAGAAACAGTTTATTGAGACAGTTTTTAGAGAGATATTTTGGAGAGCTTTCCTTCACTCACCAAATGAAATCTTTGTTTGTGGTTGATGAAGAAAAATATTTTTATATTTTCCAATAAAATATGTGGTATTTTCATATCAAAGATCCATATGTCATTTTTAAAGATTATAAAAATCAACAATATGGGGAGTTTTACTGCAAAAATAACATCATATCACATAAAACATACATAATATTACACAACATTACCTTATATTACACCCCAAAGCCCAAAACCTAGCTCCTGAAGGATAAAAATCCAGTTGATACCAGGTAAGTCCCATTGCTACTAGCATATAGGAAGAGGAAAATGCTTCCTTTGAGTAGGTTTGGGAAAACCTGAAAGAGGAACTTTGTTTTATTTGGAGAAGTTGCAAATTAGCTATGCAATGCTGATTCTGAATACATAAACCAAAATTTTATAGACCACTTCTGAAATATTTAAGGGATATATTCACGAAGTTACTTGGACCAAGAACTAAGAATGAGCCAGAAAATTTCCAAAGGGGGCAAACTGAATTAGCTCAATTAATATCCCTGTGCTACGGTGATCTGTGTCAGCTGAAGTTCTGGATCAGTGTATTTAGTGTTTTATAATGCAGGTTATGTGTCAGCAAAGTTTTTAGGAAAAAATGCTTCAAGTAACTTTTCTGTGCAAGCTTTGAATCTTTACTTCATGTGCACATAGAGGTTTGGGTTTGATTTTTTTTTTTTAAATGGGAAAAATCAGATCACCTTTTATATTCACTACTCATTTGTTTCAAGCAATGTAAATAAAAATTCACAAGGGCCCAGAAAACACCTCTGAATTTGCCATGAAAAGCCTGAAAATGTTCATATTTAAGGTTTTGAAGGCTAGGCAACAATTACATAAGTGAATGAGCAGGCAATTTCTCTGTTTTCTTGCTGAACTTAAACACTGGAAAAATGACAGATAAGGAAAAAGATGATCTGAAATCAAGCATTCAATCTTGTTTGGAAAGCATTTTTAACCTTAAAAATATAAATACAAGTAGATTTCAATGTGAAAGGTTGTTTTAAGAAGACATTGAAGTTTCATTTGCAACATGTCAAAAACAAACATTTGAGAAGTTTTTGATTGTTTTCAGGTTTTCCTGATAGTGTTGCAAGTCAAGAAAGTTCAACATCAACTTCTAGGTTTGGCTGTTTTGCCTGAAGATTTTTACCTGGTCTCTTGTGCTGTCAGATTAGACCTTTTGCAGATTTTGCTCAGCACACAGTGCACATGCACAAACTACAAGTAGCGTGTAAACAGTCTGTAAGACTAAATCAGTAAAACAGCCAGTAAAACAGCAAAAATTACAGGATTTTCTTCTTTACAAAGCCAGAGTTTCTGAGACAACTAAAAACCAAAATTAAGAAAACGACACTCCCTTCTGCAGTCCCTAAGATCTACTTGCACTGCCCTAATGGTTTTCAAGAAAGGGTGAATGCTTACAAAGACGAAGGCTCAAAACAACATAACATCTAGAGATTTAGCTTTGAGAATGTGGGTCTTAACAGTAAAAACAGCCACTCAGCAGCATAATTCCTCAGCAACCATTTTCAAAGTTCAACTGGTACAGTATTTTGCCCAAACTGTCCAGAGAAATAGCAGTCCAAGAAGCCAATATTCAAACACGCAACACCAATTGAGACCTCAGGTATTGATATCACGTTAGTCTCTACATGCCTGCTTCTACCAGAAGTCCTAGGTCAAGCTTAAACTGCAGTCTTGGATGCACTTGGAGATTTCAGGTGGCACAAGACATATATGTTTCAGCACCTGGGGTGAGCCCACAGTGTCTGTGGCATGGATATAATCAGAGTGTATTTTCACACGGTTTCCCTACCCTGAGATACTGTTGAATTGTGACACTGGAATCCAGTTTTGTATGTCTATTTTTCACCAGGTGTATGTGAGGCTCTTGCACACTGTGGGACAGTTACTTGCTGGAGGATTCCTCACGATGCCATGTTTTGATAAGGGCTCAAAAATTAGGAGAGGGGTTGTGTTCATTTTTCAGTCTCAAGAGAAAGTATGAAGGAGGCAAAGGTTCAACTCTAAATCCCTTACTGGAGTGGCAAACATGGCTCTCCAGAAACTCTCTGGAGGGAACAAAGCAAAATCTGGGACTTTGTCCCTGCAGGAGGCATGTAGAAGGACACAGCCATAGAAAGGGTGTGAGGTTTCAGTGTCAGGCCCTACAATAAAAAGAGCTGTTCTGATGAATACAGGTAGGGTAAAAATCTCTGAGAGTTCTCTACAGAGGAAAGAATCTACTCCTTCACTGAAGACCACCCCTACAATGAAGTTGGTGTTCTGCCCACAGTAACAACATCTGAGCTTCTTATTCCCAGTGGAACAGTTTTATTATCTTCTTCCCAACTCAAAGACAGTCATCTTTCACATATAATTAAAAACAAGGATCTGTCGCTGAAGCCAGCTCCTGGTGGACACAGCTGTTGTAACTGCTGAAGGCTCCTCTATCCCCTGGCTTTACTCATGCACAACATTACTTGCTCTCTTTTGTTATTTTGATGGGAAGGACATTTCAGCTCTTCTGTGCAAGAGAATGGAGGTCAGCAAAGTCCCCATTTACTGTTGCTGTTCTCCTCACTGCTCTTCCTCCACTCCAGGTTGGTTTTTTTTGCACAGAAACTAAGCTGTCATAGCCAAAGACCTGGCTGCTATCTTTTTATTCCACTTATTTCCATCTCCCAGGCTGTACCTCACAGGCAAGCTGAGCCAACACATCAGAATGACACAGGTGAGACACTATTCTAATGTTAGGTATAAAACTCTATCTCTGCATTGATTACGGAGGAAAAAAAACTGCTGCCTTATAATAGCATCTGTTGATTGAATGACTGTGGATGTGCAGGGTGTTGGGGGCAAAAGCTTCTTTATTCAAAGGGAAATTATGTTTTCAAACTGGCTTTATTCCAGCACTGTCAATAGACCAGGTCTCTCTCCTTCTCCCTCTTTCTATGTAGTCTCAGTTACTTACAACATTAAAGGTCTTTAGAAGCTTCTTTCTTTAGAGCTCTGTTTCTGCCCCTCATCACCCCAGTGAATGACAACTTGAAAGAAAACCAGGAGCTTTGCTGTGGATTTAGAAGTGTCTCAAAGCAAATCACTGGATGCCAAAGAAGCTGCCAGGCTACTGCACCTTGCAAGCAGTTTATAATCAGCGAACAAAGGCACTGGAGGCAGCACAGAGAGGGAGCCTTTTGTAAAAGATATTGACCAGCAAATTACGCTGCAGACAGTGCTTTGGCACTCGGCTGTCTAAAGGTGACTCAGACGATCTGTTTAGCTCAGCAAGCTGGTTTCTAATTACACCAAATGCCTGGCTGTTGTCAGTGGGCCCAGTATTTGCTAAGCGGGTGCTCTTCACATGTGTCATTCATTACCTCACCCTGCACCGAGAGCCATCTCTATAGGGAAAGTGGTTGGCAGCATCTTTGGCCTGGATAATTTCCTCAGAGAGGGGCTTAAAAGAGAAACCTCAAAACAATCCCCTTCTACCCTTCAAAAAAAAAAAAAAAAAGAAAAGCTTGCACAAACCCCAGCAAATCCTCCAGCCACCACATGCTAATTTCAATAAATGCCCTGGAATGAAATGATGGCAGGCTGCTGTCTAAGGTTTAAAAGCTGAACATAGTATACTCTTCCTGGGTTTTAACTGGACTCTTGCTTTGGTGCCAGAGCAACAGCTGTAGCAGCTGCAGCTGCATTTTACCACCCAGTACAGGCACCTGCTATGACCAAGGAAGTGAAAACCCACAGAGAGGCAATTTTCTGTTAATTACATTAGCCTGGTTTTGGCAGCCAGCCACTCAACACGCTGTTGGTGGGGATGTGGACTCTATTCACAGTTAGAGCCTGTCTGTGGGTTACTTTTGACACGTGGCAGGTTACTTCAAAGAGGAACAGTGAAGGATCCATGTCAGTGCTGATTCTTGTTCAAGAGAAATAATCGAGATTGGCATGGTTTTTATTACACAGGTAATGTGTTGAACTCTGAGATCAGTTTTATATACTTTTCACACTAACTGGGTCACAGCAGCTATAGTATATACCACTGAACTATACAGGATCAATTCATGGGCCTGAGGAGTGCCTTAAAATCACCCACATTTTTTAATTGTTGTTTAACCCAAATGATGCTTTCCCAGACATGCCTCAGTGCAGTTTAGGAGATGTGAATGAGGCTGCTCCCAAACAGTCTGTTCCCAATGAGTTCTGTAGATGAGGACATCATATTTTGGATGTCCTCAGGCATGCAGATATGAGCTGTGTGCTGCCAGTTCTTTTCAGGGCCAGAGCAGGCTCTAGCCTGTTTCACAGCACCAAGCCTGCCAAGAGTTCAAGTGTTTGGATGATACTCTCAGGCATATGGTGTGACTCTTGTGGATGGCCCTGTGCAGGACTAAGAGCTGGACTAAATAACCCTTGTGAGTCCCTTCCAGCTCAGCATGTTCTATGGTTATGTGATTTATTCCTATAGAGACAGGCAGCTCCACCTGAGTGTCCCCGGGTGCTGAGAAGAAGAAGGTGAGCTCTGGCTATTTTGCCCAAAGAGGAAGAAGCTGTTCTTTGCTCTCAGTGTGCTCTGTGGCTAAAATGACCCTTTGCTGTAGGAGGTACCTTCAAGTAAGTCTAAGCTCTGTGCTAGGATGGTCTCATTGAAGAATAACATGCTATTTCTTACAGCTTGCATGAGATTCCTTTTGCCAGCTCACAGAATATATAGATGAAACTACCATGACCCTACAACACTACTCAAGCAATGCTTGTTCACTCTCCATTTAGGCTCAGGTGCTGTCACTGCCCCAATTAAGATCTATTTCCATGTTATGCAAGCTCCTTACTGCTTTTAACCTTCTGGGTACCATCTCAGGATATGAACCGTAGTGCAAAGTAGGGTTTTGTATCTCCATCTTGTATTTTGCCCAACTACATCAGGGAAGCTGACTCAGAGCTTAGTAGGGTTGTAATCATGATTCAGTTTCTGAAGAACTCTATTGCTGTCAACTGCACTCATGATTGCCTGGAATTTAAAAAGTGGAACTCCAAGGAGAAGTTTGTTTTGAATTTTCCATGTAAAAATGTGCTCCAGATTGTTCATTAGTAATATTTATATAAAGGACATCACCATGGTATTTAGGAGTTAAACATTAAAAGGACAGACTCCAAGCCTCACAAAAACGATTAGAGTAAAACCAGCGTAAATGAAAGAAAAAATCTGTTAGATGACGTCAGACCAATTATTCCTGCTTTGAATCACTACTCGTGAGAGGAAAATAAAGCCTGAAGTGAAATCAGATCAGAACAAACAGAAGAAAAGAGTAAAAATTGGGAACAGTAAAGGAATTAACAGGAATCGTGTTGAGACTCCCACCATCTTCTTCAAGCCCTGTTGAGATATGGGAGAGAAGGCCTAAAGCTCTATAAAACAGCTGAAACAGAAGGTCAGATTTAGATGTCATTCAGGGTTGCACACAGTTGAGATGTTGACCAGATTAGCATTGACCTTGAAACAAAAGGAATGGTTGTCACTGGGTTTGAATCAAGGTCTTGGACACCTTCAGCAACACAGGTAGTTAAGTGTAAAATGCAGCCTAGGAAGTCATGGATAGCCTTGCTCTGGTAAAAATACCCTTTTATTCCCCTGGTTTTAAAATAATGCCTTGACAATGCTCCTTCAGGAAGAATGTACTCCCAGGTGGAGCCCGGTAGTGCTCTCATGGGACTGCAGCAATGAGAAGAGACAACACAGTTTCTGGAGATACTTTGGCTTTGCATCTTGTCTCAACTGTGGTAAGGAAGCCTTGGCAAAGTTATGGGGTTGTGTCAAGCATCAAGGACACAAGGAAAAAGAGCAAAAGAAGCTTCCGTGACTTCTGAGTGTTTCACTTCACGCCCTTGAAGTTTCTACAGTCCTCAACACTTATTTATCTTACAGCCCTAATTTTAAGGCATTACTCACTCTTCTGATAGTTCAGAGCAACACCAGCCAATCTCTAAATTACTCCTTTATAGTGTTGTGCATTTAATCAGCCACAGGTGAGGACTGAGTTTGCTTAGTATTTTCCAGTCATTTTTTAAGAACTAAATCTTATGATTCATTCCTGAGATTGTCAGGACATGCATCTATGGATTTATGGGAAAACAGAAAGGAGGGACTCTTGCTTATTTCCACCTTTACAAAACTGTAATTTTAAGATGCATTAGCTCTGTCATCTATTATGTTAAGTATTGCAGCAAGCAAGGTTAACTGATGGAAGTCATCATTAGACATATACAAAACCAGAGATAACAAGTTAAAAAGCTTTTGTGTTTTTTCCTGCTACTGTGGCATAATTTTGATTACATCTCCCATGCTAATCTTAATCCTGTTCTCTTCTATTCATCCTCTTACAGTGCCTATGGCTTTATTGCCTCAAATATGAAACTTTACTATATCTTTATAGACACCAGTCCAGCACTCTTGCTCCCTGTCCTTCCCACCATACCTTCTCCCAAACATCTCAGTGAAGCAAAAAAATTATTTGCATTGTGTGAATAAGAAAACCCACCTCCACCATACAGAACACTCTCCTTTCCCCATGAGCCAGAGTCTTTGCTTCTAACAAAGGGGAAGGAAAGCTGGAAGTGATAAAGACTCATTGCTAACACTCTATATTTGGTTATCAGAATTAGAGAATCTGAAAATAAGAATATTCTTTTGGAAAAGTTTAGTGGCAGACTAGGTTACATGTCCAGGAAGTAGTGTAGTTCTCAGGGAAAAAAAATCTTCCAAAACACCTTGTAAGAAAAAAATAACGCAGTGTACAGTCACACATACAATTCATTTGCATCTGAATGTCCAGCATTATCCTGGCATTGTCTTATCTACATACAGCTGCACATGAAAGACCATTACAGTTATGTCAAAACAAAGCAGCCCATTACAGTTCCCTCCGAACCCAGACCACGTGCCACCCGCTTCTCATTGCCACCCCTTGCTTGTCTAAAAGTAACAAGCCGCTTTCCCAGACAGCTCCTATTGATCAGCTCCTGTTGGCAATGCAAATTCCTTCCATGTGCAGTCAGGCATAGCCCTGGGCCTGGAGCACAAAGAGGTGGAGCTGCTCTTTGCCTTGCACAACTGGAGAATTTCCTGCTGTTTTCCCAGTCATCCACAGACCAGGTCTATCTGCTCCGCATCGTTCCGGGACATCCCATTCATTCCATGACTAGCTGCCACAGGGCACTCTGCAGGCAGCTTCCCAGGCAGGGCTTGGCTAACTTCTAGCTTTGTTTTTCTTCATGTAAGAAGACACTTTGATACAAAAGCAGCTCTCAATGTGCATAGAAGATAATAGGAAGACTCTCAAATCACAGGCAATATCCCTGACCATGGACATTTATTGTTATTGTTGTTTTTTTTTTGTTTTGGGATCTCCTGAGCATGAACCAGTGTCAAAGCTCAACACAATCAACACTGTATAAACATACAAGAGAACAGAAAGTACACTGAGGAATGACCATAAAAACAAAAAACAAATAAACAGTGGAGGAAGGACAGACCCTCCAAAAATGATCAAAATATGGATAATCTCACACTGTTTTCAAAAGATCTAATTTTTGGTGGGTTTTTTTTGGTTTGGTTTGTTTTTTTGTTTGGTTGGGGTTTTTTGTTGTTGTTTTTATTTTTGTTTTGTTTTTGGTTTTGGTTTTGGTTTGGTTTTTTCCTAAATTCTACTCTCACTGATGTAAATGGAAAAATTCCTCTGGGCTTCAAAGTGAATAATGTTAGGTCACTGCTGAGCACTTGAGAAATACTATTACAAATATTTGATCAAGCATAGCAAGAAATCTATTGCAAGGGACAGGATTTGGACCCAGATCTACTTAGTTTCAAACCAGGACCTTAATTATAAGGGCTAAGTACACCTTTAAAATCCTTATCAGTTCAATAGTAAAAGTAATTTCTCATCCTAGATATCTGATATGCACCTGGGGTAGGTTTTCTTCTTTTTATTTTTTTTTCCATTTTAGATAGCTAGATAGGTAAAAAACAAATGAACGTACAAGGCATGAGACACTATTGTACTATGACACAACGGCATATGCTATTTTCTGAGGGTATTTCCAAAGGAAAAAACATTGTCCAGACAGCTTCAGGCTGAGGGAAAAATAATTTTCTTTTCTTCTTCATACAGACTGAAACACTTCTGAGCATGGCCTGTTTCTGCAATATTGTTAACCAGCAGTGTTTTCCTGAGCAAGGTTAAAGGTGCTGCTCAGGAGGATTCATGGTACTGGAGTGGTTGAATCATTTATCACTCCTTCCTAAACTTGAAGTTCAAATTTATGTTTAACAGACATGTGACCACTAAGCTCACTCCACACTTCGTTGGCAGCTGGCAGAAGAGCTCTTTGCATCCAATTGCAGTGTGAGGAGCTGAAAATTCCGCCACTTTAGTGGTAGAGAGCACTTTTCTTTCTCTCAGCTGTAGACACTGAGAAGGGTTGTATTGGCTTCAGCACCTTCTTTTGGGAATTTGCACCCAGAATCCCATGCACTAGTAATACTCAGGATTTGCACCGAAGTTTCCCCCAAAATGATAATACGTTAATTTTGTCTTCTCACTCCCTAGCCATGACAGCAAAAATTTGTGACTGTAGCAAGAGCAGTGGACCCTCCCTGACATTTTGATACAAATCATACCAGCTAGCATATCTATTTTCTGCTGCAAATCCAGGTTAGAGAGCAAAGTTGCTGTTTATAAGGCATAAAAAACCAATGCAGAAAGCACAAGGCTTTCACAGAGGCAACACTGATCTTTTTGAGATCTCACTGTGAACTCTACATGAAACTGTCACATGAGCAGAAATATAACATACTTAGGTGGCGTTTTGTGTTTGTTTTAGAAGGGAAATGAGTTCGGCCAGATCTTCTGAAAGATGTTAAACTGTTCCTGCAGAGAGTCAGGTCTCCAGCAAACTGGACAGATGCTATATGGGTAGTCAAAAGACACTATCTTTTGTCATGTTGAAAGACTCCAGCTGAAGGGCCTTTTGTACCTCATGAAAGAAAGGCATGCTTATGCAGAGGATGTGCTGCAAATGGGAAAAATAGACAAGGAAAAAAAAAAAGGAAAGAAAACCTGCATTGCATTTTGCAGCTGAGTAGTGGAAACACAGATTTAATGTATTGTTAAGGATAAAACCTGCAAGTTAAGAAAAATTTAGACCACTGCTGACTTGTAGTTCGAAATCATAACCAATGACTGTTGCACTCTTCTATCCTCGTGATGACTGTGCTTCTCTCTTCTGAGCCCTCCATCAGGCAGGCATAGGGGGAATTTTAGTTGCATTTGATATTGGGGACCCACAATTTAATATTTAATAATTACAAAAACATGCAGTTGTTTTGGGCCTGCGTGGGGAAATCACCAGCTATGTGGAGTGGACAAACTATGGACAACCCATAAATCCTCTGAAATTTTAATATTTCTCATCATTAGTCAAGATTTACATGATCCCCCTCAAGTAATCCACAGAGATTCAATGATTTTGAGAGAGAACCAAGCATCTGCTCTGACCTCCTGTGCACTTTCACACTGCTGCCCCTTGCCCAATAATGACTTTGACACTGACACATCTCCCCGGAGGCTCCCCAGGCCTGGGGACAGGCAGGGACAAGCAATCCTTTACTTCCCCTGCAGACTTTGGCCAATGATAATTGCTGAAAGCCTGTGGCAGTGTGAAAAGAGCAGAAAATAATAAGCATGGCAGGGTCCATGACACAGACACCTGCTGAGGAAGCTCAGCTTCATCTGGGCAGATCTTTCCATGCAACCCAGAGGGTGACCCCTGCATTGTGGCAACAGCTGGGCAACCTTCTTCCTCCTTTAATTTCTGAGATGCTATTGCTTTTGCAGTAGTGTTTGCCTAATTGTTGGTGGTTGTGGGACTCCACTCTGGCTTTGTTTTTGTCACTGTTGTTGCCACAGTCCATTGCTTGCAATTCTGAGTGCGTACCTAAAGAAGCTCTTACTACTCTGCACACGTGGAGGATTCAAACTACTTTTTTTTCCTTTTACACACACATCTATATATAAACTCAGAGAGGAGTCTAACCCACTGTGGATGCAGTCATCCTACCTTGCCTGAGGCATCTAACTAAGGAACCAAATTTAGATGTATACTTGCTGTTGGTGCGTGCTACATACAACCCTGCATGACAAGGAGATTGGAACTAGATGATCTCTGAGGTTCCTTCCAGCCCAAACCATTCTGTGACTTTATAAATACACACCTCTACAAGAGCCTCTGAGTCTCCAGTGGGGTGGATTGTCCTTTAAACTGGCCTAGATCCTTCAGTGGTAGAAAGAGATTAAGATACTGCATTCCCTGAATTACGAATGTTCTTTATTTTTCAAACCTTAGAGACCAGTGAGGTAGAAGAACATCCTGGCCAACTTCTAGAAAGTCGGTTCAGGGTTCTTTATTCTTTGGTAAATAACTTGCATGTAATTATTTAGCAGGGCCCTTCACACTAAGGACACTGGGAACAAATGGAAGCAGGCAGAGTCCCAGTGGTCTCCAGTGCAAGCTGGCTCCAGTGCTCTGATTTGTCATCTTGAAAAGAAGGTAAACGAGCCTGAGTGTGCAAAGAGGCAGCAATGGGTAAAGGCGTGTCGCACATCTGGAGCAGGGCTGTGCAGTTCCCCCTCGTACCACCAAGTGTCAGCGGTGCTCTTGGAAAGGGTCTCCGCACTGAAAATGCTGCTCAGGTAAACGGCCCTTTAGTGTTTGCATTTCTGCTTTGTGCAGTACATTTGGGAAGGAGCTGCGATGCGAGATGAAGGGATTCAGAGAGTGATCTGCCTGGCTGTTGTGTGCCTGCTGCTCCCAAAGCCACCTCCGGAAAAGCTTCAGCCTTTGCTGTGTTTCTGATGATTTATCAAGTTAAAGCAACACAAATATTCAGCTTGTAGAGAGGGGAGGCAAATGCTGAGGGACATCTTAAACGGATTTACCTTTGATGAGACAATCGTGGAGGTCTAAAGGGCTTTTGGTATGTAAGCAGTTGATAATTGAGGTAGTCAACTTGCCAGCTCAATTTTACAAAAATCTGTTTTCTGACAAAAATCCCCTGCTAACTTTTAACAACTTCAGTGGTAGAATATTAAGGATGAAATAATCTTTTAACAAGAAAAAGTATGGAGAGGCAGTATTTGAAAGGCAACATGCTAGCACGCAGGCCAGAAAGCCTGGAGGCAACAGGGAAGAATAAGAAAGCAGCACTTTTGGCCCTGGGAGGTCACTGAACATACTCCCTGCTGGATCACACAGGTGTGACTGTAAAATGCAACAGCATAATCCACCAGCAGCGACAGTGAAAGCAAGGAGTAGGCATTAGCACACGCGGGGAGCCAGAACAAAGAGCCCCTGGGATTCTGTTGCCCTGTCTGTACTTCTAGGGAAGGGAAGGCAGTGAGGAATGACATCATTTCAGGAAGGCAACAACCCCACAGAGCTACAGCATGATAGAAATGGTATAATGCAACACCAGCATGGGGGGTGTCTGTCCTGACACACAATCCTTGACAGGGGTGCCTTGAACTTCGGGGGAAAATATTCAAAAGTGGCAAAATATCTGGGCATATGCATTCCATGAGTCACTGTTGACATAACTCTAATCAGGACAGGGGTCTTGCCTCTCACTCACAGCCAAAATATAGTTATTTGCACTCTGGTTACATAAATTTGGCTGTTATTGTCAGCTCTGGTAAACATAAGCTGCTAAGACATGCTGAGAAAGAGCAGATAACCACAATGGTAGGACAAAGTTATACCTACCAATTAGGTGTAGTAACTGCCTGTTATTCCGGGAGGAGGATGCTGCAGCCAGAATGGGAGCAAGGGGAGAAGCTGAGAGTTGCCCTAGGAGCAAGGCTGGACATCAGTATGGGATGCATATGTGCAGCAGTCACAGCTGTGCTGCAGAAGGATGTTTCAGATAAGTGAGTCTCTTTCTCCATAGTGCCAGAGGATTATTTTTCTGTATTATTTAGCTCACGAGTCTGTCTAAGTTAGGCCTGATTCTCTACTGCCAAGTGACCAATTAAAAAAATCACAGGAATGAAAAAAAGATGTCTAATGTATCTTCATGATCCCAGAAGACTTAAAGTTACACAGAAACACATGCTGTGTGAGGGCAGGATGGATGAACTGTTCCTCCTGTAACCTGCACTGCTTAACCCTAAATAAATCCAAGGCAAAACATTCAATATAATATTATTCCATTCCTGTTACTTTATGCAGTAGTGAATCACAGAAGCCAAAGTTTTGACCATTAGCTTTGAAATCAGGCCTGGGTTATCAGGGTTATGCTAACATGCTGGTATTTTTCAGAGAACTTAGCCTAAGTGTTATTGGGTATTTTTGCTTTTTCATTCAATGTTTAGTTAGATTAAAATCAGCAAGTTTGGAAAGCAGCTGATGTATTTTCTATCCTGGTCTCAATGACAAGTGCTGAGGATTTGAATTATGTGTGTTTCTAACAGTCCTACTACATTCTTTGCTAAAAAATAATCCAAGTTCTTAAGTTTGTACTTAAATAGTTATACAGGCAAAATGTTTCTTAAAAACCCACAAAACAAAAACAATAATAAAAAATAATAATCGTAAACCTAAACAAAAACCCACAAATACTAATCATTTATGTTATTCCAAGGTGTTTTTTCTTAGCTAGCTACATTCATTGAGGGAGAGGAAGAAAAAGTCATTGCATTTCCTTCTCTTACTAGATTCAAAAATAGAATTCCTGAGATTGATGTAGATTCTTATTTTTAGCCTTCCTCATCTACAAACACAAAGCAAACAGATGTTACAATGCAAATGGACCAGAGGTCCACTGTCAAAGCTGTAACAAGATCCAGTGTCTGGAGGATCAGACAGGAAAATTTGAATTAGGAAGATGCCTTCCATCTCTAAGAGTTCAGACAACTGCCCATGGGAATAAGCTAATCTTAATTTCCTTAAAATTTCAGCTGTACACATGCTGTGAGATGTGTTTTAGCCAAGGCCATGCTAATCTTGATTCAGGCAGACTCTGTTCTCAGTACAGAGAATTTGAGGCACTTGATGTGGACAGCATGAACTCCATGAATCCCTTTTGCTATCAATTCAGTGATATGATGTTGAAATACACTAAAAAAGAAGATGAAAAAAATTAAACTCTAGACCGTACATATTTCAGATCAGCCTAATTTCTGGTGGAATCAGACTGGCTCCACTCATTTTGTGTCTCAGTAGTTTACCCAAGCTGAAGAACCAGCTATTTTGTTTGTCTCAAATCTCAGAACACTTGAAAGTCTGTAGAATATTGATGTGATTTTCAGACACAGTCTTTAAGCCAGCTTCATCAATCATTTCTCAAAGCCAAGCTTCTGCCCTTTTTTTCTTAACATATTTTTAATTTTAAAAAGCTGAATCTTCTGCCTGGTTCAAACACCGCTAAAAGTTTCTCTTTGGCCACTGCACTTTCACTGTCTCACGGTCTCAAACTTGGGGGGAAAAACTTTAATCTTTTTTGCAAGCTCCTCGTATGTGCCCAGGGGCCGCCGAGGAAGCAAGGATTTTGGAATGTGACACTCCTTTCAGCACTGCTGCCACTGGATGGCACCAAAGCCCGTGGAAAAGTCTTGGGCTGTAAGGTGGGTTTGGGGAAGAAGAGCATCACTTCAGAATGATGGAATCCTACCCCCATGGTCCGTCACCTCCAGCATCCTTCCAGCGCCCGAGGACACCGGGGAGTGATTTAAATATCTCAGCATCAGGTCCACGGCAGAGCAACACAAATGGCCTCTGTCAGCTTTTTTTCTAGGACTCAGCTTGTGCTAAGTCATTGTTGAATTAATTCACAAAGCATTTCTCCAAATTAGGCAATGGGATTTCTGAACTGTTAAAAAGCTTCCAATTTTCCCCACGGTCCTCTGTGTGAAGCACTGGGTGTCACTCCTCAGCTATCACTTACCTGTGCAGACATGCAACACAGGTGCAGTTTAGTCCTGAAACTCAATTACAAATTAGACCTGCGGTATCTACCGCTCTCACCTCTCCACCATGGAGGGTGCCAGGTAGCTGGAGATGCTATCAGATGGTTTGTGCCAATGATTTATCTTTTGGGGGGAGGAAGAAAAGGAGCAACTCTACTTCTGAGCACCAAGTGATACAGATGTAGCCATCCGGGGTCTAAAGCTCAGACAACAGTTTAGTTATGTGGGGAGCACAGGTACAAAGATGAGCTGCAAGTGTGCCTCTGTCACTGTGTTGGCCCAGTGGTGGTACCAGACTTCTGAAAAGCCAGATTAATCAACATTTCTCTCACTTATGCTTCAGCTCCTTATGCCAGCAAGCACCCTTCCATGGGCAGGGATGATTCCATGTCTCCTGTTTGGCTGCTCCTGTTTGGCAGGGTGACACACCTACAGCTCTTCTCATAAGCAAGAGGGAAGGGACCACAAAGTCTGAAGTTCAGAGGTGTTTCCTTCTTGCCCTCTCCCTAGGCAGTACAGATACCCACTGTCCCATGCATATGGTTTGTGGTAGGAGCTTCACATCATAGCCTTGAACAAATACATTTTAAAGAGTGATAAGCCTAAGGAATTTGTTCTTCCCCTACAACTTGAGTGATCAGAGTAGGACACACAAAGCAAGTTGGCACCACTGCTGAAGTAAATCCAGGGCCAAGAAAACAGGTGTAAAGGTGAGGATTAATGCTATTTCCAGGAGCTCTCTGTCTTCCTCTATTACATCATTATCACCCCAACAGGCTGTTTTGTATTTTTGTTTTCTACTACAAAGGCACATACATTTAGTAAGGCTTTTTCTACAGGGTTCTGAGTACAAAGTGTTTTCTTGTGAAGGCATTGATGAGTATTGCAGAAACATCACACAGTGCTGGTCATGTGCACATGTGTAAGCACATCTGTACCTGGCTATTCAGCCCCACATGTGTACATGTTTATACACACACATACAGAAATGTACGTTCTAGTATATACACTCATGTACACAAATTCATATGTATATAGATAAAATGCAATGGTGGCTTTGTCTGTAGTGGCAGAAATGCCCTGCCGGGCTGCATGCTAAGAAGGTGTGAGGTTTTTCCATGTTTCCAGGGAAGGGAACATGAATAGCAGCTCCATCTGCTGGGTCTCAGCTCTTATGGGCTCGCGACTGCTGCAGGTTTGGGTCTCAGCAACTTCAACTCTGCTGCTGCTACTGACATTTGGATTATTTGAAGACTTTACCAGAGTCCCTGAACAAAGACAAGAGAGTGCTGCTTCTAAAGTACAAAGTTTAAAGAAAGTGTCAACGTGTCTTACTTTTCACTCAGAAGGGAGAGTTAGTTAACAAAAATAACGTACAAATAATTAAAAAAATACTCTTAACTAGTTAAGAGTATGGAATACAGCAGATTTCAGTTGCACCACAGTGACTTCAGGGTAAAAGCACTTCAGATTGAGAGGTCTGAGATCAGCACCCAGCTCTATGTCACCTTCAAGAAAGGGATGTCAGAGGAACGGCCATGCAAAGAGGGCAGGGAAGGACATACAGAGTGTAATATCTGAATTGGTCTTTCTTTATCAGTCCCCCTATACCACCTCTCACAAGGAAAGTTTTCTCTAGCATTTATTTTCAGGAAAGAAGGACATGCTAACCCTTTCGGGGTGCAGCAAGTTCACCACCCCACTGACACTGCTTCAGCTCTGAAAGCCCTCTGCCTCCACCCACCAGATTTCACAGGATCAGGGTTTTATTCTCTGCCACTTGCAAGTGCATCTAACAGGGACATCAGCCAGCTAAGCTGCTGCTCCCAGAGCTTAGCTCAGGCTGTTACAAAAGTGGTAGTGCTCAAGCTATGGGACTTGGTGGCCTCAGCTTAAACCTTCAAATCCCAGGACTTGTCCTTCCCTGTGGTCATAGTCTTCTGGGTGGGCAGCAGGGAGGGGGTGTCTGATTGAAACTGCAGCCCTTGAAATCACCCGGCTTATCGATTCCAGTCTCCTGTAAAATCAAAAGATCAAAAATTCCTCCAAACCAGAGTGCAAAAGCTTTTGGTCAGTAACTAATAATAGCAAACCAATCCTCTTCAGACCTCCCTGCTCATGAGGGTATTTTAACAGGGAATCCGTGTCACAGCTAGACATCCCAGAAGTGATAACTGTGACTGATTCTGTGGAGCTGGGCTCTGATCAGAAGCTGAGTCTGCCTCTTGTTAAGGTCCCAACATGAACTCAGTTCCTTCTTGCTGTGATACAAAGGGTGAAAAACCAGTTTTATAAATGATCCCACAGCCCTTATCCTTGGAATTTTTCTCCTGCACTCTTAAAGTCTTTCTCCTTATCATAAGGAATAAGTTGTATAGTGTAGTAATTGATCCACAAAGCTTTTGTCCCTGGGTGCCAAGGTCCCTGCCAGGCCTTGCACTGTGCAGCCCAGTTTCATCTCTGATGGTCTCTGCAGTCCTCCTGCTGCACAAGAGCTGGCAGTCCCTCAATCTAAGAGCAATAGAAGCTCTACAGGGCTTGCTAGACAAGAAAGGTTTTCTGATTCAGTTTGGATTTTTATCTGAGTATAAAAGAGCAAAGTTATGCCTTGCGGAAATGTAATGACATTGGCCAGAGAAATCTATCAGAGAAATGGGCTCCCTCTCTTTCAGTCATCAATAGGTATTTGAAACCACTGTAGGGATGATGGTCCTAGTGCAGAAAAAGTACTTTGTCTGAAAAGTGAGTGTGATCAATAGTAACTTTGAGAGTACCTCAAGACATTCACTGCACAGTATTTCTTATTTTTTATACTGTCATTTGTGATTAAAAATACCTCAGCGATCATCTTAAACAAGCTAGCCAGGTTCAGTCTTTACCTGAGAGCTGTCAGAGGTTGATCTATAAGACCTTCTTGTAGGAACAATACTAGTGAAATGTAATACATAACTAACACAAATTAAACATCTTGGACACAGATGGAAACTGTGAAATCTTTAAATCTCAAAGAAGTCCTTCAACTTGAATTTTTTTTCTAATCGATTATATGATTATTGGATAAATAAACTATGTGATTGTTCAGCACATAAACACCCTTTGTTAAATGTGTCCATCAATAGACAATTCATATAAATGATACTAACTATCATCAAAGGAGTAATAACGCCTTTATTGATGAATAAATCTCTAAAAGACAGATCAAATGGAGGTTAACTAGCCATGCATGACATTAGCAGGAATTAGTCTAAGAAGAGCCTTGCAGGCATGCTAGCTACTGTATGTGGGGTGAGAAATTATGTGGGCCACGCTCATGGAAGGACCTGCAAGGTCAAAAGCCCTGCAAAGGCCGTACTGGTTACTTTACAGTACATAATCTGTCTACATCACTAGTATTTTGTATTTCTCTGTGGTTTTCTGTGGATGTTCAAAGAGGTTGTTGACATGGAGCCTCTTTAAGCATTTCTGAAGTGCAGTAAGACGTGGATGCTGAGCCACAAAGGCTGCACACACATACATGTGGACTGACCTCGCCATCCAACGAGCATCCCTGTGAAGGTTGCCTGGTCTCACCTGGCCTGGTAGAGCATGGGGTGGTGGATGGAGGTAACCTGCTCACAGTCACACATATAGTCTTTGAATGCGGCTGAAAAGTTCACAGGACCCTCAGTCCTGACTTTTTTCCACCCTTGCCAAGATTCAGTGAGCTCCCAAAGACCACATAAGATGTTAAATAAGAATATGAAATATCTGTTTAAAAACCTGAAGGTCTGTTTATACACAAATAAGCTCCACAGAGAAGGGCTTAGAAATAGTTTCTCAACAGCAACAGCTGATATAAAGTAAATTAAAAAAAGAATTTTTCACAAGAAAGCTAATGGTGGGACTGTAATTGGGTGGAAAGGAAATACTCATGGGCAACAAAGTGGTGTTCTTCTGTTGTCTTTGCATACACAACACTCTCAATCTGTATCCCAGAGGTGTTTTCCAGCTGCATGATGATTTTTTTCACCAGCCATGGCAAAGTAGTGAGACAGTTTCTGCCACTGGTGACACCCCAATACCTGCACCCACAACTGGATAGTGGAAAAGAAAACATATTGACAGCAGGTGAAAGGAAGTGATCCTTCCCCTTTCATTTGCATGAGGCCAGCAGAAAGCTTTTACCTTTTCTATGGAGATATATTACAACCAATAATAAGCAACGAGCCTTTTTTTCCCACATAAGATGTAATCAATGCACATTAGAATAGTTAGGTTGGAATTACAGAGCATATTAATGACCCACTCGGTAACTGTCGGTGATGAAAACTGGCAGGGCAAACTTTTTCTCTATGCACAGAGCATTCCCAAATAGGTCACTGGGGTGCTTTTGGGAGGGAATCAGCTACTCTACCTGAGGTGCTTCTAGTTGGGGTTCTGTAGCTTCGCTGGTTCTCCAGGATACTCCAGGGTTGCCAGGTTTTTGGTCAATGGAGAGGAGAGTCCATCTTAGGCTGTGCAAGTGCCAGCTGTCACTGTATCTCTTTGTCCACTGACTACAAATGGAGTATAAAGTGACTAGTTCAGATCTAGCTATCCAGACTGTAAATTACCATCTCACTCCAGGTGCAAAGGAAGGTTTGTCTGGGTTTGCTTTGGTTTAGATGCTCTCCAGTACCTTTCATGGACTTTTTGGTTAGATGTCTGCTGCCAGGAGTTTGCATTCATTGCTTTTCACTTACTCATGGCACCAGATACATATTAAGTGAAGCCACTGGTTTGACAGCAAAAAATACAGTACAGACACAGCAGCACCCTGACTGCTCTTCCACTAGATAGTGCAGGGCAATGGATAATTGTAGAAACGATGACACAGGAACATAACATTGAAGACAGGCAAAAAAGGTCAGCTCTTCCCCTTCTGACAGTGATAATATAAAAAAAAAAAAAAAAAAGCTCATTTGGAAGAATTTTACTAGAGAATTGCTATCTGCTTCAGTGGTCTTTGAGCATGTAACACCAGAGTGTGTTACACACTGGCTTTGACTGCTCTGTTCCAGAATATGTAAAGTGACCCACAAGTGGCCAGTTGTCTACAGTACAAAAGTACAGAATGAAAAGCTTGTACTTTGGCTTCTCCCTGCAGTTTTAGTGTGAATAGAGGCAGTCAGTTTCAAAGGAGTATCACAACATGACATTCACAAATCTCAGTGAAATTCAAGTAATTGGATCCTTTATTAAACCTTTCCTGATGCACGGAGAGGTGTAAGTTAAATAGACCTGGAGACTCATATCCTGAAATTATGTACAAACTAAGCATAGCAGGCAATATTATCCATATCTTTCTTTAGCCTTTTCATCATAGGAGCAGGATCATGCAGTTGTGTGAGTAGGTCCCATGGGTAGAGACCACAGGTTTTAGGCAACAACACCCCACTGTTCTGCAGTAGGATCAAACTGCAATCGTCTGTGTTGATCATCTCTGCAGCCACTCCAAAGAACACGTCTGGGGGCTCTTTGCAGGATTTTGCAGCTGTGTTGTGTCTGTGCAACCTATGTCCTCATCACAGAGCTGTAACATTGGTCAGGCAATTGTCACTGGTGTCACAGAATTTCTTGATTATCAGTGCCTCCATTGATCTCCTTGCCTATAATTATGTCATAAATGAAAAAAAGCCTTCCAGGGCCCTAACAATTCTTTGCATCACTCAATGAGAAGGGCCAGTCACGCAAAAAAAGGAATATTAGGAGCTGGCCTCTTTCTAAACTAGATAAAACAACCTTTTCCAGAGCCAGCAGTCCTGGAGCAATCATTCCAGCTATGCTTCTACCTTCTCCCTGCTAAAAAGAAGCACTGAGCTGGTAGAAGGAGTGACCCAGCCTTTTCTCCTATCCAGGTCTTTCCAGGTCAAAGTTCACACAGTGTTACAGTGAAAACTGAAGCACTGAGGGCTGGACTCATGCCACCTGCCTTTAAATAGAAACTATATGGACATCTGCACCTCTGCTCATTCCAGGCTCCCTTTGCAGTCTGAGAGGCATTTCTAGAGCACAGCTCATCTGAACTGCTTTGATATTTGTTCTCACGTTTTCATCAACACAATGTAGATATTATTATAAATCATAATAATCTAATTAATATTACTGCTAATAATACTAGCTATTGCTGCCATCCAGAGAAAAAGAACAGAACAGAACAGAATAGAATAGAATAGAGTAGAATAGAATAGAATAGAATAGAAGTTTCTGAAAAGCATCTATCAATTTAGTACTGCACATGAGCAACTAAATAAGGGTTTTTCTGGAAAACAGATCCCTCACACTTCAGGATCTCACCCAGAGTGAAGTCCAAATCTTGATTCTGGGATCCAAATGCCAAACTGTGTTTCTCTAGAAATTCAACACTAGTTACATATTGGGATTTGGGACTCAGTTCAGATACCAGCTTTTATGATGGTACTTACACTAAAGCAAGTGATAATGATTTTATGTTAATTATCCTCCTGCCATCTGGTAAACAACACAATACTAAAGCATGTGATACCATGCTTTTGCTGATCCTGACTGATCCTTGTTTGAGGTACTGTTAACATAGACAACATTTTGTTTTCCCATAGGAGCTGCTTGGAGGACAATTAGTTAAATCCACTACTCTAATCATGTGGATTTGTTTTGGAGCAAGACAATCTCATAATGCAAAATGCCTATTTCAGTTTGAACAAGCAGATTTATTAAAGCTTTTACGTGCATACTGTGTAGCTACCATACACAAAATTAAAATCCATCTGGAGTCAAGTGAATATACAAGCAAACTAAATACTACAAGAGCAATAATATTACTAGCTCTCACATCAGGCTTGCAGTCAGGGTAATATTTTATTGTTATTCATAAGAAAATAAAATATTAGTAATACTTTCTGCTCGTGGCCAGGTCCTGGTACACTTACATAGCAAAGGCCATCTTTTTTTAACAACTTTTGTGCCTGCTTTGCTTTCTGTGCTGAGAAGTGCTAAGGCTGTGTTAGACCCCCATCATAGTACTCTGAGGCACAGGCCTGAGTCACGGTTGACCTTAGAGTTACAAGGCTAAGTCCCTGCTGGGCTGGGACCCTCAGCATCTCCAGTAGTGACCCAGGCCATTTCCTGACTTATTAAAACCACAACACCATTTTGCCCTTCACAAGTATTGTTACCCTGAGCCAGTAGAAGAATAAAATGATTCATGTAGTTATACTCCAGGATGACTTCATTCAGCCTGATTAATTATAAGGTATAGAATCTAATCCCCAAATTTAGGATGGTGGTTCTGTTCTAATTCTATCCTCTGATAGCTTAATTCTCTCTTTATAGCCAAGCTAAAAATAGTTCATACACATTTTTGCATTACCCTCAGACCAAAAGGGAAATCCAGCACCCATCACTAGATCCCATAGACAATCTGAATTTATTCAACCTTAAAGCTGCTGGGACATGTTGGGGAATCCATTCTCCCAAGCAAGACACTACTCAGGTAGTGGAGGGCAGATATGTCCAATCCTGATACTGCATACAGGAAAGCTAGTGCTGGGGAGAGGTCTGGACATCCACAAAGATTGGACACATTGCAAGTTCCCTTATGGAGCTGATCAAATGATGTGGTCTGTCTAAGCAGCTTGTTCAAAACTACAGAAAGAATCAGTGTTGAGATTATACATGAAAACTTTCTGCTGTCTGGTTATTATCTTCACCTCCTAAATGAGAAAACTGAGGCAGGGCCGGGATGAAGTCACCAGTAGCCATGTTTTCTGCCCTACTCTTCATTAATGTTTCTCAACGTAGGGTTCATCCCGACATAAAAGTGCTCCTCCAAGTACACCAGTGTAACAGAATAGTATATTTAGGGGTAGACTTAGCTACAACCACACGAAGGCCCTTGATATACCTCTGGACAAAGACCTGCTAGATAACCCCATGGGGATACAGCCACAGCTGTGTGAGAGGGTTGTACAGGTTGAATGTCGGGGTGGAAGAGCCGTGCCCAGAGAGGTTCAGCTGCTGTCAGGATGGTGACCAGCCAAAGCCACACTGAATGGCTTTGGTGGGAGATTAGATCTGAAAGCAAAGCCAGAGCGTTTGCAAACAGCAAACACCATTTACTGAGGTTGCATCTGAGCTGTACAGCCATTATATTAACACAGTCCAGCAGGAAAGAAGTCAGTTCAGCCAGGCACATCTTTGAACTGCAGAATCATCAGGTCTGGGCTGTGCTGAGCTGCTCTGCTGAAAAAAGCCGTGCCACCGTGGGCTTTGCTTGGTGTGCTGCTTGCCCTTCCTGTGTCACAGCTGTTTTCACCTACTTTCGCTTAGGACATGGGTGAAATATTCTCTGAGATAGCTCTGAAAAGGTGAGCACTAGCTGCTGGAAAGGACTGAAACATAACTCAGTGCTTCTGAAGTTAATAACAAGATTTACATTGTGACATTGGGGAAATTTTGGGGGACTGTGATCGTCCTACCACAGACATGGTTTGTTTGGTCATTTTGAGCCCTGGTAAATTTTCTTTGCAGCATATTCAGTAACAGTGCAGCCCTGATCTACTGTGTATCCATTCTGCTAAGCACCTTCTAGAAGCTAGGTATGAAATCTGGTTGGAGACCTGCCCCTGAAGTCTACTAAGGACCAAGTTACATTTAGTTGAGAATACATTCATTTGAGTTCCTTATTATCATTTTAATACTGCTTTGGGGAAAGGATATGTGGAGAAGGAAAAGAAGGAAAAGAAAGTCAGTTCAGTGTCTTCATTTGCCTAATAATGTGTCATGTACTTCTCCACTTCTTGCCATTTTACTTAAATATATAATCACCACAATATCGTTAGGGACTAATTATTTTATTTTGGTTCCTTTCTGTCTCATTAGGCCAATTTTCTGTTCCCATCCTTTTTCTGATAATAAAAGGAATTGTAATGAAACCAACATTAGGACCATCCCTATTTCTGCTTGTCAGATGTTTTCACAGTAAAGCTGCTGCATCTGCATTTCATTTTACATCTCACATTTATTTCCCCCTGCATTATACGCAGGGTCGATGTCTGTATTCTGCTCTGATGAAAATGACAATGTGTGATTTAGAAAGAGCAGAATTAGGAAACAAATTAAAACTGAAACAAATTCAAGCCAAAGTCAAATAGTTGGCTGGAGAAAAAAAAAAAAGTGTTTGGATTAAAATATTTTGGAGTAAGAATTATACAGGATCTCCAAAAATAATTTGGACCCTCAGATCTTAGAATGCACCCACATGACAACCCAACACAGGTAGTAGGAGGCTTGGATTGTGTTTTAAACAGCTAAAATATCATGAATTTATGAAATCTTCTTGTATTCCCTTAGCACTGAGCTCAAAACCAATGTTAAGTTGTAGGTTCAAAACACAGGAATCTAATATAAGAACCCAATTTAATTTCAAGCCCTAGACTGTTCCCACACCAAATTACTTAATCTTTGCTTATGCGATTGGGAAAATATATTTTAAAATACCTTGGATATATTTTTCTTCAAAAATTTTGCTGATATTTAATTATGCATATAGGTATAAATAGAGACATAGGTATAGCAAGTATCTTCATTTAAAGTATTTATTTTCAAAATATACAATAAAAATATGTGTTTAATATTTTATTCATCCCAAGGACGTTACATCAGTTTCACAAAACATCAGATTCTTTACCTTTCATATTATTGAGAAAATTCTTATAAATGCTTCTAGGCATTAAATGTTTCCTTGATGCACAGTTTTACTTGTGAGGAGCCCCGCTGAAGATGCAGGCTGAAATTCTCACTCCCCTAAATCAATAGGAATCCTCCCTGACCTCCAGAGAGTTAGCCTTTTAGGTACAACTGACAAACACGTTCTGAGGCAGAAATTACAAGCTGTAAGGATAAAAAACAGTCCATGAATAAAGGATTCCTACATGTGGCTGTATAGTGAGGGTCGAATCCTCAGCTGGTGCACACGGACTCATTTCCACCTCTCCTACAGATTTCCTTCCCAAGGCTGATATTATACCCTTATGTTCAGCAACCCCATCCCAAACCCAGTGAACCACAATTCAGACTGTTCAAATCACAACATCCTACTATTTTCCCCCATCTTTTCAAACTCTAAATTTTACACACAGCATCAGCTGACACAGGAAACGTGGTCTTATTTGGGCAACCTTGTTCTCCGAGCCTGCCAAGTGCTCTGAGCTAAACAATCAATGCTGTCCTTCTCAACTTTTTCCTTTCCAATTAATTAATTTAAATTGACCATTAAGTCAGCAGAGTTTTTGATTGATATTTTCATTAACAACCCTCTCATGCAGACCTGTCCAACACCTAAGAAATGTATGATAATGTCCAATCTGCATGAAGGGGTCTGAACATCTCCCTTCACCTCTCAGTGCTAGTGAGTTATTACTCGAATTGTGCTTGCTGTTTCATTGAGTGTAATTTGAATACAGATTAGCTGCCCCAGTGTTCCAGAGCTTTGGCATTATCATTACTGGGGACAGTAATTTGACTGATGAACACACGGGTTATCACAAGGTCATCACCTTCACAGTATTGGAATGGTCCATCGTCCCAATTTTGGAGGGAAGGAGGCTAAACCTTTCAATAGCAAAATTAAGTCCTGTAAATTAACTTGTCCGATAACTTATTGAATAAATCCTTTACTAATTAAAGAACCAATAGGACCCTTTGTTCTCAGATCTTCAAAGGCTTTATTAAAATCAATGAAGTAATATCAATTTAACAGTATTTTTTTTTGTAATAGGAATTAAGATCCTTCATCCAATTAGACTCAAATGTTCTGTATATGTAAAATGATTTTAAATGTTAGACGGCAAAAAGGAAAAGATACTGGGTTTATTCTGTGAAAGCAATTATCTCTCAGCCACACCTCTCAAAAGACCTGTTCTTGCTTCCTTAGCACTCAGGAAGTGAATATATAACTGCAAATTTTCTTCATACTTACAAACTTATGTTTCATGTGGCAGGGGACAGTGTCACACTGAGACACTATTACATTTACCCTGCATTTTATCCACTATAAAAGAGCACTGAAAAATGCAAGTAAAAAAGAAAATGCATAATCTGGACTAAAGTACACGAGCTGAAGTATAAGCAACCATTTACAAACATCAATAGGACAGGCATTTTGATTTGCTCAGCTTTCTCCAAAGAAAACTGCAGCTGAAGAAGGTCTTTGGTTTCATATGAAATGAGTGTGGTGGCCTCAAGCCAATCTCAGCTGATCTCCATCCAAACTATCTGCCTGTGAATTTGATATTATTTGTTGACCGACATCAGGTATGCAGTAAGTTATAGTTTAGGGGAAAAGGTATTGCAGCATAAATATGACATCATAATGTCCAATTACATCAAGTCTAGATCCCACTAAAGGCATCATTTTTATTTTTCTTAACATAAAAATTCTCATGAGAACATTTTTTAAAGTGTGCAGTTGTATTTAATGTTTTTTTGACAAATTCAAGGAAAAAAGGTTTTATACATTTTTAATGAAAATTTAAAAATGCTTGTTTCATTATTTTGAAGAAATGCGTTCTTTTGAAGATAAATTAAGCCCTATGAAATTAAATATTTTGTGCATGCTAATAAAAAACTAAGAGACAGAATTGCTAAAGATCTGGTATCAATGGATGAAATTATATGTTGAAATTTGTGAAAGAGCACAGAGGTTTTAATTAATTCCTCTACAGTGATGACAATAGAAATATTCTTTTGACAGAGGTGATACCCAGACATGGCAATATTTTAGCAAGAACAAGACAGTGAAGATGAAAATTAAAATGTGCAAAACTAAACACTCTGGTTCTGCCTGCTAAAGCACATACATGAAGACTTAATTTCCTGTCTGACCATTAATATGGTCCCAACACATGCAGTGAAAAGTAAATCAGCATTTTAAAATTACATTTGGACTTATAGCATGAAATTTCATTAATACCATAATTATAGAATTTATATAATTATAGAGAATATTTCTCTCTTTCAGTTTCTCTCTTTCAGTTTCTCTGTTTCAGTCATCCCAGAGAAACATTTCGGGTACCAGATTTAGAGAGGGTCCCTCCAAATCCTTCCCTCTGAGCCTATGCCGAAGAAAGAAACAAGAAGAAATCAGGTTGCACTGATCAACCCAACTGGACCTGTGTTCTAGCAGATTGGGAACTCTCTTGGAAGGTGGAAAATGAGTAGGGGACTGGATCCAAATTTACCCCTGGTAGTGCCGGTGATGCTGTCCTTCTGGAAAAAACATTTTATCAATCAGTCCTCAGGAATTAAAAGATAAGGATGAGAGAAATGAAGAGAGAAGAAATGCCTCTGCCTCTTTCCAGGCCTTTGGAAAGCGGGCTGGTGTTATGAACAGAGGGATTTGAAAGTGATTTCCTGTTAAAACGACTTTGCCAAAACTGTTTTAGAAGTGCTGTCACTAAAAGCAGAACAACTTTTTTGAGGTAGGTGCAAAAAAGCTTCACTGCAGCAGGATTCACTGATGTTTTTGTCACACCTCACTTTTACAGGTATTCTTAGTGTATCCCAATTAATCTTCCATACCACTTCATCCTGCATTCTCACTACATAGTATTTTTGACCTTCACAGCACTTTGCCAGAATTAACTAATTAATTCTCACAATATCCTTCAGAGGACAGCAAGTAAACACCATGATCCCTCTTTTAAACTGATCCAGACATCTTGTGCAACAGCTTTTCCTGAGGCCATCATGTTTTGCTCCTTCTCTTAGTCTCTCAGCTCCAAGGCAGAGCAAATAGATCCTGCCCTTTTCTGTCTCCTAGTTTTGTGCTTGGATCCCTGAATCACACCTTTACTGACATTAGTGACCTACTGTGTCCATGCCTAGAAGACAAAAGAGCTAAAACTCAGTAACGTCTTCCATGTCAATCCCAGTCTCCTTTACTTTTAAGAAAAGGAGCAGCAATTCCTATCTGCTGCCACAGAAGAAGACTGGGACCAAGATCTAAAGAATACTTGCTCTGTGAATGAATTCAGTCTATGTAAATCAATTAGTCATCAAAACAATTTGACACTTGGAAAATTGAATCTTCAATTAGATGTTATCTTCCCAATATCCTTTATATCCTCCCTGGATAGAGATAACACCTTTGTTATCTTGCTGAGAATCCACCTCCCCTACTTTAGCAGAAATGATCAACTGATAGTTATAAAACCCTTGATGCTTGTCCTTGGATGAGAGAGTCCCACAGAGCCATGAAGACATTAGAAGCCCTGGGATGAAGCAGGTACTACAGCCTTAATAGTGAGATTTTACAACCTGGTTAAAGTGAGCGATTCCAGCCCTTCTGCAACACCTGTGATTTAAAGATCTCTTTACTTTGGAAGCTGTTTCTAAACCCTGTTACTGGCAAGAATGGGACAAAAAAAAAAAAGAAAGTTTTCTTTTTCAAAGGACAGTCACAGTACCTTGTATCACTCCTTCATGCTTGGCTAAGGAAAGGCCTTTCTTGTAGGGAGAGTCAAGTGCAAACTGTGGAGAAGTGGCTGCAGTATACCTTAAAGTCTGACTTTGTTTTGTCATCAGGGACACTGTGTCAGGGTGAGCCCATGGGGCAAATCCAGTGTGTGTTTAGCTGTGGGCAGAGGATGAGCTTTGGAGGACGGTTCACTGGAGACCCCATCTCTGCCTGTGCATCAGAGCCCTGAATTGCCTTGTAGGGTGTATTTGAGGCAACATCAGTGAAGAAATAGATGGTGAAAACATGCATTTCCCATTTGGCTTCCTCATGGAGCTTGAGGAGAAACAACCATCTCTCATGCGGAACATGATCTATGTAAAAAGCTGTTATTTGTGGGAAAAGTGAAGAACCACCTCTCTGACACCAGTTGCTCCAGCAAACTGCCAGTGGAAGTTCTGTATCTGGGTTAACTCTAAAACTGGGACAGTGCATGAACTAATTTTGATAGCAGCTTGAGTCATTTACCTGAGCTAGTAAATAGAGGTCACCTAAGGTGCAGAGTCTGAGTGGAAAGGAAAGAAATTCAACTATTCACTGTAATATTAAAAACTAGATAGCAGCAAAAATGTTCCTCTATGTCACACTAAAAGTCAAATTTTCCCTAATCATAATCTTACTCAAGATGGTTTGCTTTTTTATAGTGCAAGGGACAATTATTTATTTTAGATTAAATTTAGATCTCAGCTGTGAGCAGTGATGTAGAGTATAACCCATGGAAACTGAGTTGCATTTAAGAACAAAGATTATGGCTTCTTTAACCTTCAGAAACTATATTCTATTATAAACCCATGTTAGTTACCTGGTGTAAATATACTAATATCAAGATCAGATAAATACAAGATGCATCAAAAGATTTAAGGCACCTGTTGTGTATTTAAAAGAATTATATCTTGTTTATGGTACAGTATAAAATGCACAGCTGATTTATATAACAGCTAGTCTATTGCAGGGGAAATCTCATTTCAATCATAAATGGCAGAAGTTGATTTAAGAATTCATTCTTTAATGGGTCTGCAATGTTCAAATTTAAACTCATTCAATTCATCAGCAAAATATTCAATATGGGGCACAGGGAACTCATTTAGGCAAACAGCGACTTTTAATATAAATTTTCCAGGAGATTTCTTCATCGATTCAGCAGTTTAGTGCAAAATGATTTGTGCGATACATTCTCAAGGATCAATGCAGGCCAAGTCAATGGCTAATATAAAACAATCATCCCACCGACTACAGAGAACGTGTCAATGAACTTTGACTTCACATTGAACTGCTCTGTGGAAAGGAGAAGGAAGTCTGATAAAAATTAATCATAACTTCCCCCTCCTCCCCTTGCCCTTACCCATTCTCTATTATTATTGTTTGTTTGTATTACAACATAACTTGGAAATCTCATCTGCGACCAGAGCCCTGAAGTGCTCAATTCTGCATAAACACATAGGGAGATACCACCTTTGCCCTTAGAAATGAATATCCTCTGCCCTCTCACTGCTCTTGCTGTCAGGCATCATCTCCCATAGGCATGGGGATTACAATGGGGAGCTGTCTGAGCTGCTGTGGCTTGAACCAGAGAAGGTCTAAGAGCTGTGAGCCTCAAATCTCCTCCAGACAAGGCAAAAAAAAAGTAGCCTAACATAGCAGTGAACTTAGCAAGGCTGATCTTCGTGCAGTCACTCTCTTGGAGGGTCTTGAAGGTCATTTTGCAGGATGAGAGCCTGAGAAAAAGAAGTGCCACGTGTATGCTTTAATTTGTTATTCTCCCTAAATTTTAAGGCCGTATCTAGAACTCTTGGGTGGGCTTTTGGTGAAGTCTACTTGAGGTTGGTAGTAACTGAAGTCACTTACCCATCAACATGCATTTGACTGAGTGACTTCCTATGTGGTCAAAGATTTCAAGAGTGCAACAGGTTCCTGGAAAGATGAGTAAATGGCAGCGTGGAGATAACCCTGCAGCTTTTAAGGTAAGTAGTGTCAGGTGGGTGTGACTGGTGTCACTGCTCCAGCAAAAGAGGCAATGGCATAAAAAAAAAAAGGGTAGCTGACAATGGATGGGCAACTCGACCAAGACAGAGATTATTGAAAGTGGGGAGATATTTGGGACTGATTTTAGGGACCTAATGGAACATTCTGGAAAAAAATTATTAAACAAGATCTTGCCTAAGCTACATCTCAGCATGTTAAGATGAAGCAACACCTGAAACGCTGCTCATTCTGTTCATAGCTCTGGCCATGGAAGTGTCTGGAGATAGGGGAGTATCCATTTCAGCAGGTTGTGATTTCACAAAAGCAAGTACAGCTGCTCCTCTTCTGCTGCTGAATTACCGCAGCCCAAGCCTGATAAACTTAGTTTAAATCCTGTCTCATAAAAGACTTTGACAGTTGACAGAGTGATGCTGATCTGCATGATGATGACGTTGTTCATGGCTGGGTTCAGAGGCACTCTGGAGATGGATTTTATTGATTGCTTTGGACTCGGTTTTTTAAAGCATCATCTGAGCTATGGGGACAACGTACATATTTTTACATTAAATTATATATGTTACATAAACAATGGATACAGAGACCTAGTCTTCCAAATCAACGTCTTCTGGAGGCAGTATAGCATGGCCTCAATTAGTCCCCCTAGATTTAATTTCAACATGTAGCTGGAGTACAGCTGGAACATGTTCTTAGGCCTAAAACTTTTAAATTCGATGTTTAAAGGTAGTTTTGCAGAAGTGGGTGAGAAGAGGAAGGGCATAGCACCATTGTGTAGAGGCAGCTCTAGTTTTTTCTCTCCAAATTGACCTCCCTTTGTTAAGCTGAAGGTTTCATTCCTGAACTTCATGACCTGCTTCAGGAAGCTGATGAGTGAGAACATAGGTCATTCATTTGGCTTCAGACTGAAAAATTAAGAGTGTGGCTAGTGTTTTTAATAGATTTCTGGTATTCTGATACATTTGAAGCCTGAATATATCCTTAAATTACACTGAATGCCATATGAACAGAAGTCAAATAAGATCAGAGTTGGATGTAAGTATTGTCAATCATGTCAGAGACTGACTGTACATCTCGCATCCTAATCATGTCTCCTTCAGGGATTGAAAGGTTTAATGACTGCAGTAAACTCTCTTTGTCAACTACATAAAGCACATTGCAACCCTCGTCTAGTGTTTATTGTGATGTACCGAGAAACAGCACATTTCTGAAAACACAAAACACCAACAGGAGCAAAAATCCAACATTTGCAGCAGCAGAAATTTTCAGTTTTGGCTGTCCCAGCTCTGGCTAGTGTGGAGAAATATTATCAGATTCAGAGTCAGAGGGACTTTTCCATCAGAAATTTTACTGTGTAAATTACACCAGCAAGAATTTCAAGGCAAAGATTTTGAACATGTTTAACTAGAACTAAGTACATAGGACTTTACTACAAGTCTCTTGAAATTTTCAGTCTTTCCACTGATTTCAATGATGTTTGGTTCTGACTTCCCAAAACATTTTCTTCCCCAGGTAAAGTTACATGGGGGTTTTTTCAGTGTTGCCGAACAACTGAGCAATGAGTGAGAGCACTCATTAACTCACTGAAAATTAGCCTTCATTATCCATCAAAAGACAGAGAATTTTGAAGATTTATTTTTCATGTGACTATCTAAAGGATCCACACTGTCTGGTAAAAAGGGGGGCAGAAATTTTGTGGTATAATCCTTTTCTGCATGGACAATGAAGCATTATCAAGGAAGTTAAACAGCAAAAATTATCATCCATCTTCTAATCCTTGTAGTTTAATTTCATTTTTGCAATGTCATGGAGAAGATGACACCAAATCTGTTATGTTAGTTTTACCATGTCTCCTTACCCAGACTGGGAATGCCAGTACAAGAGGTTTATATGCAAACCCCACTGTAATGAAAATCAAAGGAGATATTGATTTAATTTCCAAATTATTAATCAACTTCACAGCTGAACAATAATATTGTATTGCTCAGCTCAAGCAAATCCTAACATCTTTGCCTCTGGCTATGAGTCCAAGAACTGATGAAGGACGAAATGGTAATGTATGTACTGTACATGTCTGGGGAAGGTCAACATTCTTGAAGAATAAACATGCTAGTTGTACAGCAAAAAGAGTCTGTAATATTCAAGCAAATGAAAAATCATAGAAGAATAAAGTATGTAAAGAATGATCTGGTTTCAAGACAATAATTTCTCATGCAAACTCACTCTTCAAAGAGAGTGAAACAGAGTGAAGGATACAGCAATGCAACAAATAATGCTCCATTTGCCATAATGCCTCCTGAAATTTGACTTTTTAAAGTATTTTTCCAGTGTATTTGTCTTCTTGAAGAAGCAGGCATTGATAACCAAGAGGAATGGATGGGCAGAGTCCAGAGAAGATCAGTCAGGGAATTGTGCAAATGATACAGAGGGCTGGGTCAGACAGCATAACTAGAAATGTGAGACAGTGAGCAGGCTGCCAGAGTAGCTCAATCGTTTTTGCAATACTCAGAAATTCTGAGCTGGTACAAACTACAGTGTGCACAACTTAAAGGATAGCATATCAGCTGCAACTGCCCAGATCCTACAGAACCCCTAAGAATTTCCTGATACTGAAGGAATGAGAAAATCTAGGTAAAGTGAAAAATAGCTGAAATGAAAGAAAAATATACACATGAATGACACAAACCCTGTCTAATCACATCTCATCCCTCTTAGTTTATTTTTTATTCCAGGATTAATTAAAAAAGCCCCACAAACTTATTCGACAGTTAGAAATTTTGGCTTCTACCTGATGAAATCTGCTTTTTATTCTGAATATATTTTCAGTCTGACAATTAGATCCAAGAATTGTTGCTAGGCCTTGATAGGGGATATGGGAATAATGTCAAGAAGAATTTGGTTATTATAATAATTATTATTCAGAACAAAGACATTGAACTTCAACCTGAAATTAAGTAAATTTCAATGTTTCAATAAGGCGCAGTCATTTAAGAGTATTTGCTACAAGCTATAGTTTATGAGGTGCTACATGCACACCTTGAGGCAGACATCACACTGGCATCAAGTTTTTTGCAATGTCACATCCCTTATTCATTTGGATTTACCCACATTGGGCAGTTCTGTGTGTTCATCATGACTTGTTACATTGCCCTGCCTGGGGAACTTAATGCCTTTTATTTCCTCAGGTGAAGATGATAATTTCTGTGGTCCCCTCAGCCTAAGGAACAACTCAGGCCCCTACCACCACTCTAATATATTGACGTACTTTCTGCCTAAAAAGACCGTGTTTTTATTGCCCAAACAGTTAAAAGTTAACCAGAGTAATAGCTTTTGAAATCCACACAGTAGGCAAAAATCTCCTGGCAAGCAGTTTGATTTGCACCCATGTGGTTCAACAGAGAGAAATTCAAAATATAACTAAACAAGTTGGTGGAGTATGCAGACTGTGAAAGAGCATCTCAGATCTATTTTAATTTCTGCCCCTTGAAAACTTATCCCCAAACTGTGTCTCACCCATCTTATACACAGAGCTCATTGCCAAAAATAAACAGTGCAGCAATTTGCAGCATCACTCTAAATTTACATTATTTTCAGTGAGCGTATGGTGGTATGACAGTCTTAACAGGGGGAAGAGGGTGTTGTACCTCCAAAGATGAAGGGATAAAAGTTGCATTTCTAATGCAAGAAAACCTAAATAGCTAACTTTCTTCAACAGTTTCATTTCTATTTTTGTCTAGTGCTATCATTTTGTTTGTATGATCCTTGGGGAAAAGAGTGTCAGCAGCTTTTTTTTTCATGTTCGTTATCAATTAAGTATTTTAACAAACTGATTTTTTTGCCAGAAAATACCGATTCACTGAAAATTTTCATAGGAAATGAATGTTCATCTTCAGCTCAGTCAATTTTTTTGCCTGAAGACGAGAGCTGTGGCAACCTCCAGGACAAGCAGCTTCAGACTGAAGCATCTCAACCAGTTTGATGTTATTGCAGACACAGGCAGAGGCCAAAGCCAAATTTTGATTCCAGTTACAGATTTCCAGCCCCCCTGACTACTATATTCCTTTCATCTAACTTCAAGAGGATGGAAAAAGGTCTAAACTTTGAAAACTATTCTTTTGTATCTATTGGAAAAAATTACTGATTTAAAATGCAGTCACCTTAGGGGAAAAAAATAAAGCAGTAGCAGTTCAACAGCAGAAAAGGCATGCACAGCAATTCCAGACAAAAATTGACTAATCCAAGACTTAACTGGTTTGCTCCCACAGTTGTGTGGAAATGAAGAGGAGACGAAACCTTGCTTTAACTAACACATTGTACTAGTTCTCTTTAATCTAGTTTTGCTGAGTTGCCCACCCTGTATTTGCAAACCTTTAATAAAAAAGGAGAGGGAATTTGGGATGAGGGCAGAGGAATTGAAAAGTGGAACAATAATTAACTGTGTTTTTACATGACATTTCCATGATTAGCAAAGGGTGAACCATAAAATCATGGGAGGGAGACTGAAGAGGATGGAGGTGGGAGAGGAATAGACCATGCTGAATTGTGAATCTCTACTTTTCCTCTCTAAATGAATGAAAGCAATAAACTTTAATAGCGCTGGTGAATGTGCCTTATCATTGACTGAAAATCAGATTTGGTATCGATTTGATTTTCAGAATATTACTCAATCAAGCACACTTAACTGCAGAAATTTAGTATTTTTTATATCGTAAAAAAATCAGTGCAAGCAAATCTGCCAAGCCTTCCCTCTGGCTACAAGTCTAACAACTGTTGAAGGACAAAAGATAATATATGTGAATACCATTGCCATGGTTCACTGGGTTAAAACAAACGGCCCCCATTTGACCTTTAAATTGAAGGGTTTCCCTTTATATCACTAGAGGCAAAATGCATGGACATGAGTACAACAACAACAAAAAAGGTACTCGGGCAGCTGAGCTGTATTTGATTTGAGAGATTTTTATTCATTTTTAAGGGGATATTTTTTCTTTTTCTTCGGGGGGAGGTAAACCCAAAAGTCAAATTGATGAAGAGAAATGGAATCGGAATCTGGCCCGGGTTGCATTCACTGCTGGTTGGTTGGTCACCCTGAGGGAAATGATATGTGTGCAGCTGGGATGATGAATTGGGTTTGTTTAAGTCATCATTACATTGTACTTTTTTATGGACCTCAGTATTTATAACACTTAAAGTTGATTGAGTAATGTGAGTTGCCTCGGCGTCCCTGCTGGTCAGCCGGGGTGACGGGCCTTGACAGCAAACATGAAGATATTACTGCTCCAAGACTGGTCCAGGATGTCGGGGTAATCTTAAGCAATCTGCTGCTTGCTCTTGTGTGTAATACACTGTTGAAAACTTTCCCTGTGAGTGCATATGTAGGTATATATGTAGCCTTTGGTATGTTTGGTGAAGAGCTCAAGCAACTCAGAACTAAAACAAGAAAGCAGCTGCTTTAATTGAATTAATTTTTCATTTTACAGTAAATTTTTGCCTCAGAATAGAATTCTCATAAATTGGGAACATAGTGACTTTTACCTATCTTTAATGTCTTCAGCCTTTTGGATTAGTCTCCCCTCTCTGTTTTTACTGAACTCTAATCAGTTTTCCAATCATCAGGAGAAAATATATGACTCAGGAGCTAAACATGTTCAAGTACCTTTTCTTGATGAGAATGACAGTGATGACAGACTAATTATCTTTAAGCCACCAGCCCCAAAATAACAAAGGTTAGGCAAATGGAACTGTGCAGTTGTCTAAATGTAGCATTGAGATCAAAAGCTTAGATACAAGAGGTGAGAATTGGTCCAATGTGAATATGTGGTCATTGGTACCATATTTGAAAGTCCTGAGTCCTGCTGCAATGCACATTTCTGCTTGTGGTTATCAGCAATGTCAGGATTTTACTGTATATGCAAAGCAACATCTTGTATATTTGAGCCTAAATGCAAACCTTGAAATTATTTGGAGAACTGGTTTTGGCTGGGTAGTGCAGGTAGCATGAACAAAATCTCATTCTATATGTATAAGCACAATTAGAATTAACTCTTCATTATGTGGGTTTCTTCAGGTGAACAAACATGACTACATACATGTGTCTGCATGTGTACACCACGACATGAAACAGTCTGAAAAATTGCACTGGAAGATTGGGAAATGCCAGAGCAAACATGCCCTGGCCACTAGCACATCATGACACAGTCTTTAGTAATAATCTAATTTTTCTCTAGCAGCCCTGCCTCATTCAGCACAAAGGGAGCAGCTGGTCAATATTGTGTTTTATTGTCCTCATTCTGTGGGTGACTCTGTGATTAGTTCACTACAGGTTATCCTCATCTCGTCCTTAGAAAAGAATTATCCCCCTGCTTGCCCCTATTTAGGGTTGTTTGAATATATATAAGACCTATGATTCTTCTGCTAATGCAGAGGAAGTTAAAGGGGAATTTGATCTGGAACAGAATGTAAAATGAAGTGTCCTCCTACACTGTTTTCCTTACTAATTTTCCCTCTCCACTTGCCTAAACTAAGACCCTTGGGCTTCTGCTACCCTCCCACCTACTTTGCCAGCTGTGTATTCCTTACCTCTCTGCTCCCACTTGGTGTCAAAACCTGCTCTCAGCTGGACAACACAGATCCTGGCATTAGCAAAGGTCCTCCTGGTGCTGTGGAGCAGACGTGGTGGCTGCCACACTTTGTGCACGTTCTGCTGCCTGGCACAGGTGCTACTGAGCAGCTGACAGTGGTGGATTGATGCCATAACTGATGTTCTTGCTGCTAAGGTCAGAACTCAACAGGAGCTGCTGTCTAGTGCAGAAGGGGTCTGTTGTGGAGATATAGCAGCCCTTACCAGCTCCATTGACCAGGTTTTGAAGCCACTACCTCTGTCAGCCTCAAGTGACTGCTCTTTGCTTATCAGGGATTTGGTTCTTTGAATTACCACAGGCAGCATCACATAGATGTGCAATCTCAAGGCAGCAAGAGAATCCTCCAGCTTGGTGCCTCAATATGTTTATCTTCTTGAAGCCCTCACACCACTCAGTGTGTGCCTTCCAGCTTCCATGGGAATAGATCATCAGAATGGTTCCTAGATAAGGGAATTCATCCTAGGAGTTTGTCTCCTAGGGAGGGATTGAATTAATACTGATATTTTCTTCGTCGGTATTTGACTTTTCAACCTTAACAGATTTTTAATACACAACTTAGGCATGAAATGCTGTTTCAGGTGCTTTTCGTTCAAAGCAAGAATTGCATCACAAAGAATCATGGTGCCATATGCATGCCAGAAGTGAGACAAGGACTCCAGGTCTCAAGCACAACCTTGGATGCTTGTAGTAATTATAGTTAATGATGACCACAGTAAGTTTTAGCAGTTGAGTAGGTTGGGAAGTGCTTTTTGCACCATAACTTCATCAATACTTGCTGAAAGCCCAAATGCTGGTAGACACAAAAACATGGGGTTTAGTTTGGTTTGCTTTTGTACAGGGGAAGGTGAGGGTAACATGCTGAGACGTTTCCAGGAGCGGATTGCAGCACTGGGAGCTGCAGTGTCTTAGAAGAAGCATCTGTGAGACCTTTGCTGAGATCAAGCAGAAGCCAGGAGCTTTCCTGTCATAAGAACCTGGAACATCTTCAGCGATATAACAGTGGACAGCTTCCCTTTTTAAGACAGTCTCCTTTCCTGGCTCTTGGGGATTTTGCACCGCTGTCCTTATTCTAGTCTCCTTGCCTAGATAATATTTTCCAACCCTCAGGTCCTTTCCCATTCATCATCTCCCTTCTTGGTCTATTCCCATTTTTTTCCCTGCTCAAAGACAATTTCAGTAGCTTTCAGCTTTTCTTACAGGATATCCTCTTCACTTTCCTCACTATGCTCAAGTCTATTGACTTGAGCCCACGTCCTGCACTGGAGAGAAAATCCATCAGTTCTTGTTCCAGCGGTGCTGGAAGAAATTGCTAGGAAAGTCCTGCTCCTATCCAACAGTTTCAGAAAGGACTTTGCCCTTTAAGATTAAAATACTGAGTACCCTCATCTAAGAAGTTTCTGGTCGCTCATATAAATTTTACACTGCACCATATTTAAGGTTTTTCTGTTGAAGGCAGAGCAAACCTCACTTAATTTTCAGTCTTGTGCTTTAAACCGCAGTGAAGGTACATCTCCCCACTAAACCACTAAAAAGGAACATTTTCCAACATGCAACAGAGTATATTTCCCATAATTTCACACTCAGAAGCACTTCAACTATTTTAGCTGAAATGATCCCAAAATGTACAGCAAGCAGAAATGTCTAGCATGGAAATTTTCAACCAGCCCAGTTCACATTCAAAAAAATTATGAGCAATATAAAGAAAGGTCTTGTAATAAGAATTTTCAGGGAATATCAGAGCCAAGAAAATTAAATATAGGTGTTATTCAGTGTTTGTGTGTTGCCCGTGGTTACACACACAAATATGTCAGTGGAGAACCAGAGCTCTGTGGTCCATCTAATCTAAAACAAAAACCTGACAAGGAATTCAGGTTTCTTCCTTGCTGATCTGTGCTGACAGGGTACACATTTGACCCATTATGGGCCAAATTCTGCTATTCTTTACATCAGCATCAATCTTAAGGATCTTTGCTAATTATAAGAGTTTGCTTTTTGTGAGTATAATTTGGTTTAGCAACAGTTTCAAGTTATGTGTGCTGTTACCCAGTGGATGGTTACCAAAAAGAAAAAAATACATTCTTGGAGAAATAACACCACTGAGTAGGGGAAATATTTGCTCATACTTCTTTTACTATTGGGCCCTAAACTGAAAACAAGAGAAAGAAAGTAAAGTTAAGGAAATCTTCCATTAAACCTTTGCTTGCACAGAGCCTTTTCTGTTTTCCTCCACCTCACTTCATGTTGATGGCAAACAAAGATACCCAAGATCACTTTTTCCTTTGCTTTCAGTTGCATCTGAACAGCAAAAGGAAGCCGAGTTGGTAATAAACACCAAATTAAATTCTATTAGTGGTACACTCCAAATAGGTCCATCAAAAATCAGGAGGAGTTTGTTAACACACATCCTTTTCTGTGTTGTTTGTAGGCTTCATTAATTGTCATCTGCTGTGTGAAACACCGATTTAATTGAAATTTCTCACTAATCAAGTGCATCCTTCTAATGACAATGCATGACAGTCACATGTCCTGTGCAGTCCTTCTTAGTGCAAAATTCAAGTGAAGAGTTGAATTATTTTGAAAGCCTATTAAACCAGATTTTTAAGTGCAGTAGGTGGTCATTTGCATTGTCACTCCATTTGTACACAAACAGAAATACACACACATATTCTGTGTGCAGATGCAAATTCAAAGCTTAACGAACCGGGTCCTGAAAATGATTCTTAACTGACTGGCCAGCACGAGGATCGATAATAAGGCCCAGAAAGCCCTTCAATCCTGTATTGTCATTTCAAATCCAGGCTCTAAGTGCTAATCTACAAGGGCTGTAATTTATTGCTTTATTAAAATTTTGTGGGAGTGATAAATCCACCCTCTGAACACAGAGGTCAGGTGGTGATGCCCTGTTTGACTTTCCTCTTGTGTTCACCATGATGTTTTTGCTGGGTTAGGTCATACTCTCTGTTACTCTGATGTTGCAGCTGCAGATGAACACATTCCCTACTTCCACATCCTCCATCCCAATGGATAGTGAGCACTATTTCCAGAGTGATTTATTTTTACAGAAAGTACTACAAGATCCTTCCCCAAGAGCAAGGTAGTTTCAATTTTTCATCCCAGGCAAGAGCTGTAGCTGGCAACAAATGGTCCCTGGGTTCCCTGATGGTGGTTTAGTCCATAGGCCCTCTGGATTATAGGATAAATAAAAGTAAAAGGACAGCTCAAGAAAAGAGAGGATTGCTATAATGTGGCAGCAAATTTAAGGATCTTGCCTACTAGTTTCTATTTAGTTTGGTTTCTGAAGAGAGATACAAGGAAATAGTTCTAGCAGGCAGTATTTTAACTTCACTCAGAGTCTCCTTGTCTTGCTGAGGCATCAGAACAAAGAGTCCTACTGAGATCATCTAGAATGGTCAAGCTTGGAGAAAAAAAATTTAACAGCCTCAGATGTGTGTTCTGTTTTTTATTACTAACTATAAATGCTAAAAAACAGATAAATTCACATTCAAAGGGAACATCATCATGATATTGAGAGCAACTCCTTCAGAAGATTGTTAAACCAATTTTATGCTCCATTTTCTATTGTCAGGCAGGAATGACTCTGGTGAGGCTCCTTACTCCACCCCAGGAGGAGGTGAATGCCCTTGTCCTTGCTTGTTTGTAGGAATGATTAACATGTGGCATCCCTTTGGACCTGCTCATCATCACTTACTTACAAGTCAGAATAAAGCAAGAGCAGAAAAATCAAATTTCAAGAACATGACTATGATCTCAGAGGGTTTGAAGTAATCCAGTGTCCAGAAGACTTCTTCCTATGTGAAAGTCCCAGACACTATTTTGACTTTTTTGTCTGTTTTTTTTTTTTTCAATTATTTCTTTTTCTGGTGAAGGATTGCTATGTTATTTGCTTTCCACCTGCCAAAAGTTTCATGTATTTCCACACTCTACTAGATAAAAACCTCCTTAATGCAGTCTGTAGTACATCCTTAATGCTGTAAAACTGAACAGTGGAAAAATGTCAGGAATCAAATATTGTAAAATTTGTTGTAAATCATTCATCACATATATCTGTAATGCTACAGTTAGAAAATTTTACCCACAAGACCTCCTGTGGTGCACTTAGAGATCTTGTAAAGAGCTACTACAGGTCAAGGAGGAGGTTTTCTAACTCAAGCCACCCAACAAGCTATCTTCCTTCACAGGTAATAGCAATGTCAAAGAAAAATTGGCTTTGACTTCCAAAATTAAAAGGAACTATTTGAAAAAGAGAAGCCTTTTTCCAAAGTATTTTAATTCATTTCAATTTCACAAAGTGTAAATGTTTTGCTGTGTTATGTTTGATCTATCAAATTCATTCTGCTCCTAGTTAGCAAAGTCATTTTCACTGTCAAGTCATAAAATGCAAACTGCTTTCTCTCCCTCTCACTAAGGGGTCAATCCTGCCAACACTTTCCAATATCGATAGAGAAGTTCCTTTCTCCATAAATGAGCAACAGGTAATTGCCAAAGTACAAGTAAGCTTTATCTTGAACTTCTCTTGAGTTAAACAGTTTTTGGAGCATGTGCAGCATAAATGCCACCTTCTTTGCAAGAATTACACTGGACTTGTGTGTTATGTCATGCGAAAGGATCGTCTCCCCACACACAAAAATAGCACAGGGGTACAATGACAAATTGAGGAACCCAAATAACCAAGAAATGAGCCCCCATCTGGCTTGTCCCAGGGCTGTCATGAGAGACACAACAGCCCCAGTCTCTAGGGATGAAATGCATCACAATGAGTCGATGGAATGACTCTCTGATCAACCCCCTTTAGATGCTGGCAGCTAATTCAGATACTTCCAGGGACAAGACCCGAGTATTAGTTTCTACAACTGTCTTTCCAGGAACACATGCACATGATGGTAAATATCAAAAGATGTCTTAGAAGTGTCTGCCTTCTAAGTAGATTAAAGGATCCAACACTAAAACAGCAACTTCATGGTATTATTCCCTTGCCTTTTTTGCTTGAAAAACTGAGATGTGGAGAGTTTCAAGCGATAATCTAGTTCCATAATGTAAACGCAAGCAAGAATAAAAATATTAACCCATGTTTTTGCATCATGGGCTGGAATGTTCAGCATGTATCAGTGAGCAGGACTCCCTTTATTCTCGCTGGAAATCTCTGCTTATTGAGTATGACCTCTACCACTAACTCATCTTCTATTCTGCACTACCAGTGTGAATTGTACAGGGACAAGGTCTTTGACTTCACACCTCTGTAACTTCTGCTGTTTGTACTTTTGCCCTCATAATCAGTTGGTGCAGAACACACTGCAAACCTCTTCTGCAGCTGAGGGCAGTCTCATCACTAACTTGTAGGCACTCACAGGCGGATTTGTAAAGACAATTGACAGCTAATGAGACAGAAGATACTGGATGGAATTTTCAAAGCTTTCCTGGTTCCTGTCCTGCCTTCAAACGATTGCATTGGTGTGAAGGATCACAGGTGATATTGAGCAAGAAGGAATAGGTGCTGAAAAGTACTTAGACTCCAAGAGATGCAGCAGGTGCCTACCAATACACTGATGTGCAAGAATTAGGCACACAGACTACACCGTAAAGCCCCATTGATGCCAAAGGCCCAGATAAAGCAGATTAATGTCTTGCTTCAATACTGCATCTGGAGATCTTTAATGATAACAGAACGACATCGGTAGTCAGCAATGTTTTTTAAAACTATCTTTATTACTTTTCTTTTTTTAGACCTGCTTTTTCACTCCTGATAAGAAACTAGCTTCTAAAACACCAATTAAAATGGTTTAAGGTGATGGTTAGGCAGGTTCATTTGGATCCAGGATGAGAAGCTGGCATTATTATTTATTTCATGAAGGCTACTCAGTGAATTTACTAGCTTGAAATGCTGTACTGAGGACAGCACAGACAGAAAATAGAAAATAGATCACTTACCCTATGAAAACTACATCTTATTTGTTAAAAGACTTTCAGGTTTAATTAAATCAGGTATTATTGCTTACATATAAGTTGCTTTTTAAATGTGCATTTTCTACTGAAAGTATGGTTTCTAAAGGGATCAACAACAGCAGAAATCTTGATTTAACACTAACAAACAGTTATAAATCAATTGCCAATAAAGTATATGTCACTATTGCTTGATTGTAATATTTGTCTCCAAGTATTCTGACTGAATAAGCCAGGAAGGTATAATCAGTTAACAATATTTTGGTTTTTACCAATGATGAGAAAAAATCAGGGAAGAAACATATCTAAAAACTCCTTAGAATTGACCCTAAATGAAAATCTGTTTAGGTACAGATACTTTTATTGGGAATGCATCCAAGATATATGATAAGGTAATGATAATTATGTCAATTCACTTTCTTAGGCAGGGAATAAGACTCCATAGACTTTGTTACAGGGGCCTATCACTCCCACAAATTCTGCACTGTGAATGAAATGCTGTTTGCCTGTTTATGTGAAGAATGATGAAACTTTAAATGAATCATTGACCTTTCTTGAATGACATGTGACCTGTAAGATATCTGAGCTGTATATCAAGAGCAGTTCTTGAAAATTGCTGTCTGCTGACCGAAAATAAACAATAAGATATCAAATATGGTTTGAAAAAATTGACTTGGTTTAACAGTGGAGGGGGGGGGGGGAACTGAATTATTCTGACTCACCAGTCAGAACACATCAATTCATTTCAAATCATCCTTCATCTAGAGACTGGAAGGGTTACTTCTTGCCTTTAAAGCTGCTTATGTTTGAGCAATTGCTATTTACCAGAATGTATGCTTTATTTAAACAATAACCAGTGGTAATAAGGAAGCTGTAAATGCAGGGGTTGTTGTGATGAGATGGATTCTAAAAAGGAAAGGGAATCTTCGTTCTTAAGATGAGGGTGTCTTGTTTGGGTAAAAAGTCAGCAAAGAAGGGCATATCTCTGAATGGGTCATTTGGGCCTTTCTCCTTCTCAAAATTCAGTCATTGAAGGTATAATAACAAAAACAGAGAGTCTGACAAGTCCAGTTTTTGTGGCAGTTGGATTTATTAGGGGCGTATGCACTCCCTGCTTGACTGTGGGTTTAACTTCTCTAGAAAGGCAATCCTCTTTCCACCTGGTTCTGCAGGACATCAGGTACTGACCATGAATAGCCAAACCTGAGCTCAAACCCAAGTACACACGTAATGATTCAGCAAAGGTTTATAAAAAATGGTGGCCTTGCAGATTTTGTTCTCAAACCTTGTCCACACCAGGGTCTTAACTTTCTGAGTTGGTGCACTATTTTGCTTTTACTCTAGACAGTTCAGCCGAGGTTATCTGATTTGTGGGTGTGGGCTTGTCAAATCAGGGATAATGCCCCCCGACTTTAGATGCTGCACTTAATTAGCTGGGCTTTCTTTTTGGTCAGTGGAGAAAAGCAGACTCCTCTGACAGTGATGCAGAGAAAGAAGCAAATTAAATTGCTTTGACTCAGCATCTGGAGACATCCCAGAAAGAGTTCTGGAATGGCAACTAATTAAGGTAGGTGCCTAAAGCCCCGTGTAAGGAACTTCATTTCTCCTCATCCAAAGGGCACAGTTTAATTGCCCAATAAACACATTTTGGTGAAACAGATGCCTAGAAATTGGACTCCTCTTAGTTGAAAACACCACAAATAAAGAAACTCCCTAAAACTATGTTTTCACCTAATTAGTTTTTTTTTGCTCCTCCTGAGGTACACCAGCATAAACAAGGAAGTGAGAATGGAGAAGTGAAAACAAAGAACAAGAAAGGACAGAAAAGGGGAACAAAAGAGGCTGGCCCACAAAACGCAGTTTTCCTGAGCTGCATCCGTCTGGAAAGAAAAGAGCAATAAGGAAAAGGAAGCAAACAGTGGGCTAGGATGACCTAGGCAGATGATTAGGTCAAAGGCCCATGGACCAAATATCGATGTCTTACTAGCTCAGACAATTTGTACTACCCCTTAGGAATGGATTTCCTGACTATGTTATTTCATCCCTATGTGCTGGAATAAAAACACCCATGGGCCTCCTCTGCTGGAAAGTCAGCAAGGATCTGTCCACTTCCATGTGCATTTTAATACCTGTCAGCTGACTCACAGCACCAAATAAAACACAGGCATTCAGCAATGACAGATGGATTTGTTGCCCTGGAGGATTTGGGATCCATAAACCAACAAATGGATTCACTCATCTGTAGAAGTTGTTTTTTCATCTGTGACAGCTATAATACAGATAACATTATTCATTCAAGGTAAAATCCAAATCAACATAGGGGCCATCCACAAATCCTGTGACACAGTTTACAGGGAATTCTTAAAAAAGCCCTTAACACAGGGCTTAATTGTCTCTGGAGTAGAGGGTGGAGCAGAGAGCTAGACCTTGAACAATCACCGTTGCATAATTTACCAGCATAAATTTCAGAAAAGACAGGTTCCCTCCAGAAAAGCCCTGAGAAGATTATCTGCTTAACCAGCTTGATTCAGGGTATTACAATAGCCTTAGAGGGCTGGAATCTTCTTGTGGTCCCACACTGCCAGTCAGGTGGTGGACGGCACAGGAGGAGCAGACTGCCAGGAGTGAATTTTCTGGGTGCACTGGTAAAGCAGACCAATTGCCATTGGGAAGAACAAAGTTGTTTTCAGCTGAACTTGGCTAAAAATCTGCTTCACGATTGGGCTGAGGCTGAAAAGAAATTTGCAGATGAGTCTTTACTCTTATGTATGCAAAAATAAATGGCAGTGCAAAACGAAGGTGAATTCCTGCTGTTCTTACTCATACATGCTCGGACCTTATCCCTTCAGGGATCGCACTGTCTAGCCAAAGCAGGACAGCAGAGCGAATGAGCTATAATATTAAAACTGTTTATTCCCTTTAACACAGCACCTTCTTCTGTAACACAGCAGACATAAGGGTTTTATCTCCTGATGAGCAGAAAATATCGTGGTTCCTGCCCAGAAGAACATAAGCATATAGAGCTAAAAGTGATCTTTGGAGTCACCATAACCAACTCCATGTAGGTACCCCCATATAATCTGATAAACATTCTGAATTCACCCTTAAGAGTCCTTAGGTTTTCTTGATACTTATTTGTCCAAGAAGAAAGCTGCTCCAGATCCTCAATGCTCTGATGATCTGGGGTATCATCTGCCTGAAACAGAAACCATCTTTTTCCGATGAATTTTTACTGCACCTAGATAGGACATGATATTTAAACCACTGCTGCAATAAAAATAATAAACAGCAGCATTAATCATAATCAAAAAAGCATGTATTCATCTCTCACTAGCCATATAAAATATAGGTAGGGCCTGTCTGGTTTTATTTATGTACTCAGAGGTTCTGATATTAAACTGGGCTATTAACATCAAGCTCCGTGCTGGAGGGGAAGGCAGGAGGGTGCTTTTGCCAGTCGGGGTGGGGTGGGGGGGGTCAGCGGGATAGAAACAATGACCAGTAATAATCACTAATGGCTGGGCCATTAGTACTGATGAGGCACGAATGTCAGAGACCAGGTGCGAGTGACACCGGGAAAGGAGTGTGCACTAATTGCCCTATTCAGAAAATGTAAATGTGCTCCCAGGCTCCTTGACAGCAGAAAGGCAGGCCAGTGGCTTCAAAGCTCGAAGAAGGCGTGGAAATGAGAGCTGGAAGAGGCTCCCTAGGTCTGGCCTAACTGCCAGTGGGGCATCTGCTGCCATCAGGAGATGGAAGAGTGGCCTTTCCCCAGGGGTCCAACAGTCTATCCATGTCAAGTCATATCATGTCATGCCATGCCATTTCGTACCCTACCCTACCATACCCTATCCCTACCAGTTTCCTACTTTACCCCTTGCGCACAACAAGAAGGTCTGGATCCTGCCTCTTTGAACCAGAGCTGTCTTACCCCATCACACAAGTATCCAGCACTTCACAGGAGCAAGCTACACACTCTTGATTAAATGAGGGGACTCACAGGGGCTTTGAATGACCTGCATAGCTATCCCAGAAAAAGTCTCTGTCACAACTCCCTGATGCAAGAATGCCCTGAGGGACTCCTTTGCCCAAGGAACCTCTGTAATGGCTCTGAAACCATAAATCCTGTCTCTGCAAAACTCACTTCGTTAGTAAAGAATATCAGCGCAACTACTCTGACAAAGCACAATTAGTACATTTTACCTAATTTTTACTTTCTAAAAGTTGTATCTCTGGATCCTGGGCATTGATCTCTTCTCCTGTGAATCAAGTGATAGGACAAGAGAAAATAGATTCAAGATGCACCAGGGGAGGTTTAGATTGGATACAAGGGAAAAAATTCTCCACTTTGAGGGTTGTCAAGCATTTGGACAGGCTACCCAGGGAAGTAGTGGAGTCACCATCCCTGGGAGCATTTAAAAGACAAGTAAATGTGGCCCTTGGGGACACGTTCTAGTGGTGGCCTTGGCAGTGCTGGATTAATGGTAAAACTCAACGACCTTAGAAGTCTTTTCCATTCTAAAAGGTTCTATGATTCATCGTGCCTGTCTCGGAGCAATGTTGGGACAGGTTGAACTGCATTTGGGAGGTGTAGATTTTTCCTGCTACTATACTGGGGGTTTGGCTGCCTAACAAAGAGAAGAGTCTCAGTCAAATAGCTGGAGCTAACTGAGGAAAAAACCCTCCTCGAAGACAGATTTGACACAGTGTAAATGAGAAGACAAATTTTAAGCCCTCAAGTGTGTGATTTCTGTCATTCTTATTAGAAAAACATCAGGCATAACTCCATGGCCATGGATGAGCTCCCTCTCACCTTGATTGCCTAGAGTTTCTGACCATCTCTGGAATGGTCCTTTGAGTTGAAGAACCGCTTTGTTTTGGACTTTTTGGACCATGCACCAGTTTAACTACATCAGTCCAACTGTCCAGTTGCAAACTCTTAATAGAGGGAATATCAATGCTGCTATATCAGGCTTTTAAAATCTGCTTTAAGGTAAAAAAAGATATTTTCTAATTAATGAAGAGAGACAGTTGGTAAAGAAGTTCTCAATGACAAATCTCTCCTGTGCCCTGCACTTGAAGTTGTAATCTCTCATTATGCACATGCTGAGCTACTGTCCAGCACTGGATCTTGCCCATTTTCACTTGACTGTGATGGTAGATTTAGGCACGTGTGTAGAACAGGGAACCTTAAAAGCCACCTGCTGGCCCCTTGTGTAGGGAAGCTCTGTAAATCATGGGAAAGATGGATTTATGTGGCTATTCTCATATGACCACAAAGTGTTTCAATTTCATGCCCTACAGAAAGTAATCCTTATTACTTGGTGTTAAGCCTTGGGAGGCACTGACCACTGAGACTCACCTATGGCAGCAGTGGAAAGAAATGTGTGAACTTGTACTGCTTGAACATAGAGACTGAGTCCCATGCTTACAGCTATTTCATGGCTCTTTAATCTTTGGCCATTAGATGGGAGTGATGGCTTGGCTACCCCCAGGGTATGTAGAGTGCAGGCTGATTTTCTTCTGCCCTTGTTAGAGCTCATGGTTAGCTTGTCAAATGGCTCCCCACTGTCTTCTCATGGCCTCAGAAGCCTCTCCATTCCCTCACCTCTGTTATCCTATATAGTGTGGCAGATACTATCAGAGCCCTGGCTCTGCTCCCTCATCTTAACCCTTCCTTCCAAGCTGGATGCTATGGAAAGAACAGCATGCTCCTCCATATCAGCCCTGTCTCGTGCACTATTTACATAACACACTGCACCCACATCCATATGCAATGTATATATAGCAAAATTATAAGTACGGTATTATTCATATCAGTTCTGTGGGGACAACGAGCAATGGCACACACACACACATCCCCAGAGGCAGCAGTTCCACACGGTGATATTTCAGCTACAGCTGTATATCTTCACACAGCTGTTTTCAAAGACTGACAAATGATTTCAGACTCCAGCAGGAGGTATGGATATTTGCCTGTTGCTCGAAACGATAATTGTCGATTAATTAGTTGCCCTTGAAATTCCAATCCGTATGTGGAAAATTAACAGGAACATATCCAGTCTGGGGAAACACATCAAACATCAGATTTTAGCTGAAAAGCAGTTCTGACTCTCTCTCCTTAAACACGGTATGCAAAAGTACCAGTTTACAGCAGAAGAGTTTCTGTCCTGTGGCATCGTTGTGATATAACACATAAATAAACATACACACACACTACTGATAATTAGAAGGCCAAAATGTATTGCTGGTTCTAATCTCCTAACTCTTATACCTCTATTATTTATTACTGAAACACATCTGATATAATAAAGGAAAATAACACTTGTCAAAACCTACCTTTGCGTCTCCTGATGTATTCTGCATGCTTGTTTATATTTGTCTTTCATTTTGAAGCATCTGTCTTATGTTCTTAAATTTCCTCCAGATGACTGTGAAAAGCATATGAGGAGCTTAGAAAAAGGTTCCAGGGTATGAAGAAGAATTTGTCGCTTGTAGGAGAATACACATAGCTTGCTATAATCAAATGTTTAAAAAAAGGAACACTTACAAAAGCAGGAAAGAAAAGGAGATAGCAGAGGAAAAGAGTAAACTGCATTGCTCAGTCTTTACAGTGCAAGCCATATAACGGCAAGGAGAAAGATAACTGATGGGTAGTATTTTAAGGCATATTAACCCAATTACTAGTATATTTTTACAATCGTAGCTCCAACATTTATCACACTGCATTTATTAGACCTCTGAGCTAGGTTATGTCAAATGAAATGCTGTGAAACTACAGCATTTCATTAAATTGCTGCCGGAGCAGGGTATTCAATCCTGATACTCTAAAACCACATGATTTTATCAAAATCTTCGGAAATTGAAGCAATCACTAAAAGGTGTCGGGAAATTAAAATGTTCTGTCTCGGTGAAAGAGATACACTCCTTGTAACATATATCAGTGGGGTTTTTTTAAAGACACATTACTATGCAGAGAAAAGGCATCAAATACAGGAGACATAGTAGATTCCAGAAAAGTCTAGCTGCTGCAATTTTTCATACTTAAAAATAGACTGTAAGGGCAAAAGAGCCGAGTTTCTTTCATAATTTGTTTTGAGGGTATATTTTTCCCTATTTCATACCTGATCCTGTAATTGATCAGGTGTCTGCATAAAAGAAAATCGTGCAGGATTTATATACAGTGCTACAAAAGCAAAATGAATGTTTTCAAGCCGAGTTTCTCTAAAGCTTTACACTTTTTTTTCTACCTTTTACTATGTTCAATTGTGAAATTTGGCCCTGAAAACAAATATTCTGGAGGATGAAAGGACATTTAAAGTGATCCTGAGAGTATGAAGAGTAAGAGATAACATATTTTGCATCCTTTGTTATGGAGGCTTTAGCTTAAAATTCTACGTTTTCTTTTACCAAGATATGTACGTATGTAGCATCCAAAGCTGAAGAATCACAAAGATACCAGCAAATTGGAATCTACGTGATTCTGTATTGCCTTATATATTGCTATTGAGCAGTGCAGAATTAGTTCAAAGAAAAATGAAGGCATTTGAGAATAGAAATATTTTATAACCACACTGTAGTTAGTCTATGCTGCAAGGAAGCAATACTGGTATTCAGTGCTATTTTATACATCTCAGGGCATCCCATGTTGCCTCCAGATGTGGTTCCAGGAAGCAGTGGATCTCCTGTGGGTCCTCTGTCCCATCACTTAGCCCCACATGTGTGTTTCAGATACCCTGCAGCATCTAAAATGGTACTGGTGTCTCAATGTCTTCCTCATGCCTCAAGTTCTTCAACACTGGTGGCACTGCCAGGGTATGTCCTGGAAGAGAGTGGTTTATGGTAGAAATGCAGGTGCAAGGAAATGCAAGACGGAATTGTGTCTCCTAACTTTCATTCTTGGATGTTAACAGCATCCACCTTTATCATATGTTGCCCCTGCAAACAGCCACCTATGGCAGTGCTGGGATCATTAGGTTAGGGTGATGTGTGGAGCATGCTGAGTCAGCCTGATATTTCGGGTATGCAGAGTTGGGGTGATGTCTGGTGAAGTAGCTGGTGAAGGACCTCTATGCCCACAGTTCTCTGCAGATCATCAGTGATGTTTTGGGAAATTACAGAGGAGCAGGTACAGATGAAACCAACGATAAAAAAAAAGGATTATTGATAAGATTTCTGCCATTACTTTTGAAAATGTTGCTCAGACCACCAATAACTCTACTGATTTCCCTTTACCAGTGAGAAAAAATTAAATTTCTTTAGCAGCTCAGAAACGAGGTCCCACCTATTCTGCTAAAGGTTTATCACACCAGAAAAACTCCATCCCTCACTGCATTTTAAATGCTTCTTTTGAAAACACCTCTGTGGCTTCTTTGCTGCCTCTTACAAGCACAAGACTGTCCAGGAACCAATCTATAAGATTTCCATTGAACACTTCAGTCATTTCCAAGCATGTGTCTATGCCTTAAGATTTCCTGGGAATCCACCACCCAGTGATGACTACTAAAGTTTAGAAATAGGTTTCTAGTGTATTATAGTGTATTTCATTATTATTTAAGTTTTCAACTGAGATACAAAGATAAAAAATACGGAAATGCCACTATTATTGGGTAAAGGTTTATGAGATCTAGTAGTGGCTTCCAGGCTTGTGTACTAAATTCAATCTCAATTGTATTTGCACCAGAGGTTTTACAAGAACCATCTATTTTAAAGTGATGTCCTGGCAGGGCTACCTTTGCCATTAGAGCAAGGACCATAATGTAGAATTCTGAAAGCTTGGAGAGGATTTACATTTTTATTGGACAAACAAGCCACTGAGCTAAAGAAAAAGGAAGTGGAATTCTTTAAACTTGTCTTCTCAGTTTTGTCTATTGTTCCATGGTTTGGCTTGCCATCCCATTTGGAGGTGTTCACATAACACACTGGGTGAAAAACTGCAGCAAACTGTTGAATTCATTGCTATTAGGAACATGTTCCCTGCTATTTCTGTATTTTAAACAGAGGTCAGCTAGCTCACAGTAATTATCAAATTATTGATTTACTGGGTTAAAGCTGATTTTACAATTGCTTTAGAGGTTTAACAGTGTTGTATTTCTTCCACATCTGTACTTGACGTTATCCCCTACTGCACTGAATGAAGTCACACTGTGTGAAAATAACAGTAGTGTCAAGACTGTGGCAAACCAAAATTAACATTGTGTAAGTAAAGACAAATAACGTGGAGGTGGTAATCCCCTGTGGTCTAGTCTTTTTCACAAAATTCATTAAAAGGTGGCTGACAAAGTTAGCCTTTTAGCATCCCTCCAAACACCATATTAAGTGTTGTTGGTAAAGCGAGATCAGGAAACCAGTCCCCAGGTGCTGACTGAGCAAAGAGCTGCAGTGCTGGAGTTTACCCTCCTTAATGAACTGACACTGTACAATGAACACAGTGGAAAATGTAAAGCAATTTGCTGGAAAATGCCTGTAGGAAGTGCTACCTATAGCACAGAAAAAGGTCTGCGAGATCAGAGGACAGACTGCCGCCTGGGGAGTTACAAATTCCTGGTTTCTAAACCTGGCTCTGCCTGTGCTGGCTAAAGTCCCTGGAACAAGTCTCAGGCTGACTTCTGCCTGCAGTAGTGCTTTGTGTTAATTAAGGCTCTGAAGACAGAAGCACTAAGGATTGGAATACAATCTTCCCGTGATAGGGAGCACAAATAGCAGGAAGCAAAACAAAATCCAGCCAAAATCAAACACTGTGCAAAAACCATGCAACAGAAAGATCAGAAAAAAAGAAAACCCAAAGAGTGAACCAGGTCTTTCATGTTAAACATTTTTAATGTGCATTAGGAGTGGCAAGGATGTGGTGAATCCAGCATGGAATGAGTAGCAGGTAATACAGCTGTGACTTCTGTCATCACATTTCTTCCCTTGCACACTCACATCTCCT